>NC_073720.1:72337857-72704452 GCF_023634085.1 Falco cherrug | reverse complement strand
CATCAATATGGCTAGAGAGACTCCAAGAAGGAAAGGGAGGTATTTAAGATTTATTGACCCATTCACCATAAAGAAATATAATAGCATAAACTTTCTGTTACTCAGCTCAGGTCTCAGATCTTTTAGAGGAGGAAAGGCAGAGCATAGAGCAGAAAGCCCTTTGTATTTTTATGAAAACGAGGAATGGCAGAGTGATTGTTTCCATGACCATTGCCTATCTTTCTACTTCTGTCATTTCACCAGAAGTCTTGTGTCAAAATAATAAATTCCTTGGAATGTACTGGCCTTCATTTTGTGCCTCTACGAAGACTAACTAATTATGCTACTTCCTTAGTAGTTTCTGAATATCTGGCTGCTTTGGTGGGCAAGTACCATTGCCTTTCTCATTTAGACAACAGAGGATACAAGATACTTTATACATTCATCCCATAGGTCTATCTTCATACACAACAATTACAGATCAAAGTATCTTTTCTAGATATATTTCACTAAATATGCATGAAATTAAAAAACCCTCTAAACTCTTAAAGCTGTTACAAGTAATTAATTATGGGTTTTGAATATATCTGGAAATCTTGGAGATTTGATCTCAGGTTTGTGTGTATGTTTTCTAGGCCATTAATTTGATTTTGTTTTTATAGTTCATTTTCATTGATCTTTTATTTTATTACACATTTAAGTGTATTTAATTTCTCTTTTAAGAAGGAAAAACTTTAATTTTAGCATAACAATGAAGCTCTGTCATTTGGCGAGTGTCTGTACAACAATCAAAAATATGTTTGGGAAAACTGTATTGTCCTCAGTAGAGTCAAGAGAGCCTGCTGGTCAAGCAAGCTTCTCAGCTGCACAGGGGGAGCTTTATAACACCAAATTTGTCCCTCAGCACTTCTCTCCTACAGAGTGCCTAACATGGAAGCAGGACTTTAGGCTTCTACCTACAAAGTGCTTAAATATAAACATAACTGAAAGCTTATGAATACTTCCATTTACTTCAGTGGGGTGATTCACACGCTTAATGTTATGGGTCTGATTAAGTGCATTGGAAAATTAAATCCTAGCCTGGACCATCCTAGCCTGATGCTGCTCTGATGCAGAGATTTAAGCAGAAATAGGCATACCGTGTTTTGCTTTGTTTCTTTCCATAACTATAAGAATGATGATTTAATTCTCCTTTGAATAATAGTAATTCAATTTTTGGGAGAGTAAAATTACAGGAGCTTAAAACTCTGCTTCGTTCTTTCTTGTTTTGACTATGTGTGTGAAATAAGCTATTTGGTTAATTATTAAACACATCTTTTTCAAATTATCTCTTCTTCCCCCTCCCTCCTATTGGGCAACTGAGGCCCTTGTGTTTCTGTGAGAGCACGGCTCTATTTCATGTGTCAGGCACCAGGTAGTAAATTGGAAGCACTCTGTGCTTCTGAGATAGAATGTTTTAAAGAAAGAAATCTTTTAGAGGGGTGCTTAAGCTGACATCACCTTTCCAGACAGCAAAATGCAAACAGATTTCTCAGTACCTTTTCCAAAATTATCCCTGTGCAATCCATGTTGCTAAGTCAAAGTTCCATGCTGGTCTTTACTGCTTCAGATATGGGTCACTGTAATGCATAGACAGCATTTGCTCTAAATTAAATAATTTCTGAGATCATGAGATTTTTCTACATAAGTTGTCATGGCTAGATATTATATTTGCTAAATGTAAAAAGAGGCAAGAGCTACCATGGTAAGAAAAGCGAATAACTTTAATATTCTAAAGGAGCGTCTTTGGTGTACTTTATAACCACTTACACTGTATGTTAAAAGAATTTGTTGTGTTTGGTTGTTTTTTCTGAATTAAAGTGTAAGCAGACGTGGACATAAAATCATACAAGATCTTTGAAATTAAATGAAATGGAAAAATGCTTTAATAGTGCCAACTGTAGTGCCAGAGCACTTTATACAGCTAACACTAGCTTTGCTCTTTCATTCTACTATTGCAAAACTTTAAAAGCTGTTTTACATTTGTTTTCAGGTAGTGTCAAGAAGTAGTTTATATAGAGGGAAAACCTGAAACTGCAAGTGCACTGATTGACAAGTGTATGTGTGGGGATAAGGTAAGTGATTTTGAATCTTATGTAGCAGGAACAATCATAGTCAAGCTGTTAAGTACAAATATTTCCACACAAAACTAATTACCTTATATGAAGACTGCTAATATTATATAATTTAATAATATCAACAGACAGCAGGCTTTATGCATTCTTTGTAAGAGTTCTTAGTAGGTAATAGAGTTATCCCTAGAATGAATATGGACCAATGATTTCTTCTAATGATCTATGCATAATAATTAATCCTTCATGGCAGACACTCTTCTTTCCATACAAACAGCTTCTTCTAAATTTCTTTCCTTTGGGGAAGTAGCAGAGGAGATGGTTTGTTTCCTATTTAATGTCAGCATCCATGATAGGGAAGGTACTCAATTCACTGTCATTGTTTTGCATAGTAATAGCACTGTTCAAACTTTTGTTGACTTTTTGCTAACCAGATATTTACTCAGTTCTGCATCCCTATTACCTACCATTAAGCTTCTGAAAGTCCCTGGCTAAAAAGGAAAAATTTTCCATAGAAAAAGCCTTTTCTTCCTTTCTTTGAATATCAGATTTTAAATAATTGATGTTTACAGATGAAAAAAGGTCTAGTTCATTCAACATACACATCTTTTCTTAAGCAGATAACAGGATATTCTATATTCCTGAAAGAGTCATAGTAGCTACAAAAATTTCAAGAGCTATCAATAGGGAACTTTTTTCTAATTTGCTGTTGCTCTATAGTCCTCTCTTCTCTGCTTAGGAATGATTGAACCTTCTTAGGTGAGACTTATGATTCCTTTCCAAAAGCTGTTGTCTAAGTGAATGTGAAATGCATAGTCAGAAGAATTTGTGCTAATAGAACATGATACAGAGTGTTAGGCGTTTCTAAACGGACTGTGTCTGAAATGAATAAATGAACTAATTTGCCTAAGGGACTTACACTCAAGATGTACAGATCTTCCTTCTATTTAGGGACTAGGCAAAAGACCAGAAACTGAACCCAATTTCTCTATAGGCTTAAGTCTATGGCATTACTGACACAGAATATTATTGATGTAGTGGTGTTGGAAAATATAAACTGAAGATAATTTAGCATTTGTAATCTTTCTTTAGGATCAGTGGTATCAGGCTAAATAACCCCATATTTCTTTAAAAGATGGTAACATATTATAGGAAAAGCTGTCAGGTAGGAAAAAAGTGGAGGATCATTGTTCTGTATAATAAAAATAGTTTCGTAACATGAAGCGGGGTGATTGATTGTCTTGAGCTTATTATAGAACAGGGGTGGTTGAGGAAGCCATTTCTAGTCTATATCTTACAATATGTCCAGCACAGGTAATTAGACTGAGTTCACAATACTTTGCTAAGAACACTCTGAAGTGTTGCAGCTATTGTGTGACTACACCTGTTATTGGTCCTTATGGGAAAAGAACTGTAGTCTTGTAGATGGATCAAAGCTATGATCAGCTGTGATATTTCTTGTCTGCTGAATAGAAAGAACATGTTTGAAAAAATATATGCCAGCGTGCTTCTACAGTAGGAATGATAACAAACATGTAAAGTGAAAGTTGTTTTTAAAAATGGCAGTATGAGATAAATGGGATGGTGATTAAACACTTAATCATTTAGTTTAATTTTCCCACTTACTTCACAAAGTACTTTATTTACTTTGAGCCAATTTAGCTTTGCTAAAAACTTGGTTTTCTTAATTTGTCTCTCATTAGTTTTAACTCACTATAAATTGTCTTTAAATTATCTTTAAACATAATCAACTGTATTTTAAAGCACAAACATGGAATTGTGTATTGTATTCTCTGTACACAAATTCAATGCAAATGAAACAATCAAATCAAACTGATTAATTTTTTAATTTTTTAAAACAAGATGTATATTATCTGGTCTTTGGCTAGTAAATGAGGTGCTTTTTTCCCAGTGAATTTTGCATTAATTTTTATACTTTATACATGTACAAAGAATGCTATGTATTGGCAGAATGTAGGTGTTGTCAGAGATTAAGGAAGAAAAAATACTCTTTTCCTGGTAGTGCTTCTTTCAAAGGCTTGTCTCCCTCAGAAAGCAGCTCCTGTGGTAGGGAGTGAAGCCAAGGCATGTCATAGAGTGACTTGGCATCATGAATGAATTCCAGGAAGCAGCCAACTGAATAAACTCTTAACTATGGAGAGGTTTTGGTTGGGATCATCACAATTATCTCCTTATTAAACTGGTAAAGAACATTACATATGAAAATAAGTTATAGGATGTGGTTTTGAGGGCTGTCATGGTTTAAGTCCAGCCAGCAGCTAGGTACCATGGAACTGCTTGCTCATTAACCCTCCCCCAGTGGGATGAGAAGGAGAATCAGAGAAAGGTCAAACCCATGGGCTGAGGTAAGAACAGTTTAATAATTGAAATAGATAATAACAATAACAACAATAATAATAATTATAATGAAGACAAAAAGGAGAGAGGAATAAAATCCAAGGGGGAAACAAACTTCAAAAAAACGAAAAGTGATGCTCACTTGCACATCACCTGCTGACCGATGCTCAGCCAGTCCCCCCAGCAGCAATCAGTCAGGCCCAGCCAAATCCCCCCCAGTTCGTATGCTGAGCATGATGTTCTGTGGTATGGAATATCCCTTTGGCTAGCTCAGGTTAGCTGCCCTGTCTCTGCTCCCTCAAGGCTTCTTGTGCCCCTGCTCACAGGCAGAGCATGGGAAACTGAAAAGTCCTTGATATAGAGTGAGGACTAAGCAATAACTAAAATGTCAGTGTATTATCAACATTATTCTCATACTAAATCCAAAACTCAGCACTGTGCCAGCTACTAAGAAGAAAATTAACTCTAGCCCAGCTGAAACCAGGACAAGAACTTTTGCCTTGTTGCTATTGCAAGTGCTGAGTGTCTTTTCCTGTGATTTAAAGACTGATTCAACTTGATAACACTGTGTTGTTAGGAAAAAGTAGCACACTAGCCATAAGACAGGATAGGTGATCAGAGGTGTATGCTAAAGACTTCTACAAAATAAACTTAGAAAGTTTAGTTGTTACCCCAAATCCTTTACTTGCAGATTTCTTATTTCACCCCTGTCAACTAAGAAACCTTGCACAGAAACAAGTGGTACTCCATGTTTCCATCAAAAATGGCTAAAAAAGTCTTTGTTTTCTCTGTATGCCAAAACCTAGGCAAAATGTGAGATGAACTGATACTGTGCCGATGTTTTTTGATCAGAAGTTTTGGTTCATAATTTATTTTTAAGTTGTGAGAAATGACATCATAGATTCATATTTCTCTGAGAAACTGCTGACATAATGCAGACTTCACTGTTGCACAGCCCTACTTATGTACTGGGAATTAAGCTCAATATCTTATTTAAGACCTTATTCTTAAATTGGAGGGAATAGTTTCAATATCCCTATTCTTTGGCTTGTCAGAAAGTTAAACAAGATCGCTACTAAAATAATGTTGCCACTGAAATTATTACCTGCTGTTTTGATTGTATGTTTATTTTCCACCTATCACAATGAAAAAACCCCAAACCCCAAAACTAACAAACAAACAACCCCCCCAAAACCAACCCAAAATAGGAATGGGAGTTAAAAGATTTAGTATAAATGTTTTCTGCTACAGACTTCCAATGTGATCTTTATGAAAACCTTCAGGACCTCTGCCTTGACTTCCTTATTGCTATGGTAGGAATGATGAATTTACATGCAGCAGAAAGTGGACCAGGCATGCTAAATTTGCAAGTTTTTTAGAAATCACTTAAAAAATACTTTGACATCATCAGCTGGGATGTTCTATATCAGAGATTCACTGAACAGATATTTACTGAATGTTCCTCAGCTAATCTGTCTCCTCTACAAATACACAAATAAGACTTTTGTAAGACTCTTTGATTTAAAAGCAATGAATGAGTTGCTGTTACACTACTGCAGTTTGCAGTGAACTACCTTCCCAAATGCCAAGTCTGTGTTAAAGAAAGAGTTATTCATGGCCAGTTACCTGTAAGTAACTGACACATATATATAGCAACATTAAAGCAACGTCAAATAATAATAACAAAAAAATGACAACAGTTGGTGGAAAACTTCTAACCTTTTTCTGCCTAAACTTTTACCTCTGGACTTTATTTTCTCTTTTTCAGCACTTCCTGAATCTAAAAAGGTTAGCCCATGAGGTAACGGATATCATAAAATCACATTTCATACAAAATCTCAGTGTATTGTGCTGCTTTCCCACTTTTCATCACTTCTGCAATGAAACAACAGCTGAATTAAATGTCAGAGGTCTTGCATTCTGGTCATTCCCCTACCACAGGTGAAGCATTTTGCTAGTGTTCCTTAGCTGTTTCAACTAGCTATTATTATTACACTGACTATGAAGATGTGGAAAGCAAGGCCCTCAGGAACTGTGTGATGCAACAGCACAGCTGGTTTAGAATTTGTCCTGCTGGGCTGCCAGTTATTCATAGCTAATTGTCTATAAATGGTGATGTAGGGAAGACAATGCTGGGAATAAACAGAGGCACTGGGATCATTGCGATCCCAGGTAGGTGTATAGATAGCCATTAGTGTCAGCTCAGACACCTTCTCAGAAAGATCCAATGGCTTTTGTTAATGGATCAGTCATGTAAGAGAGGGAAATCTGGCCTTGGAAGACCTCAGCTATAACTTTTATTGTCACTGTGGCATATGCACATGGTACGATCCTAATTGTGGAAGAGTCCGTATGGCAGGTATGTTATTAGGAAAGTTCTCCAGAGATCTTAAAGAAAATCTCAGCATTACTCTGCATTAGGATTTTCACAGACCACTGCAAAGACAGGAGAACAGCTTTTAATTAGAGGTGATCACAGTGTAATGTGCGGTTATGTATTTATCTGAGATATGTTCTTTTAAATCCTGGTTGGTCATTTAGAGAATTTGACAGCTGATGACAGAGATCTCAAAGCAGGTAGGAGTACTTGTATTCCAGTAGCATTTTTTCTGGGTGCAGGCCAATTTCATCATCAGTTGTTCAACTTTGAAACACTGTCAGCCTGGGACCATGCACATGGACCTGTAGGGTGGGTAAGTGTGTGACGCAGGGATATCTCATGTTGACAAATTGCAGGTTTCCATCTCTGAAATTTGTAGCAATAACTCCTTTGTACTGATCACATACCACTGGAGGGTTTATGTATACCACACATATTAGAAAAAGCCTATTTTAATAAATTATTGCACAAGTTTTTAAATTGGAAGGTTAGTTATATATATATGCTTACATGGACATATATACATACGTTTTTCTTTCCAAATGTAGAATTAGATGCCTTATTTATCAAATGCAGGACAGGAATAGTAAAATAATAACTTCTGAATGTGGACTAGAATGGTTTTTTTTTTTTTTTAATGTAAAAAGGAGCAATTAGGGAGTATATCAGAATTTTCTGTGTGGTTGCTATTAAAAAGCTGAAGATGTGATCCTTTTCCAATGAAAAGAGCACACATGTTTTTATCTCTGCAAATGAGATCTGATTGTAAAATGAAGACTTTTTTGTCTAAGAAAACTTGTTAACAGCCACAGTCGTTATCATCATCCTCAGTGAATCTTGGTTGATTTGTTTCGTTTTTCTGGATATAAGAAGTAAGGAGACTCTTTTTTAATGTCCAGCTGGTTTAAAATTAAGATGACATATATCTGAAATTCTTCAGGGCTTTGGACACTGAAGAATGTCCCAGGAGACAGATTAGTGGATAAAGGGCAAGTAAGGCTGTCAAAGGTACATGACAAATTCGTTTATCACATGGCTTTATCACCTGATAGTGCAATTTATCATATGGTTCTCATCCCTACAAAAAGACTATAAATGTTTGTATGTATAAGGCAATGGGAATGGTCTATCAGCGTAAGGGGAATTCTTCATTGTATATCTACTTAGATGTTTACTTCTGTTTCTGGAGGATTTTATTTCAAAGTAGAGTTTTAATTGTGTTGGCTGTAAGTGAATTTAAACTAAGTTACTATTGAACCAGAAGATGGAAGAATCCCTATCACTGAACAATGAAACAAATTGATTATTTTTTTTCCTTGTGCCATCTGGTCTTTATGCTCACATTTGAAAAATTAACCATTTGCAGAATAGTTGTTTGACAGTTCCAATAGTTAAGCCCTTTCTCTGAAGACCAGTGCTTTATCTTTTTGAAGATAAAGCCACAAAATACAAACAAAGAGGTGAAACTAAAACTGACAACTCCATAAATGCTGCAAAAATGCAGAAACTAGTCTTTTGCACAGAAATGTATTTCACTATTTATTCCATAATCCAGTCAAACAAGGTTTAATGTAAAGTATGAGACATGAGACATAATTCTTTGTAAACAAATTTCTATTATTCTAGTTGATGGAAAGAGGAGAAACTCAGCTGTATATATAAAAAGTGAACAAACAAAGCACTGTCTGTGAATGAGTCCGTATACTATGGTTTCATTAAGTAATAGCTTGTGATGAAGCACATTTGAAGTGGCAAAGGAGACTGATGAGGAAAAGATATTTCAAATTAAATAAAAATGACTGAGAATCAAGAATAAAAGTAAAATTCTCAGAACTGAAATGGGGTGATAAGTTTATGATCTCAAGCACATAGTTGTTTTTTTTAAGAATTTAAGAATTCCTAGCCTGAGTTGGACACATTATCCTGCGTCCTTTTGTACTTCTATCAGCTATTTTTTCTAGTGAAAAAGTGAGATTTTACTTGTGAAAATGATAAATATTTTCCTAATGCTTCTCACAGGTTATGCAATAGAATATTAAATTATCAGGCATTAAAATGTATAGCTTTGATAACCTTTGATTTTGATAGATCATATTTGAGGAATATCACTGCTAATGCTAACTATCTTATTTATAGAAATATATAATTTCAGTACTTCTTAAAAGAAAATGACTATTTTATTGACCTCATTAGTATGTGAAGATGTATAATGGTACAACAAATATCATATTCATATGATGGTTACAGTGGCATGTTCATATTATTCCTCCTCTGAAATGTTTTGGAGAAAGGTCAGCTACAGGGAATGCGGTTTTGAAAATTGCTTCAGAAATTCAGTGCCCAAAGATTTTCAAGAAATAGTCACTGTATTTATTATATATTTTTGATAGAAAATGACCATTTAAAATATCCTGAAGTGACAAAAGAGTGGGTCTGTGGGGATTTCATAAGTGCAATTACGTTACTCAGTATTAGGGGTAGGAGCAAAGAAAGAATGGAATTAATCATTTTGAGCTGACTTACTATGGTGTGTGAAGGTCTAGTAAATATACTTGTACATTAAATGTACTGATACACTATTATTAGCTAACGAGTTTTAAATGAATGTGTATGAAGTATGCAGCAATGCTTTTACTGTGTAGAAATAAAAAAAATTAGAAGAAGAATGAAAAATGGTTCTTCTATAAGGGCAATATAAAAGACTAGGAAAGTTGGAAATAGGAAATCTATTTAATGTTTCATGTCATTGAAAACACAATCATGCCATTAGTCTTTAAAAATAACAAGAATTACCCCCACACCACATCCTAAGAGAAATATTAACACTTCCATTTAACCATGCAGTTGCTCCTTTCCCTGTATGGGTATCCCACCAAATTTTTTAAATTGTGTGCAAGTACATTTGAACGGTAGATACTTTTTGGCCTTTGCTAGATATATAGAGCTACATTAAGTTCTTTGTTTATCTAGTCCAAATGTCATATTGCAAAATAAGAACCAAAAAATCAGAGCTTTTAAAAACTTCTGGTAAATAGACAACAAAATAACTATATAATAAGCCTGTTATAGGTAATATGCATTTTGTTCTTCAAATATGATGACAAAATAAATAGTAAATTAGACACAGGTATGCTAAATATCTAGATCAATAATTAGTTCAGGCTAAAAAAAACCCAAAAACTAATCAGGAATTAGACTGAAAGAAATTTGCTAAACACTTATCCCTCTATTTCAGTGGGTCATTTTCAGTTTATTCCATGTTTACTCTGATGTGTACAAAAAATTGGTTAGGTTACTTTAGGTTCTGGGTTAGATTAATAGTTGTGAATTCTTAGTGGGAATTTCATACTGTAAAGCTGATTTTTCTCTGTACAATACATTCCCCTGTAACACGTTTGAACACCTAAGATAAAGTATGTACACTTGGAGCTGCTTAGCCTTCACAGTGCTGGGAAGAAAAGGACATGCAGAGGCCATCTTTCATTTTACCTATTTAGTACAAATATTTTAGCCTCTGAAATCAATTGTTCTTTAGAAGGTCCTATTGTTCTTCATTGGCTATGAATAGATAACAGTGTTTATGCGGAGATGTTGATGTCATAAACAACTATGTTAGACAGATAAATTCTGCCTTGGTCCCTAAATATGAAAGAAAAACTCTGTTCTTGTTCTGATAATCTCAGAGGCATTTAAGGTCACTTGTGGCCTTTCTATATATAAAGGAGGCTTATAAGAAAGATAGGGAGGCTTTTTACCAAAGCCTGTAGTGACAGGACAAGAGGAAATGGTTTTAAACTCAAGAAGCATAGATTTAGATTGTATATAAGGAAGAATTTTTTTATGATGAAAGTGGTGAGGCGCTGGCACTGGTTGCCCAGAGCAGCTGTGGATGCCCCATCCCTGGCAGTGCTCAAGGCCAGGCTGGATGGGGCTTTGAGCAACCTGGTCTAGTGGAACGTGTCCCTGCCCATGGCAGGGGGATTCGAACTAGATGATCTTTAAGGTCTCTTCCAACTCAAACCATTCTATGACTCTGTGATTGCTAAGAACTCAGGAAATTAAGGGAAGAGATTAGCTAAGTGGTTTGAAATTACTGAAGAAAATGTATGCCTCACCTGTGTCTAAAAAATTTTAGGAAGTGTAATCTTTTTAAACACGAGCATTTTCTTTTTCTGGTTGCACATGTCTTAGAAAGGATAAGTCTGTAGGTCACTCATTGCTCCTGAGGTCTTAACTAGATTTTTCTTCTGTATAAAAGCACATTTTAGTCCCTGCATGGCTTTTAGTCTGAGTGGATTCAGTAGTAGCATCTCCTGCTATTGACAGCTGACTAGTGAGGTAGCACTAAGGTCCTTGCAAATGTACCTGAGATCTTGACAGGTACTGTTAGAACATGAACTCCAAACTGACCCCTGAATGTAGAAGTTCAGCTGTTAAAGTCAAGAGCATGCAACAGCTATTCAGCTCCTGCAGGCAGCTTTCAAACCCAGAAAATAAAAGATACTGAATAGGAAAAGATGTTACATTACCCTGTGCTGTTACTGCTAACCAGCAGGGCATTGTCCACACCTCTGCCGTTCCTGGCACTTTTAACTTTAAAATAAACACCACATCACACTTGGTTCTTCATTAAAAAAAGGGACCGGATGCAGGGCTGCCGCAACCTCCAGGCCTAGGCTTATAGAAATAAAACTTGTGAAATTAAGATGCCTGTTACTGATTCTTGTCCTTTTCTAAATGACTTAAGTGGGTCATTCACTGAGCCAGTGTTTCTTTACTAACCTCATGAAAGTGGAACACCTTGCTTTAAATCTAATGCAGCTAAACAGAACCAGTAATAAGTGACTATCTAATGTGCACCTGAGAACTGCTCCACAAACAACAACTTTTACTCTAAGTACGTTGGATAGGGCATATAAAAAATAATTTTATCTTCATCAGCTGGCTCTGTATGTGGCAGTTTACAGTTTATGCAGAGGCAATTTTTCCTCAGGAAAAAGCTGATTACAGCTCGTTAACAAGAATACCTTTGTTACTGGAAGTTTTTATTAAGCATAGGTAAGGCGCCCTGTGACCTACTTCTACTGCTTTTAGAGTTCTTAGATTTCTCATTTTTATTTAAGTACCTACCTTACATATGATTGGCTGCAGGATAAGATAGGCTCACAGTCTAATTTTAGATTGGAAGATGTAGGTTTTCTTTTGTGAGAAATAAATTCAGAAATAACCTTTTAGATCATAAGATGCTGGCAGGTTTATGGAAATAGTTCACATTTCCATTCTAGCAGTTGAGAAAGGGGAACAGCTATCCTTAACATTTATAACTCTGTTCTGATTCTTTGTATTCAGACGAATACATATTTTCTCTATGTCTGGCCCCAGAGGAATTCCTTCTCAGGAACTTTTCCATTGCTTGTATTACCAAAAGCAGCGTTTCTTTCTGGAAGAGTCTGTAGAATTGAATGGGAATTAAAAAAAAAAAAAAAAGACTGTAGAGAAATTTAATGGGTTTAAAGCAATTTCTGTGGAATTTTAAATAATTTAACACAGAATTAGTTCTTCTTTTATTTTTTTGCCAGCCTACAAAATCCTGTCATACGAATTTAATTTTCTGTTTACCCCAAAGTTGCAAAAAATTTCTGAAGAAGAGACAGCAGTATATATTAATTTTTATTGGATTTTGCATATCTTTATTCTGGAGAAATAGATTAAGTAAATTATTGACATGTTATTTAGAGATTTCTAAAGTATTGCATTACCATGGAACTTCGGATTTCTGGTGATTTCTAGATGAACATCACCTTTTGATGACATTAGTGGAAACGGATTCTGTTCAGTGGCTAGGCAATGGTATTGCTATGTCTACAGACCTTGAATGGTCTAACAGTGCAATGAAAGATGTGAAACAAATAACTGACATCTTTCTAGCATCTTTGTTTGGTCCTCTTTAAGTTATTTTATATGCAGACATAAGGTGGTACTTTATGCATGATATTCTACACATCCTAGGCTTCTACCACAGTAGTGAGGCATACTCAGACAATAATGCAGGGATCTATTTTTAAATTAATTGTTTCACTTCAAGGCATGTTCTTTCTTCAGATTTTACTATTTTGCTTTACAGGTTTGTCCTCAGATGTAAGTTGCTGGATACTGAATGTATGAACGACACGTGATTCTGGAGATTTTTTTTCAGCCTCATGGAAGCAGTAGTTCAGGTGGACACACCCACAATCCTCAATAAAACTATGCATGAGTAGACTTAGGGTCCACACAGAGTAATCTACATTCAGAGGGCTGCATGACCTCTCATCAAGGCCATAAATCCTTAGATGGATCTCCTTCTCAGAGCTGCACACATCTCAGATTTATATAAAACCATTGTTCATGCTGTGCAGTGTCTTAATGCACAGTTAATATGGGACTTTTGTTACAATACTGCACCTTTTTTTCCTTCCCTTGTTTTTTAATACTTTCTCTAAGGGTTGCACTTAGCAAAGAATATTTCATTCTATCAAAAAATGGAAATCAAGAGCAGGTGTAAAAGAAAGTAGTTCAGATTGGAATAATCTGTTTTCTAGAATTAGATTAGTATCAGTGCCTCTAAAGGGTTATTAGAATCTTCCGTATTTGCAGTTGATTTCCTGTGAAGACAGTCAGGTGATTAGGCAGAAAGAAGTTTCATTAAGACTGTTGGATCCTATGAGTTTACCCTTCAACTATTTGAAAGGTAAAGATGCCTGCCTCTGCAGGCTCCTTGGGCACATACAGCATTGAGCTAATTTGCAATGGAGACATACTGTTATAATTAGCCTGTGAGAAGTCTTTATACATAGATATGTAAAACTTCACCAAGCTTCATGTAATATTGCTCTAGGACTTGAACCTGGACCCTGCATAGATTTAAGGGACTATATGCTACACATAATGATATTATTCCTTTTGAGTATATGGTGCCTGTGAACTCCAGCAGGAAAGGATCACATGAACAAAAGGATGCAAAAGTGCAACCGCACTTTGCTTCAGGTTTGAACTACACATGGTAAGTTAAATACTTTCTTCACTCATGGTCCATTTAATCACAAAGCATGGTATAGTGCTGATTTCTCAAGCAGAAATACAAAAATATATGAAAACGGCATCCAGGACACTGTGGGGGCTACTGGGGACCAGGATGGTCTGGTGTTTCCATGGGGATGGCAGGGCAGGACCAGGAAACCGGCACCACACCCCTGCTGATCCAGGGAGCAGGACAGCTGGGGGGCAGCTGGAGCATCCCCAGCCCCATGCAGGCAGTATGTCCCAGGGGCCAGGGGCAGGGATGGAACTGGGGTCCTGGGCTGGGCTGAAACAGGGCGTATCGTCTGACAAGTATTTCAAGAAGTGAAAGTTTCAGTGAATCCTAATTAATGGTAATAGCAAGATATTACTAGCTTGTTCATTGGAGGTGTGAATGCCTAGTCTTTTGTAAACTACCTCCTTTTCCCAACACCACTGCCAAGAGAACGCCTCTGGCCAGAGCTCTGGAATAATTCTGGCTGCTCTCTGGTTTTTACAATGAACTTAAGTCCTATAAACCATTATACACAACTCACTGACATGGTACTATTGCCATCATTAAGGACTGAGGGATTTGTATGTACTGGTCATGGATTAATATTTTCATAAACTTTGTTCTAATAAAAAAAATAAACCATGTCATTATTTTATGAAAATTTCTTATGAAGCTGAGATTACATCTGTTATTGTACTCCTGAATTGGGGAACCACTGCAAAAAGAAGCTTCTGTTTGCTAGGTAATATTCTTAAATGACACATTAACAGTCAAATCCCATCAAAGACAAGAATACTGAGCATGTGCTTGAAATCCAATACCTACAAGTGACTTGATGAGTTGGTGCCTTGGCTGTCAAATTGTTCTTAAAAGATATATAACTCTTGGCCGTTTCACAGATTCTGAAAAAAAGATTGTTTTGTCGTAACCGAGGTGTCAGGGCTACATGGTAATTCTTTGGAACATTAAGAAATAAAGTAAAATGGCTTGCTTAGCCAGATGCTCACCCCAATTGATTCAAACGGATCTGTTCCGTGGAAAAAAAGAGGTTTTATCTGAGGTTCATGAAAAATCTTTAGTAAATGTATATTTGCTGAAAAATTGGTGTGAAGTCTAGGTAAAATAATTAGAGAGATGTTTGCTTTTGCAAAGAAAACTTGATTTCTTAAGGTCAAGCTTTCCATATCTTAAATAATGACACTGAAAACTGAAATAATTTCATTTGGTTTGTTTTCTTGTATACTCTACCAAGAGGAGTCATTTTGTTTGTTTGTTTCCCCTCTGCAAGCTGGATTTCTCAGCTGCATGGAGCTGGAAATGATCTCGCGGAGAAGTTCTCACTGGAATTGCCTTCTTTTACCACAAGCAAGATTATGTTTCATCTCAGCACGAGGGGCAGTAACAGAGACAAAGTCCAGTCTATAAAGGACCACAGTGGGGAATAAAAAAAACCTGCTATTCTTTTATGTTTCTTAATCTCATTACTGTTTCCATTAGCTTTCAATTTTTAGCTGGTAGCATGTCCATGGTTACTTTAGTAAAAAATGATTTTTTAAAAATTTATTAGCGTCAAATTGTCCAGAGAGAATATGTCTGCCTTCAGATGCTGGTGATTTTTCTTCATGCTTCAGTTACAACTTAGCTGTGATTTGTTAGACTCCTGAATTAAGGAACATATCTAGGGAGTAACATAGACATGGATAATCAAGCTTAACATGGAGCTGCGCTGGTGACAGTGGCAGCTGCCCATATGGTCTGCCTCCCTGGGTACGCTGAAAGTTGAAGGGCAGAGTTGCATGGCAGAAAAGAAAGTGGTGTTCATGATTTCTGCTCATAGAAGTGAGAAAGGCAAGATGTTCATACCTAGTGATGCAGATGTTCAAATTGCAAATTCGCAGCAGTCTGTGTTCTCAGATTCCTGTGTCCAACTGTTCTTGGCATACCCTTGATGTCCCTTGAACTCAATGTGTACAGCTCCTTCCTGACAGAGGAAAACAAGCAGTTAAACTTGCTTGTGGATTAAGAAAAATCTAAGTAAAAATCACAGGAGGTGGTATTATGTGGTAGAATATAAAAATGTTAGAAATAGGAAACTAAGACTTTGGTTTGCTTGAGAGGTTAACACTAAAGACACATAGTGATGTACAGTTCTTCAATGTCTGGTGCTTATGTTCAGATAATCCCCAAGACAGTAAAATGACCAGATGAGCCTTTCAAAAGTCACAATAATACTCAATGGAAAGAAACATGATTAAGTTATGCATAGGAACTTACATCTTCTAGGTAGTCACTGTTAAGTGAGCTGGCACCCGGTTGAAATAACAAGGGTGATGACACTTGCCTGCTTTCTCAGAAAGCTCTCCATTATGTTACAGTCGCGTAGAACATCTTAGAGCCTTGTCTGTAGCTGCGAGGGGACTCAAGCTCTCACAGTACATGAATGAAATAATCGTATACACATACGTAACTCTATGTAGATAGGATCATGTGTATTGGTTTAACAGGATTCAATGCATTCATTTATCTTACCACAGTTTCTAAAAGCAGATTAATATTCATGTGAAACTACAAGTATGAAAAGTAGATAGTTTGTCCCATATTTTCTACCCATGCTGAGATGATGGAAACAGAAAAATCCCTCTCCCTTAGAAACAAACAGACAAAACCAAACCCTAAAAAGGCTCAAGAAAATTTTCTGATTAATTTTTGGGTTTTATGAGCTGGTAGCAGGAGAATGTAAAAAAAAAAATAATAAAAAGTCATTCACAGGGGAATTCACAAAGGCAAGAAAAATCTTGAAACCAGTAAACATACAAATGCTATGATGCTATTTTTTGCAGTCTCTTTGTAGAGTAGAAACGCAATTTAAGGTAACTCAGCCATTACCATCTATGTTTAATTACTCCTTTGATAATGGATTTCCTCCTGGTACATTAAGTGACTATATCATACAGTGCAAAAACATCATTGGCCTAAACGTATTGGTATCAAAAAGGTGGTGTCAGAAATTCCCACTCCCTGTCATTTAATACAGTGCTAACAATAAAGTTATCTGACAGGATTATGTGGTGTGTTTATTCAAATTGATGAACCTACTACTGTAGTTTGACTCGCAGAATTTTAAGTGGTCAGATTTGTGCAAAATAGCACTAAGGTTGCTATATATTTTGCAGAAGATGAACAAAACATGTTTTGTTCAAGTGTGTAGGTTGAGTGTGCTGTTTCTTACTGTTGTGGCATATTGACACAAATCCCAATATTGATATTACACTAGAACTGCGTAGCAGTAAAAAGGTGTTTTGTAAAGCTATATCTTGTGGCAGTTTCAATATGACATAGACCAAGTCGACCAATGCACTTTTTACATCAGTTTACTGTGTTGTTGCATAACTTGTACTTCTCAAACTGTGTTGGAAAAATAAAAAGTATAAAGCTTCCTAAATTCTAATATTTTGCCTTAGCAGTATTTGCTAAAAGAAGCAGTGACCACCTATACTGACCCATGTTTTTGGTGAGGGTGTAATGTTACTTCATTCTTAATTTTCCACAGAAAAAGGGGGTGTTCTGGTTTCAGCTGGGATAGTTAATTTTCTTCCTAGTAGCTGGTGCAGTGCTGTGCTTTGGATTTGGTGTGAGAACAATGCTGACAGCACACGGATGGTTTTAGTTGTTGCAGGCGATGTTTACACTAAGTCAAGGACTTTTCAATTCCTTGGGCCCTGCCAGCGAGAGGGCTGGAGGGGCACGGGAAACTGTGAGGGGACACAGCCAGGGCAGGTGACCCGAACTAGCCAAACTGATATTCCATACCATGGGACACCATGCTGAGTATATAAACTTGGACGACTTGGCTGGGGGCGGGGATCACTGCTAAGGTACCGGCTGAGCATCATTCAGCAGGTGGTGAGCAATTGAATAGTGTATCACTTGTTTTGTTTTCCTGGAGTTTTATTTCTCTTTGTCTTTTAGTTATCTCCCTTTTCATTACTATTACTATTACTATTACTACTACTATTACTATTACTATTACTATTACTACTACTACTACTACTACTATTACTATTGCTATTACTATTGCTATTACTAATATTAATATACATATTAATATTATAATATACATATTAATATTAATATACTATTACTACTACTACTACTACTACTGTAGTTATTATTATTACTAATTTTATTAACTTTATTTAAATTATTAAACTGTTCTTATCTCAGCCCATGGATTTTATCTTTTTTCCAATTCTCCTCCTCATCCCACTGCGGGAGGAGGGGGTGGTGAACAAGTGGCTGTGTGGTACTTAGATGCTGCCTGGGATTAAACCACGACAGGGAGCTAATTAAAGACACCATTATTAGGGGTAAAGTCCATATGATGAATCCATGGTTTTCTGCTCAAAAATCTGCTTAGTGTCTTATTTATTACTGTATTTTTGACCATCCATACACAGACAAATAAAATGGCAGCTCCAAATCTGATTAATGAAATTAAGATTAATGACAAAAGAGGATAAGACTTCCTTATGCTGATGATCAAATGTTCTTTATATCTTAGTCTAAGGCCAGCCTACACCTGCCATTGGCTTTTTCTCTTTGTAACAAGGCACCAATGTTTCAAAAAAAGACAGGATATAAAATTAACTCTTTTACAGAAAAAATTTTGCTTTCACTTTTAGGAATATAATGACTTCTTCTGAAAGGGGGGATCTTGGAACTTTAATGTTCCCCTGAAAAACTACTATTTTCTAGAGAACAGTCTTCCTTTCCAAAGTCCATGTGTGCATAAAATCTACTTCTTCATTTAAAATCTGGAAATTTATGTGATGAGAGGACTTACTTACATCTTTGATTACATTGCTGTGCTACAGGTGCTTTATTAAAAACATGACGAATTTAAAATATTGGAAATATAGACTAGCTTCACTTTTGAAAAATGTGTAAGGCAGAGACACAAAAAATATCACTATAAAATTGCATGAAATTCTTAGTTCTGGTCAGAAATAACAAGTTCATCACATACAAGATTTTTGTCTTTACATATTTCTTCTTTTGTGAATGTGTTCAGCTGCATGCTGTGGAAAACTTGTGGTTACTTTAGGATTTTTAATGATTTCTGTAGAACTGGAAAGTGAAAATCTTAAAATAAAGAATTTTTTGCAGTACAAAGAATTTCTATTTTCTTAAACTATGCCTGGACTTACTTCCAAATTTCTAGGAAAATTCAAGTAGACAAGGACAGTGTGATTTCAGTTTTTTGTAACTAATTTTAACTTGAGGTAACATTTCTCCATTTTAAGAAGGAAACCCAAGCATTTAATGAATTCTTTTATTCTGTTTTCTCTTTTTTTGTCATTTGCAGGAAAGAAATATACTGGAAGATACCAAAAAGATAAAAAAATTACCCACAGTCACATGATATGTCAGTGGCTAGAAAGAAACAAAAAAATTAGGTCTACTGCACTCTCCCAAGTCTTTTGCTTCACTTGTAGAGAACCGTTGTTCACCTTGAAAAATACTTGAGTTTGAAATACTTTCTTCAGTTTTTATTGCATTAACTATGGTATAAAAAAATAGTACTTTGCATGTGGCTCTCTGAAAGATATTAAAGTCTTCTGTGTACCACATTGTTTGGTAAGAGGTAAATAATAAATCCTTTCTTTCACTCATTAACAAAATAAGTAAGAATGGAAGAACAGAGGAAACCTGTTCCCTTGTAACATGTAAAATGAGACTGTGAATACTGAAAAACCCCAGGATATTTTTAAAAGATTTTATTTAAGAAGACGACCAATGTTACAACAATTACTGGTGTAAGAAAGTGGACTGAGGGTAAAAATTAAAGAGAAATAGATAGAATGTGCTAGAATGGACTAGTTTTTTTTCAAAATTTAACAGTGTTAAACTGCATCCGAAAAATATTCAAAAATCAGCAAAATTATCTGAGGATGATGTTTATGTTGCTAAAGACAATTTTGATGATGGTTCCAATAAAAAGTTCTTGCAATTCTTGGAGGTTCAGACTGGATGTAAGGTGGATATTTGCCATGTAAATGCATTATTCATAGCTAAGGAGAGTATGTTACCGTAAATGCTTGGTTCCATGTTAACCACACTGCATAGGTGGCTGGAATGTGTCATTGCATTTCTTCTTGGAAGAGGTGATATGCTACTTGTTTTAGGACCAAGGGAAAACTTTTTAGCTAAATGATGGACAAAATATTGTCTTTCTTACAGGGGTTATATTACAAACAGGCCAAATCCTGATGAAACTAATAGTAGGGTAGATGAGTTAACTGGGAGATGGAAAAATAGGCCCAGTTAAGTTATTCATCAAAATATCAAGATTAAGTGCAAAGACAAACCAAGTGTTCACATGTTAGATGGTCTTTAGAGAACTAGTACACTTAATGAAAGATTTTCTTCAACCCGGACTAACAAACAGTCCACTTCAGGGAAGTGAAAGGAAGCAGCATTTAAGGCCAGAGGGAAATGTTAAGTAACTGCTTAAAGCCAAGAGATGAGGATGAGATGTTTGCTATAGAAAAAACGGATAACTAGTGTCAGGACTCTTTCCTCTTCCAAATAAGTTTGCCAATTGGAAATATTTACCATGCTATTTATTTGTAAATTAAAAAACTTTGATGAAATTTTCTCCCAATCTGCAAAAGATGGTCACATATCCAGGGTCATCTTTTTTCTCCTTCTATGATGAATAAATGATTGAAATATGTTTGGTACACCCACCCCCCCCCACCCCCCACCCTCCTTCCAGATACAGTATTTTACTGCTTGCATTTTAGCTTTAGGAAAATGGGAAATGTCAAATCTAATTGCCACTGATTCAGTTACAGGATCATTTGGCATTTTCTGCAATGTCTAATGGAAGGACTGGGGGAACAGATCTTCAGAGAGCTATTTATTTGTAGTCTTAATGAAAGCTTACATTAAAAGATGGCAGAAATATTCATCTTTGGATTAAATGTTATACTCTGAGAAAACTGACTGAAATACTTCATGCACCTCTGAACATAAACTCTTCTAGTCTGTCTTAGAAGTTACTACATTTTTCTCTACTAAACCTTTACTGACCTTTAAGACCACTTTTTCTAGGTAAAAACATTCCTATTCCATAGTAGTTCTCAAATTACAAAGAGAAGTGAGATGTTCAGCTCATTTTGAGCACTGCTTTCACTTGGAAAAGTGGCAATGGATACCAGGCCAAATTTTAGTGAAGACGGGCAGTTTTTAGTTTCCATCTCTACTAGTCTACGGCCTGCAGGTGTAGGCAAGGGCACTGCATCAAAAACCTGTGTTACAAACTCATGTTGTTGTTGTTCATTAGCTAACTTTGTTTTGCTTTTTTTTTTCAATGAAAACATAGAGTGAAAATAAATTGATATCTTATCTGTCCTCTAAGATTTTAACAATTTCCCTTTCAGCATTTAAGATTAAAAAGAAATCATGTGCTTTTTAGCAGAGACTTCAGGCTGCTTTCTATTCAGCACTACCAGCTTTTAAAGAAGGATTCTTGTATTACTCTGTCTTTCTGGGAATCCCAGCACCCAAAACCTCATTAGATAAAATTTTTGAGACACATTGGGTTAATATTAAGAAATAGATGTTATGAAATGAAAACAATTCCTTTTTATTTCTTAAATGTTGGTATTATACTGCTTGTTTCTTGTCCTTTTACATATGTCATACATAAGGGGGAATAGCTAAAATTAATATTTGAAAGTGATATGATACAGTCAGGTGTTGTGACTTACAGATTGAGGTAGGTCCACAATATAGACAAGTAGTCAAGGCAGTGACTTCTGTTAAAATGAGTGATATGATTTGTTAAGCGTAAGGGATCTATACCTGCCTGGTGCATAGATGTTCATATACAGAGCTCCCTTCACAGCAAATAAAGGGACTTGGCTGTCTAAACCCCTGTATATGCTTCTGAAAATCTACCACGTAGTGTTAGTAGAAGATTTGATGATCTCTGAAACCAAAAGAAGGTTTAATGTGTTCCTGCAGTTTTGACTAGCTGGATTTTATTTCTGTTAAAATTATAATGGTCAGGTAATACCCATAGTTACAGTTAAATGACCTATTTGCAACAAAAATGTACATTGTTTTATCTTTTTATTTTTCTTCACATTGTATACAAATGAAGACCTGCTTATTGCAGAGATTTATGTGGAATTATATTTTGAATGTTGCAGCCTTGCCCACTTCATCTTCTGTGTTATTCCTAAACTAAATCTGTTCTTGTCTCAGAACAAGGTTTCTTAGTAAGTATAATCAAAAGATGTCATGTCAGGTAGTACCAGTGGGTTGTAGATCCAGAGCTCAGAGAAAACAGTTACAAGAGCACAGCACTAAGACTTTGAAAAAAGGGAAAGAAGAAACAAATCAGCTCCTTGAATACCTTGTCAGTCTCTGGTGTGTTTTTAATTACTCTTGGTGAAGGTCTATTCATCTTTAGGGCTGCCAAAGCAGTAATTCAGGTCTCTGCTTCTATCCAAAGTCTTTGTGTCATTACGGTCCCTCCTTCAGCAGCCACCAGTATCCTTCCAGCCGGGACTTTCCTATTATACTGATTTGCAGACAGACACACAGCATTGCCAGTCAATTGGCAGCCCTCTTCTGCATCGTCTCTGGTTAGCCCCTGGTGAAAGCCCCAGCAACTGCAAGAATACAAATGTGATGCCAAATCTGCATGTTATTTCTCACTTAGCCCCTTTCTACTGGGTCCGTTTACATAACATTACACAAAGTTCTGTGCTAAGGCAAACACTTAATCTCTTTCCAACACAGAATTGGAAGAATACTATTAACTACTGGTTTTGAGTCATTTCCAAACTGTCAGGAGTAAATGGGACTCCTGAGAATTCTCTGGAACAGGCATTATTTGAATTGAAAACCATGTGCCTTCAGCTGTTTGCAGAGATGCAGTCTCCAAAATTCTATAGCCAACATCTCTAATTTCTCTTTATCTGTGTCTAAAGCCTCATGTCTGCCTGCTGAATGACATTTGACAAGGGAAGCAGAGAAGCAGCATTTGTAATATGTGTTTAATCTAATGAAAGAATCTTATGATTTGTAATATGCATTATGAATCTTAGAAAGAAAATGTGAAACCAGACTGCAGGTTAATTAGGCAAGTCATGTAACTAATCAAACTGTGGTTCTTGTGATGTTTACTTGAGCATCATGTTCAATTGTGAATCAGAAATCCTAATCAATAAGTACCAGAGAATGGACAGCATCCATCTGCATTCTTGTAATTATGTTAAATTATAGGGCAGTGCTCTGGGTGTAAAGTTGTTGTAAGATCCTGTTAACTGGACAGCTCTGACTACACGTAATCTGTCAGGGGAGTACTGTGAAGTGACCCAAATTGTAGAAGGTTGAGGTTTACAGTTTTAAATGTGACCTGTTAAATGGTTATGGTTTGCTTTCATGATATAACTGCTTTGATCCATTACACTTGTTCTTTTATCTTTTATTCCATGGTCTTTACTGCTGTCTTTTAGATTTCTTTACTATGGGTACCAAACTGGTATGATGGACTTCATCTTGTTTGACTGTGTGGCACCTCTCCTTACCTGACTTTAGCACAAATCATGCCATCATGCTCAGGAAAGTGCCGGTAGACAGCTGGATAACTATGAGGGCTATTGTCACTGACAAGAGTTGCATGCTGAATATTGTGATAAATGTCAAAAAGCTGAGAACAGGGCTGTGAGGTTTTGATTATCTTTGTTGAGTTCTGTGACAATATACCAAGAAATCCAGCTTCTAAGCTCCTGACATCTGCTACCGGCCTCTGTGAAAGCTGGATCAAATGGAAGTGGACCAAGGATCTCCAGATTTGCCTCAACTATAACTATTAGTAACCGTGTAAATGGGTACTTGTACTTCACCATTAGGGCCCAGGTGAACATGGTAAATTTTCCCTGCCAGTTGTGTTGTGGGAAGGTGCAGTTTGTAGGATGAAAACTGTCTCCTGGCAGGTCAGGTGCTTGTGCTCTGCCAGAAAAGAGGTTCAGTGTCTTTCCTTTTGAAAGCCACCTGGGTGTAGCACTGAAATTTCCCTGACCAGGATTTGTTTTCCAAGCAAGAAGATAGTTATGTGACTGTGTTGACCTTTCTTGATTGCAGCTTCCTGACTGGTGAACACTGCATGCTTTGACCTGCACATCAAGGAGAGAACACCCGTAACCTGCAGGTGTTAAATTTTGAGAAGCCATAGACACATAAAGAAATAAACAGGAAAACAAATTATTCTTTTAAGAGCTCTGAAAACCAGTGAGTAAGTGTGTGGAAAAAACATCTGTCTTCATAAATGTAGAACAAAAATATTGCCTTCCAGAAGTATGTCCCTGACGGGAAGGCAAGTCATAGTTTGCCGGAAGAGAGAAAGGAGGAAAGAAAAAGACGGAGGCCAAGGAAGGACAAAGTTGACACAGCATGGGCAAGGGCACTTCAGTCAAGCTTTTTGCATGGCCCGTCTTCTTTCTTCCAGAAAGTCCTTTGTGAGCCTGGCTTTTGCTTGTTCAACCCATTGCTTTTGGAGGCAGCCACAGTACAAAACCAACAACGGTCTTTAGCAGGCAATACTCTTTTAGCATGGCTTTCTGCCAGCAGCAGTCAACAGGAGGGCTTCTCTCAGCTACTCAGCTGGTAAACAACACTTTTACATAACCTTTAGTCGGTTAATGATACATTAGCATTCAACAGCTGATTTAAGGAAATTTATTGCACTTCTCAAACATAAACAGTAGTGTTGATGAGAACTGTGTGTCTCATGAAGGAAGGGCTTAGCTCAGTCAAATGGAATTGAGTGGACCTACTTTCCTGTTTGCTCTTGTGAGTACCTCAGAGGCCCCAAAATACGCATGTTAGACTTCCACACAGCTGGTGTAAGTATTTCTCCATGTGTATTTCTCCCACAGTGGTGAAGAAAATTATGTTAGTCTGTGCATTCACACCATGCAGGTTGGATTACATCAGCCTCACTATACATTGGTCTGATGACTTCCTGCACTGATTACAACTCTTTCAAAACTCTGTCTTGGGGTACAAACAAAGGTATGAAATTGCTCAGCTGATTTCTCCGCTGCTGAGAGCACTGTACTGGTTTCTGCTGTGCTCCTGAACTGTTTTGAACATTTCACTTCTTAAATACCCTGGTCCTGCAGGTTTGGCACCTGCACAGCACTGCAAGCTCTTAACTCTTAACTGCAAGCTTCTCACATTTATCATCCTGCTCATTAGCTAGCTTGAAAGAAGCTGTTCATAGCTTCCAAAATGCTGTAAAATGTACTGTGTATACTTAGGTGTCTCTTTTTACATGCTAGTGTAGTTTGAATTACCTTGATTGACCAAGTTGGAAACTACTGAAATGCAGAACAGGCATTCCTTTATTTCAGAAGCCAGTGGAAGGAGTTGCATGTTTTAGTGGTAGGTTCAGGAGTCTCCATAATGAATGATAATGAAAAAACAAGTAGGGGGAAATTGTGGATGAGAAGAAAGAGGTGGAATTTCCCCACAAGGCAGTCATGATATGATGTTGTTATGTTGGAAGACTAAAGGCATGTATTGTTTAAAAAATATTCTCACTTTAATGTAACTTGAGTACTCTGAATATTTGTGGGCTTATTTGTCTCCATGAATGATAGGCACTTCTGGAGATTTTGCCTTTCATTGCTGTTTGAGAACAAGGAGGTTTTGGCAGCTATGGGGAGAACAACAAGTCTGCGGGCTTAGTCTTTTATAGGTTTGATTCTGTCTCAATGGAGAGCCTAGTTTGAGTGAGCTGAACATTCTTCTTGCTTGTTTATTTTAGCATTCATAAAATCTTATCCCACGTCGGTTTGATCTTATGGGAACTGAATTCTCACATGTACAAAATCAAGCCCACCTGAGGCAATAACAATGTAAATAAATTCTGCCCAAAATACTTGTGGCAGGATCACTTTGAAGGTAATGAATAATTATTTAGATGCAGAATGTCCGTTCAGTCCTTGGTTTGTGCAGGCAAGACTGTCTTTTACTTCTTTCAGTGGTACAGCATAACAAGTCCTTGCAAACATTGTTCTGCTACCCCCAGAAGTCCTGAAAAGTGCCAGAAATCACACTGCATCATGGTGCCCTCCCTGTTGCAAATGAATAAGCTTTAGGCTAGCAGGACAGTACAGCATGTCTAGTATATAAATGATATCCAAAATCAAGACTGCCTTATAAATCAACCGGTGTAGGCAAAAGCCTTAAGCTATGAACAGAACCAGATGTGCTTTTGATACTGACACAGCATTTACGTGCTATCTGCACAACACAGTCATATGAGGATCAAGGTGTTCAATGACTCAGAGTTGCCCATTTTGGAATTTAGAAGCAGATTCATATAATCACTTGCATTTACATTACTGTACAGCAAGTTGCCCATGAACCAGCAGTGTGCCCTGCTCCCTCTGTGATCCTCCCCTCTGCTCTGCCCTGGTGAGGCCCCATCTGGAGTGCTGTGCCCAGTGCTGTGCTCTCCAGTTCAAGAGAGACAGGGAACTGCTGGAGAGGGTCTAGTGGAGACCTATGAAGGTGATGAGGGGACTGGAGCATCTCCCTTGTGAGGACAGGCTGAGAGAGCTGGGCCCGTTTTCCCAGGAGAAGGGAAGGCTGAGAGGGGATCTTATCCATACATACAAATATCTCAAGGGCGGGTGTCAAGAGGATGGGGCCAGATTGTTCTTAGTGGTGCCCAGTGACAGGACAAGGGGCAACAGGCACAAACTGCAGTACAGGGAGTTCCAGCTGAAGATGAGGAAGGACATTTTTAAGTTGGGGTTGAGAGAGCACTGGAACAAGATGCCCAGAGAGGCTGTGGGGTCTCCTACTTTGGAAACATTCAAAACCTGCTTGGATGTGATTCTGTGCAACCTGCTGCAGGTGAACCTGCTTTAGCAAGAGGGGGTTGGACTAGATGATCTCTGGAGGTCTCTTCCAACCCCAACCATTCTGTGCTTCTGTGATTCTACTGAATTATTTCAGCAGCAAGGTCATCTGTGCTTGGGTAGGAGGTTGTGACCTTACCTTTCTCAAAATTAAATTACCCTAATATGCTCCGTTTGAGCCTGTGTCCTGAGTTCATCCAGGAGTGGAATCTGGTACTAAACGCATTACTCAATTTCTTTAGTGTACTGTCAGGATAGCAACCAGTTTGCTCTGTTGTCTCATCTATTGGCAGATATCTGGATAAAGTCCGAGATGCTTAGTTTGAGTTATAAACTATTTAAATGGTGGCGAATCTGAGGACTTGTTTTCTGTACTAACATTGAGATAATATAATTTTTAGTACCATTGACATAGTAATATTGACATAATACCATTGACCATTTCCTGTCACATTAAAAGCCACTACTAGCAGGACATTATGCATGGTGCCATCTTTGTTCTGATATGTGGTTCAATCTCTCTTAAAAATTATTCTAAAGATATGTAGAGTTAGTGCTCTCTTAAGACTGTATATCTGCTGAGGTTTCAAGGTGGTCTGTAGTATAAATGGGATATTATGTAATTTGTGGTTTACATTCCTGACTGGCTGTCTTTAAACAAATTTTGGTAGCTTTTTTTTTTTTGTTGTTTGTTTTTGTTAAAATTCTTACCTGTGAGTTGTTGTTCTAAATAATTATATGAATTCTAAGCTGTAATGTGATGCTGGTAAATTGCATAGAAATAAATGGTATTCTGACCTGTTCAATATGATAGTATTTCTTTTGTGACTGAATTTGGTGTTCTGCTGTGATATCTGGTGTCCAGAATCCTGTAAAAAAAGACTGAGTTAAATTTCATAAGTCTGTACCTGTACCAGTACTTTACACCTAATAGCATAAATAACTACAGAAATATACAGAATTCTACTATGTAAACTACAGTGAATATAATATAGCATACATCTTTATGTAATGTTATTCTTAGGAATCTTTGTCATAACATGAAGTCTGACTGGTGTGAGCCTTATTCAGATAGGTGACCATTACTGAAGTCAGTTGTTTTATTAATAATTACATAATATTTTAGGGGAAAAAAATCAAAATACTTGAGGTGTACTAAAAGACTGTATGTTTAACACTTCTGTTCTATTTTTACAAATATTATAAGCTATGCAAATATGTCCAGTTAGTATACCCACAGATTTCAAATTCTGAAAGATAATAATTGAAAACATACTATTTCATCATTAAAGAAACTGATCTGTCGGTACACTGAATTGATAAAAAATGTATAGAACTTGATTTCATAAAGAGTGAGCACTCCTTACACCTCCTATTGGACCATATTGTAACTGTGCAAATTAAAAACCAAGGAAGACCACTGTCTTTATCAGCGTTTATAGACACACACACACACTAGCTACATACTTATGGAACAGATCTTACAGTTCGTTGATCAGAGCATAAATGGGATAGAAAGAAAACTATGATACCCATTTTTTTAAGGGTGTTGAGATATCTAAACCTTTTATCAGGTTCTTCTGTCTCTAATGAACCAATTGAACCCTCTCATCCAAATTCTAGTTTCTGGTAATGATTAGAGTAGTAATATATACCTGCTCTCTGACTTTCTGATTCAGCTTGTGCCCCGTTTTACATTACAGCTGTGTAAAGAAAATAAGGTTGATAGTATCTTAAACATTTATTTAAGGAGGAGGCAGAAAGGGAAGTAGCATTTTCATCATTATGGCCACCTAATCTTCTCATTATGCTTGTTACGGAGTTTTATGCTTTGGTTTATTGATTAAGCATGGTTACGGAAAGATTTTATTCTTTGTAACCTCTGAGTCCCGAAAGATGTTCTCACTGAACTGTTATAAGAATTTATGGCATATTTCTTGTATGATGTCTCACTAAAGTGTGTATACTACTTGTTTATTTAGGTGGAAAGGATTTTGTTTCCTCCTAACCGTTTTGTGCTCCGACAGTTAAGCTTCACTGTAATTCTAAAGCACTTGGTTAGTCATATAGTTATTCTGTGATTACATCTCTATATCCCCCTTGGAAAAAAAGCAATAAAATAACAAACCTGCCTGTAAAGTAGAGCTAAACCCTTGTGTCCAATTATTAATCTGCATTTAAGAAGGCTGAGAAAGACATTAGTTCCAGTTTAAGTATTGTGTGTGGGGAGGGTAAGATCAGTGTTGTCCATGCATGAATTTTTCTTTGGTAATTTTGTTTTGGCAGAAGTGAGGTACTAAACCACTAAAGTTTTGCTAAATGGGGCTGGGGGGGTGCCCTCAAGAGCAGAGTGTACAGTAATTGGCCAGCAACTTGGATATCTCTGACATGATTTAGCATTTATTATGGTTTTGCTCACTGGACTAACCTAATTCAGTGACGTTTAATCTGAGATACATTTTGTTTTCAGAAAAGAAAGACCTTTTAAAAACTAGGATACACACACATTTCTACCTCAGTAGAGGAGAGTATTTGTGTTGCTTTGTCTGACCAACACTTGTAGAGCCCTGCTTCTCTCTAATGTGGCCAGGATCTGGAAATGCCCTTGCACCTGTGAATTTGGCCCATTAGGACAGTACTGCCAAAAGTTAGCTAGGAGAACTGGAAAGCTATTTTTACCTTCAGTCCCCCTGGGTTTTTTCTGAGTGTCTTAAAGGACTGAGGGACTGTGAAGATGGATAGAAGAAGGCTGTTGTATCTTTGACTTTTTTTTTTTCATACCAAGAAGTCTACTGAATGACTGAGAAAAAACAGCAAGTGAAAACTGCTTAACTAAAAAGAAAGTACAATGTATATAAGCATCTCCTATGTAAGTTGCAGTGGCTCTGACAAAATAGTGATAGTGTGCTGGGCAGAGCTTTTTAAAATACTCCTTTAGCAAAGCGAATTCTGATTCCTTCCATACAGTCCTCTCTTTTAGAATAAATGAACTCTTTTGCAGTCTTTATGTCATTTGTATGTATAGTCTTTGTTTTGTATTTATGTACATGTGTGTATATAGATGTTTATACAATTTTTTTTAAAAAAGAAAAAATGTAAAAGTCTACATCTCAGGAGTTTTAAAATTTCTTCCCCCCTCTCCTCTTTTCATGTCACTGTATATAGTTTAACTTATATTTCATCCTTCTGGAGCAGGGCCTGTATTTATGTTATTTTGGCTTCTGGGTCATCATTGTTAAAGACAGCCATAGTTAAAGTAATATCCTGATTATTTTTTTTTCCTAGAGCCTTTGTAACACAACACCTTTAGCCAGATTTTCTTTCACAAAATGTATTAAATAATCTTGATTTCTCCTGCTGTGATTATCTTCCTCTAAAGATTCACCCCTCCTCTGTAAGTAAGTTTATAATGGGAGTTCTGCTGTATTTGACTTTCTGACATGAAGAACTAATGGAACTATGTTGACAATTATAAAAGCAAACTTACATGTTTTTTCTGTATGCAATTTATGCTATCTAGCTCTATTTCTTTAAAATCCCTAAGATTTTTGTAGCTGATTGACTCTTTAGAGAGTTCTTAAACAGATAATGTGAATTTTACCCTGCCCCATATTGTTTGTTTGAAAGAAAAGGAAAATAGGCAGACAGTATTCACATCAAATCTCTGTTGCTCTCTTTTCTTCATTCTCTATTAAAAAATGAGGAATATATTTTTCTTCCAATACTGTCTGTTTCTCTGCACTTCATTTATCGATTTTTAAAGCCCAGAAAAAAAAAGCAAGTCTGAGGCATTCTTAAAGGGAAAATGACTCAGATGGCAGAAGTGATTGTGAGAGGTTATTTTAGTCATATCTAATTTTGTCTCAGAACAGAAGTGAGTCTTTCTTGGATCCCTTCAAGCTCTGTATTTCTATGTTGCCTATGAAAATTTGAAGTAAACCAAATTGGCATGTATCTGATTATACAATATTATATATAAACCATCAGAACAGAATAGTAAGTTTAAAAATGCAGTTTTATAAGTTGGAAAAATGAAGATTGGGTTTTCTTGTAGAAATTTTTCTTCCCCATGGTTCCTTCCTGTGCATTGTGCTTTAAGTTTAATTAAATTAGTACATATCTTTCTATTAGAAACTCTAGATTCATTCAGCAACAAAATGCGAATATCAGAGTGTATGTGGCTGATTTTAAATTTACTTATAAAACCAGCAGAAACAGAATAATTGTATCAAGGTAAATAGTTTTCAAGTGTTACTATCATACAGGCTATAGAAAAGGTAAAACATAGAAGTTAGAGCAGACATTGTAGATATCCACCTGTCCTTGTCCTGGAAACAAGAGAAATTTCAAGGTAAGCAGAGGTGGGCAACAAATGGAAGGAACCTAAGGAGGGACCGAGATGAACTCTTATGTTCCTGACACCTTGAGTTACATCCAGATTTTGGCAGCTATTCCCCTGAAAAATAACTGAGAAAAAACACATCATTACATTAAGTTCAGAATAACTTAAAGACAAAGCTGCTAACACCAACAATCGCCAGCACACCTTTTGATTCTGTCTCTACTGAGTGTATTTAGGAAAATGCTAAAAGGGCTGGAGGCTAACTTCTGTAATGATTTATAGTTCATTGAGCTTGTCAATCATTTCTAGTCCTCTCAGATACAACCATCACCCCCTATTTTAAATCCTGGATTAAAACTTTCTGCTCTTTCAAGCTGATTCTTTGAGTTATTCCACCAAAGTGTGCATGCAGCAAGAAATGTCTCATGGAAGGACCACAGTTAAGATTATGGTCAGCTTCAATTCTAGCATTTCCTAGCATTTGTGTTATTCCCTACATCAGCTGCTTGATGAAATAATTAATAAACAGGAAAATCAAAGTGTTGTCCAACTCTTGGAAGAGGAGCAGGGAAGGAAAGTGAAGGATGTTTTCATGGAAAATGCAATGGCAGAAAACTATGGTGAAAGTCAGAATTTTGAAAGGAGGTAGAATTTATAGTAAAGTGATAAATCACCATGTTCTTGTAAAATACCACACAAATTTCCTTGAACTCTTTGTTCTCTTAACTGTGAAGAACTCTGGGAGAGAAAGTATAAAGGCTCGTGAGCATGTGAGCCTTGGACTCCATGTATTTGCCACACTGCTGAACCTTCTCTGCAGGAGAAATGTCCTCCCTGCCATCTCTTTCCTAAAGGAAAGCGTGTGTGTAGGTATGTAAAATATGCATGGGGTGGACAGTGATAGAAAGTCACGCACATTGGGCTTTCCAGTAACCAAGGCATTAGAAAAAATCCCAACTTCTAGGGGTGTTATAGACTTTTAAAAAGTAGAGAATAGACTTGGTACACCACCTTGTCCAATGGCACTAGCGTGTGCTGAAACATTTCTTTGCCACTGCAAAACACTGCTTAAGTTGAATTCATGTGAATACTTTAAAATCCTGGGCTGGTTTAGGATAAAATTCAATTGAAAAAAATGAATGTACAGTGTGATACAAGAGTCTAATTTTAATTATATTAATAGGTTTACCTGATAGGGATTTGTTTTAAAAGAATAAAACTCTCAAATCCTAAATTGAAGTACGCTTAATACAGTATAGTCTTATGAAAAGAAGTCTATCCTGTTGCAACACATTTCTTCTGAACTGAAATAATTCGTTAAAAAATGTTTCTTCCACAATGTAATACTTACCTGAGTCAGTCCCTCTAGGAGCCCATCATTTTGAAACAATGTGTTGTGTTAATACTTCAAAAGCTTTCTTTAGCTCCTGCTATTTATCCTCAAATATACTGAAAAACTCATACAACTTAGTTTTTTTAAAAGTTGCTGGATTACTGTGCAATCAAATGCACCTTGTGAGAGGTCACATTTGCTTCCAGAAGAAATTAATTATAAAGCCGCTTTCTGATGGAACAGATCTATCACATTGTACTGTTGGGGATGGAAGGATACACATGCTGCTTATGATGTTTTTCCAGCTTTTAAAAATGAACCTTTTTTACATACAGAGGGCTGTTACACTTCCTAATCAAATCCATTGGAACCAAGACTGCATGAGGCTCTTGGATATCATAGATATTTCTTTCCTTCCCTCCTTTTTTTGCTTCTCTTCAATTTATCCCACATCCTTGAAAGCTGGATAGAATTTATAATCCAAGAAGAGTATCTTGGAAATGAAATGTTTAAGCAAATGTATAAATATTGGGAAAAGATCTTCAAACTTCCTTCAACCTGTCTGAAATTGCCAACCAACTTAATTTAAAAATGAGGTGGGGGCATTCAGCTTAAGCACTGTAACCCAAGCTTGATAATTTCAACCTTCTCTGTTATCCCATGAGAAGAGACACATATCTTATCAGCAACTAAGAACCCTAACCTATTGGAAGTTGTGTAGTTATGAGCTAATGCCATAACATGGTAAGGACTTGTAACCTGTGCCCATGAAATGAACAGTAATTGTGCATTTTTTACCCCCAGATTCACTTATCTTCAGAAAAAATCCTAATTATCTGCACATTTTATATGGGACTACAACTGATGACAGTCAGTGTAGGAAGATAGTTTAGAAGTCTGCGGAAGTTTTTTTGGTATGCTGAGCATCCTTGAAGTCAAAGTGTGAACATGTGCTGTTATAAAACCTGTACCTCTCCATATAGTCATGCTAAAAAGGCATGATATCCTTATAAAAACCATTTTTCCTGTGTTTATCTTCCTGTTAGTGAAAGGAAGAACACAGCCTCTCAAGAAATCTCAGTGTATTCCTGCAGGAATTGCAGACCTGGTGCTTCTTCCATCATGATAAGTGATACAATAAATAGTGCAGAATTAATTTCTTCTGGGCACCTGTCTTTGTCTGTTACATAAAGTAATATACTAACAACTAGTTAGGTTATCTGGCTTCAGAATACTGGTTCAATTTTTGGTGCCAAAATGCAAAATAGTCCCTTCTATTGTGGTTTACAATGGCTCCATTTTTTTTCACTACAAGAATACCGGGTACACATGAAAGTAAAATCAGTACTGTGGTGGCCTTGAGAGTACCTCATACTCTCTTTCCCAAGTAGGAGGTAGGTTCAATCCCCATTAAAAGCTATGTAAGATACAAATGGCTGCATTCCTGCTAAAGTTTCTACTCGTAGCATAAACCATATTCCTGAAAAGAATTTTCACTAAGGCTTTTTGAGGGCCAGACATGAAGACCTTAAAAAAGAGGTATCTCAGTAATAACGTGACTTCAGTTAGTGTTATCAGACCAGTTAATTAAGTTGTCTTGGGTGAAGGAACTGTATGACCATCTGTGTATATTTGAGGAAACAAAACTACAGTCTAAATGGTGGAAAAAAATTGCTGGCTTCTTGACCTGATCATGGCTCAGAAGTCTGAAATAATGCCTGGCTGGTATTCCTTGTTACCTTTGATCAAAATGGAAATCCTCATCATTGTGAAGGCTTCGTGTGAGGTTAGAAGCAATGGAGAACATTTTGTTGTGTCTTCTACTATTTTAATTTTATTTTCGAACTATGAAGCTGAGACATGAAGTCTCAGCAATGCAAGAAGTCAAGGGTAGTAAGCAGATTTGAACCCAAATTCTCAGGAACAAATTCAGATAAATCAGAATAGCTTTGTAGAAGTTAATAGTTACTCCAGTTTAAACCAACCAAATAGAAGTCTGTTCTAATTCCTTGGTTTATTTCCTTTTAATTCACCTTTAATAGTATCCCCTAATTTTGTTACATGAAAATCCCAGTATTTAGATTTGATGTATTTCTTGAAGTCTCTGCAGAGCCAGCCATGCTTATAGAGCAGGACATTACTCTGCCTTTTATGACAGTAAATAGACACAAGGTCACTAATTCCTGTTTTGGGTGGGTTTTTTGAGGGCTGTTTCTCTCACCTGGTCTTTGCTTTGCAGTTATGGGATGCTGTGTCTCCTAGTTACTGAGGCAGTTTGTATTCTCAGTTACACCAGATATTTCCTTTGTTGCTTCCATATGTGTTCTGGTACACCCTTTAACTCCATTTCTAGGCATTATTTCCTTTCACCTTGAAAATCTTTCTCTTATTCTAACATTCATTTTCCTATCAATATTTACATTTTATGCTTATTCCTTTATCTTCCCTTAAAGAATCCACAGCCTCCCTTGACAGCTTCTTACTCTTTATGTGTTTGTAAAATAATTTATCACTTATCATTTTATCCTCTGCTTTATTTTTCATTCATGCTTATCATACTATTCTTGATCCTTGTAATTAATTCCTTTACACTAAGCGTTTATGCAACCTCTTTGAAGGACTGATTCTTCTTTTTGCTCTTTCATTTACTTTTTTCTATCTGATTATCCAGAGTAGTCACTTATTTATTTAAGTTTGTCAGGTTGCTTCTAATCTGTGCTTGTTACGGCATACATAATTCCATCTTTTTTTTAGAAACTGCATATGCATTTGTAATTTACATTTCTTGCTTTTATTTCTCACAAAACCCATGTAAAAGTAAGTTCAGCCTCTGTGTCCTCATAATACAATATGGCTACTGCGAAGTAAAAATAATTTCCTATCTCATACAGGGAGCTTGAGGATGTTTGAAGCTATTACACAAATAGAAGCATCCTATTAGAACTGTCCGATATACCTGTGTTTTCTTTAATTTTTGCAACCTAGTTGAAAGAATGTTGTGGGTTTCTGGTAAGAGTGGACAGACAAATGACTGAAAAGGAGTGTTTTTTTTTATTTCATTCTTCAAACAATTGAACAGCATTTTGAAAGATGATTTTTGACCGGTAACTTGAAGAATCACATCTTGTACCCTTGTAAGGATCGGTCACAGTCCTTGGTACTCTAAGGTAATTTCTGCTAACATTTGATTAGATGTAATAACATTTCACAGTCCTTATCTCATCTTTTTGTATTAATTTATATTGAAAATACTTTTAAGTTTTCTTACTGCATAGCCAGTCTTTTCTGTCATGTGGGAAAGTTGTGGGGTTTTTGTTTGTTTGTTTGGGGTTTTTTTTAGTTTGTTTTTTTGTTTGTTTGTTTGTTTGTTTGTTTTTTACATTTGCTTCTTTCCTTATAGTATATAGATATTTTGGTCAAATTGATAACTTTCTGTTCTCCCTTTTGGCACCACATCAAATTTATGGGAAACCTATAAACTGGACTTCTGCTTCTTCCTCAAAATGAATGCACCACCTGGCATGGTTAAGGCTCTTGGCTCACTTCATATCCCAGGCAAAATAGCACGTGGTTGGGATGATCATGGTACTTCGGCAGAATTGCCTGGGAAACTTACACATTGCTAATGTTACACTGCATTTGGCTTTAGATGGATGTTTTACAGTCTCAAGCAAAGGCCAGTGACTTCAGTCAATTTAAATAAAAACTTGTAGGCAATTTATGCAAGGGCTAGGCTGAACAAGAAGATAAGTAGGTTGGTAACATTTTGCATCATGTGCAATGTAATAACCGCACATTCAAGTAAAAGACAGCTGTGAGGACACCTAGCAAACTTGTATAAATTTAACAGAAATGTGAAAAAAGATAGCTTTTCTCAGCCTTTGTGCCTGATTTTAATAGATCTTAAGGATATAATTATTTCAACATGTGCTGCTGTATTTATATATTTCATATATGCTTGGAGTAGCAATATAATGGTTCACTGGAAACCAAAAATAATGCCTTATAACAGTCAACTGACATCAGGAAATAATTTAGAGAATATGTGCCATAACTAGGAGTAAGAGTAGGTGCAAAGGGAAGGAGTATTTGCTGTCAGTCAGCTCTCATGAAGGATGAATAACTCATCCCTAGCTATATCTGTATTAGCTGCACTGTGTACATACATTTTTTCACTGGGATACAAAAAGGTTAAGAAATCTTGTATACAGCATTACTTAGTAGATATTTAACACTTTCATTTTTTACCTGTTGAATTTTGACTCAACAACATAATGCTGTATGAATATAAAACCATATGTAGGTGCATACATACATTTTTCTTTTTGGTCCATATAGTTGCTGAAAAAGTGTTTCACATGTACGGAGCTCTGGTTTGCTTTTATAAACACCATATCTAATGTCAAGAATGTAGTTACTGTTCATGGAAGTTACATAATCAAAGTTTCTTATACACTGTTAACCACTGGCCGAACGTTCATGTACTATCATTTCTGAAGGAAACGATGAAATAATCCTGTAGCAAACATCTAAAACTGTACTAAGGTGAAACACTGGTGTTGGTATTATCACAGGAAAAGATTAGATATAAATTTTTAAATTTTACTTATTTTTAAATGGCTTTATATTCTAATACGTGTAATCTCTATAATTTATAATAATGTATGTGAATGTACTTTCTGTTGCATATAATGTCAGGCCTTCCCAAAGACGTGTGGCGATCAAGCTACCATGATTACTTTACAGCAGAGTTAGTGTGAGTCTAGTATGTTTATAAGGGTAGATCACTTTGGAGTGTCATACCCAAATTACTTTTGTTTATAGGTGTGTGTCAGTGTCCTGAGTGGTCACAATGAATATAGCAATTTATGACAGAAAATATTAGCTGGCTGTATATTTACTAGCAGAAGCTGCAAAAAGGTTCTATTTATAGAAAGCCTTTTAAAGATATATTTCAGTCTTCTTACTCCCCCTAGTTTTCTTGTATTTTCTATAATTAGAACCTCATCCATAGCAATGTTTATATAAAATACCTGCAGAGCAAACCTAGAGGTTATGCAAACTATGTTCATTTTACAAGGCCTTATTTTGGCACTTTTCACTCATGCAAAAGATCTGTTGATTTCAGGAGTCTGAGTGGAGGTACAGGATTTAGGCTACATTTTGAAAAAATATTCCAAATTTTTAACTTTCTTCTGCAGGATAGAATTATGTCTTTAGAAGATAGGAAAAAATGCTGAGTATTGAAACGTGCCAAAAAACAGTGATATGCTGAAAAAGAAAGTGCCTAATGCAGTGATAACAAATGCTTGGATTTAATGTATAAAACTTGCTAAATTAACAAGGTGGAACAGACTTGCTCCAGCACTGAATGCAACAGTGAAAATTTATTTGGCTTATGTTAATTCAGTCAGTTCTACTGAAGTGGTTAAAACTTATGAGCTCTAAAATAGCGTGCCAACGTGTCCATACCCAGTTTCACTGAAGAACCTTAAAAATCAAAGACAGAGAAGCTTCAGATGGCTGGGTGCAGGCAGTTATCTACCTGCTGTGTGTTACAAGGACACTTGCAGGGAGCTAGAGCCAATGGGTCACCTTTTTATTTGGTTTAAAATGGAAATAACTGATGTTCACACACACACACACACACGCTCACCCCACTGAGTGTCTTTGACTTTAGAAATTAAAGCCTGACTACACTTTGAAACTTTATTGTTAAAGCCTAAAATTACATTGTCATGGCCAGGCTTAAATTTTCTGCCTCCTTAACCACTACAAAGACTACAGCAAAATACTCTTACCAAAAGGACATTTTGAACTGAGGGAGCTTTGTGACATCCTACAGAGTAGTGAAAATCATCTGTGGGTTAAAGTACTCTGCTTTCAAAAGAAGCTTTCGATAACTACCACCTCTCTTCTTCTGTGAATGCTTTGTTTATATATTCATTTTGCAAAGCGTTCAATGACTAAGTTTCATTTCATTTTTGTCAACAGAATGTAATTTTGCTCAGATCATTCTGTCAACAGAAAGGCAACAGCATATAATCTTTTTGTCCACTGAACTAAATTGCAGATTCATTTTGTATGTGGAGACCAAATAGTGAATGTTTACTAATGGAAAATATTACGTCTTCTCTGTTCTGAACAAACTATGGTTAAATACTGAGAATTTGAAATACAGTTAAATTCTACAAAGCACCTTTGACTTACCACTTTTGCCTAAATGGGGTCACTACTGAAGCATCCCTAACTCTGGATCTCTGTGATGGGCAGTGGGATTTGGGAGACTTCTAGACAGTAAATCTGCTCCTGAATTTTCAGTAGATAATTATTATCAGGGTTTTTTTCATAGAAACATTTCCTATGAACAAGAGGCTGGACAGGCTGATAACCTTTTTACATACAACCTTGTGTTTTACTGCTCTGTTCATTCCTTCCTGGATATATGTGGGGGTAAGGTACAGTCACCCAAAACCTGAGCTTTCATTTCCGGTGTTGCCTGTTACGGAGGAAGTATCTGCCATGATGACTATTTTTTAGATGTGGTTTTATAGTCGTTGATGTTTTTGCAGTGTCTGTCTGTCACCAATTTAATTCTTTCACTGTTGCTCTGTGATAGCATTACATTGCTTGTACAGGACGTGTACTGGAGTGACCATAAATTCTTGCAAAATTGTTACTACCCAGCTTCTGTCAGGTTATAATGCTGCTCTGTTGAAGAGATGGTTGTGTTGGCTGTTTTTATCTCTTACACACTTATTCATTAGTGGGAGCAAAACAAATTCACAACTATTTGTGAAAAGGACTAAAACTGAAGATGTGGTGTGACCTTGGAGATTTTTACTAGAGTTCAGGAGACCCAAGTTTTCTTTCTGACTTTTTCAGTAGGTAGCCTCATGACCTTAAAGCAGCTTTCTTTAGTGTGTTTCCAGTTTGCAATGTTCTGTAAAGCACCTGGAGTCCTATGGAGCACTACTATGTAAAAGCCAAGTGCTATTCTTTGTCATATGAGTGCAGCAGAACATCTTCTTGCAGCCTAGAAGGAAAAGTTTTAACAGAATAGCAGTGTATCATTAAAGGAACCACAGAGGTTCTGGAAGAGATGATGTGAATGCCCAGATATGCTAAAGAGAAAATACTCTGTGAAATGAGAGATTTACTTAGTGAGATATTTGTGTTATTTTGTAGGCCTTTATTTTTCTCACCTGCTGTTATCATGCAACAGAACTAGGATTTTGTTCAGCATGGCATTTGAGTCAGTTTACTACAAAAAACAGTAATCTGAAGAAGAACTGATAAAATGTGTATGGGACTTTTTTGGACAATATACGCAACAGTGCCTGTCAATAGTTTTGAACCTTTTCTTTTTTTCAACAGTCAGGAAGAACAAATACCATAAAATATAATTTTACTGAGAGAACTGGTGGATTTTTTTGGAAAATGAGTGACTGCAGTGGGAGTTAACTATTTGTATACAATTGTTGATACTGCATCACTAAGAAAAAATGACATTACAAAGAAGCATTTCTTCCTTTTAAAAGGTTAATTTTTTTATTCTAGATTGTTTTTTTTGCCAATTGTCTTGTGAGGTGTTACTTCTGGTTTTGGCCCTTCATATTTTTATTTAAATCTATTTTCCTATACTGTATGTATGTTTGATATATGAAATTTCATTTCACGTTGCAGTAATTAAGGGTACATTCCGCTACCTGTTGTCAGATCAATTCCTTCCTCAAATAAAGGAGCGATCAGAAAAAGTGGCATGAAGTTGTGCTGTACCAAAAAATTACCCTTGACATTCTCACCGCTGCAAGCAAAAATGTAGCTCACAAATTCTTCACTGGACAACTGTTATACATATATTGTCAAAATATCTGCACTGTCAGTACTATTGCTCCAGCATTCAGGCAGCTATGATAATGATGTTCTTTTACATTATGAGAGGTACTGTCTTTTCTAGTACAGATAACAGCTAGAAGTATTTGCAAGATTGCAAATCGTGTTTTGCCTCCATGAATTCTTGTCATTTACTGGGTGGAGAAGAAATTGGCAGAACCCTAGGATAAGAATGTGACTTTGCATTTTGTCTGCTGAACTTCCTGTTTTAATAAAACACATTATATATAAATATATATATAGATGTGCTGATTGCAGAGGAAAAAGATTTTGTTGAGTGAAACTGTGATTGGTCTCCCACTTGTTCTAGTAGCTTAAGATGTGTAGCTCCCAGCATATGAAAAGGAAAACAACCATACCCCTTTACTTTTCTGCTGTCTTTGTAGTACAGATGCTTGATGGCTTTCAAGTGCTATTTTTACCTCTCTTGCTCTTCACCACCCCCATCCCCCCCTTCTTTGTTATATAGAGTATAACAAGGGGACTGTTTGGTTTTCAGCACAAAGCTTTTATGTGGGTATCTGCAAAGTAGCAGTTTTATTCCACAGCGTGACTCTACAGGGCCACAAGGTTTCCTAAGTATATAAGTGCATGTTTGTGTTCACATGTCTGAGGTGGGGCGTGCCCTTTTTAGAAATGATAGCCGACTCTAAAAGCATAAGCTATAGACTATACATTCAGAGCATCTGTCCAAACCAAAGACTACAGTTTTGATAAAACTGTACATACAGTAAACATTCCTTGTGACATAACACTTCTAAAAATATTATGACAGCCTTGAAAACATTTTGACAAGCAAGAAAGCTATTTAAAATAGAAGATACAACCTGATTACAGGAAAAAATCATGATGCTTTGCTTCAGAAGCTGTGGGAAGGGCTGTGGTCTTGCTTTGCTTTTGTTTACAATAAAGAAAGTGAGTTGCAGAGATGTTCAGCCACATTTCTTCTAATGAAATATCAGTTCACTGGTGAAAGGACCAGAAATTAAGTCTAGAATTAAAGGAGGTGAAAAAAGGAGAAGGATTTTGTCTTGAAGTCCTGACTGGGAAAAGGGCATGAACTGGGGTGCCTGGGTCCTGTCAACTAGGTTGGCTTTCCTATTCACCTGTAAGGAAGACAACTCAGGAAGAGGACACTAGCATCCCATTTAATTGGCTTCTGTATGCTTAATATCTGGGACCTTTTTCAAGCCTCTTAGAAGAAGTTAGTTACAAATTTAGGCTATAATCTGAGGATTTAATTTGTTGTTTCTCATTTCTCTCTTGTAATCTTGTTTCCAGTTACGTAGTAAAAAATTTAGTCCTTTGCTACAATAAGCTTGCAATGTTTTTATTTTTTAAAACTTGTCTAATATTAAGTGTAAATTCAGGTGAAAATGACAATACTAGAAGTATTCTGCATGTATCTGTTGCCTTCAAATGAGAAAAGGTCATGTGTGCAGGGAAGCCCTTGGTGGGGAACACCAGGAAGTCCTGAAATGAAGATGAACTCATCAACCTGGAAGTAGGATTATTTTCTGTATAAGAGTTACTTTGACAGGTTTATTTTTTATTTTTTTTTTCAGGATGGGGGTCTAAGAAGTGTCCCTTGTGCTTATGTTCTGTAAATATCTATATATGTTATGCTGTGAAACTGCTCTGAAAAATAAATGTGCTCTAAATGACACCAATGCCAGTGAATGACAGAAATCTTAGTTCGAGTCATTGTGTTCTGTTAAGACAAATATGATGACTAGCAGGTACTGAGACAAATAAAATATGAACAAGAAAAAGAAATGGAGCTTGACAGTTGATAGAAATAGGACAAATACTGTGACAAATCTGTCAAGTGCAGATACTGTCACAATGAGCTAAAATACAATGTTAAATTAGAAATGGAAATGAGACTCTATTTAAGCAAAATTGGAAGTAGAAGGGGAAAAAGGAATATCAATTTCAGGAGGAACATACATCAGACTCAGTCAGGATGGGGTCAAATATATAAAGCAGTTTACAGAAGTCCCCCCCAAAAACTGGCACAATAGTAACTGCCAGCATTAGCTTCAGCTATATCATTAGTTATTTGGATATATGCATATTACAGTCTTATGGCAAAAGCCACATTACATTTAAAGTTGTACTGCAGTTTTCATTTTAAAAGGTTCATATATACTTACAGATTGGAATTATTTTAATATGCATATATGCACAAACATAAATTACAGCTCACTGAAATGTCTCTGAAAAGTGTCATTTTTGAATGTTACACTGCACAGAATGACAAAAATTAAAGGAAACATCTGCTAAAATCAAGAGGCGGGGGAGAGGATCAGAGAAAACTACAACGAAAAAGAAAGGATTTCTGAAGAAATGGCAGTAAGAACACAGCTACCCTGTGGTAATAAGAGTGGAAACACTGCAAAGCAGCAACAGTCTAGCCAAACTATGAAATGAAAAACGCAAAGTACTTATTGTTATGGAGCAGAGCTCCATATGGAATTCAAGAGCTGCTCAAGGTAAGCAGAAGAAGGGCATAAGAGCTGGAGAGAAGACCTGTCAGATTCCTTTTCTTTTTCTTATTCTCCATATTTCATTTGTCTCAGTACCTGCTAGTCACCATATTTGTCTTACCAGAACATAATGACTTGAATTACAATTTGTCTCATTCACTGGCATTTGTCTTATTTTATTTAGCCTCTTTAGGATCAGAAACATCTCTATGAATTCAGTGAGTTGTGCCTTAAAAATTGTAAGCCTTTAAAAATACGAACTTGAAAATTAAACAACCAGAAGACAAATAAAAATGTAAGTAGTGTTATTTTTAGCCTTTTTGCTTGAGGAATATAAGTTTAATGTGTAAACAGAGAGAAGCTGAAATACAGATACTTCTGCAGTCAGAGCCTGAAGAAAATACCAAATTTTGTGGTCTTCAGGATCCAACTGAGGGAGCTTGCAGCACAGACTAGGTGTTAAGAGGCACACTGGATTATATTGAACTTTCTTTTTTCCTTAATTCCTAAAGGCACTGGTGTTCCTAGTCAATTTCTAATTTTGGCAGATCCTTAAGGAATAAAAACTCGGCAAGTTCCTGACCTTGCTTGGAAAAGTTTCCCAAACCACAGCAAGTTCCTTGATAAAAGAAGTTTGTTCTGAAGTTTGTGGTTGGTTAGAATCAATACTTCAATGTTAAAAATGTGCTTGACGGAACATAAGATTTACATGAAGTATTTTTACCTCTAACCTGTAAAATATATATGGTTATTTTGCTTTAGCATTATTCAGTTTCAGACAGCAAATTACTGACTAGGATATTTGCTGAAAGTGAAAATAAGAGGAGTCTGAATACAGCTGGGTTTGTTTGGGTCTATTTGGGGAAAAAAAATGAGATTGTTTTTAGACACTAAACTTAAATCTTTTTTACACATTTCTGATTGTTAAAAGGTAATTCTTTGAAAAAACATATTTAACCACAGCATAGCAGAATGTATCTATTATACTTCATCAGTTATATTTGTTTTTCATTTCTATTATTGCATATGAAAAAGTAGTCAACAGAGAAAGGATGCTTTAATAAAACTATAAACAAACTATGAGTTGTATTTTTAAAATACCTACATGTATATGTTCAAGAAACACCAGTAAAGTTGAATTTGAAGACAACTGTAGCATGGAAAAGAATTATATATTACAAATACATAGCAGCAGTTACCAAAGGGATGTATTCCTTGACAGTCCAGGTGTTTCAACTGACCACAGAACCATTGTCCTGGTGGCAGAGTGGATATTACAGTAATTTGGCTGGTGTCTGGTGGACAGTCATTATCATCCTGTCAATAAGAATAATGAAGACTAGAAAAAATCTAAAAATGCCAGCATATCTCTGATCTTTACTTACGAGTTTTCAAAAGATTTCCTGCTGTCTACTCAAATACGCAAACAGCTGGCTTCTGAGCATAATCTGTGACTTGCAGGATTTTGCAGGCTTTCCATCTAAACTGAACATCATCTGGGACCTGAGCACTAGTCAAAGAGGGAGAAGGACGCGTGAGCAGGCATAATGCCAGTGGAAGACAAGGGCAGGAGTGGAGGCTGCCAAAAGACCATTACATGGTCAATGAGCAGCAACCATTATTAGTGAAGACCAAAGTCCCAGCTGGGACTATCCTGTTTGACATTCAATTTCAGGTTCTGACGCTATACAGACAGTCCAAAACGTGTGTATGCATGTAGCTAGATATGTAAAATTATGTGGAAGGTCACACCTTTGTTTACAGCATTTGATACATCTCTGTTCTCCATAGCTCTACATATCGTTAACTCTCAGATCTTTGCTTAGGAATACAGTTTATTGTTACCATTATCATTATTACTATTTATTATTATTTTATAATTTATAATTAATATTTTTCTCTTCGGGAAAATCCATATCAGGAAACAGAAAAAATTAAATCCATAAGTTTACCTATTTGCCATAGCATGACAACAAACTTCTCTGTATATCACTGGAACAGAGTGTGCATCCCTATGGTTTGTGGCTCATAGATATTTGTGATAAATATCAGTCAGTGAGTTACTCAGAAAGAAAAAAAATTAAAGTGTCTTTTCCTCAAGGACACTTATTTTGACCCTTCAAAAAAATCCTCACCTTCTTGCTTTTTTTTATTTTACTGCAGGAGATCTATCAATTCTTCAAGGGATTAAAAGTATCAAGGGGAGTGGTCATTTCATTCTTTCCTTTTGACCCTTAAATTAATCCACTTCCAATCCATCAATCAATGGTCACAGTTTCAGGCTGGCTATTCTTATTGTAATGGAAATAGTGTCATTTAAAGTGATTGATAAACTGGGAGACTTTGATAAAATATGGTCTGCTTTTATTAATCTTTTGACTTAATAATGAGCTGTCTGATTTCTTCTCTCCATTCACCCACCCTCTCCTTCCCCCAGCTCTCCCTGATATTTTCTGCATTACAATATGACTGTGGTTGAGGGGTTTTTGTTTGTTTGTGTGTTTGTTTTGTTTGTGTTTTTTTTTTTTAATTCTGTGTTTATTGTTTTTTAAGTTTTTCTCTGGTGTGCTTGAACAGTTTTCCTCTGCATTTTATGTGCTGTCATTCTGGTATCTTTTGGCTTAGCCATGCAAAAATTGTATGAACAATTGTAGTGAATCAAATCACTGATTTACTTGCATGGGTATCATCTCCTTGGTAGTGCCAGAAACACTGGAAGAATGTATGAGAAGCACCTCGTCATGCAGCATCCTTTGAAATGTGAAGATTATTCTTATTGTTACAAAATAAGCTTTCTTAATTTTCAGTTGTTCCAGTACTTTGCTGTTTTCATAACATGTATAAATGCATAATAATTTCTTTTTACTTTTCCTAAGATTTTGGTGTCAATAATATTTTGAGAGAATTAAGAAATTACTGTATCACTGTGTTCAAAATTAAGACTTCAGTTTTATACTAATTTTTGCCTTTTCTTTTTTATGTTAGAACTCAAGAAATAGTCACTATAAACATCTGATTAACTTCTTTATACCAAATGCTTGTTTTTATAACGTTGATCTGCAGTTCTTACCTATTGCCTCTCTGAGAAGTCCTTTTCACATTTTCGTTTTTCCGAAAGTTTTTGTACTTCTGTAGCCTAGAGTTGTTCAGTCCATGGATAGTTGGGGCACTTCAGCTATTTTGGTTTATTAGAAATAGGCTCCATCTACTACTTCTTTGCCTTTATTCCTCCATATATCACCAGTCCTACCACTGCAAGATACTGCACCTGGTTGTGTGCACTGTCTACTGCTTGGTCTGCTGGCTGGGAAAGTGTCTAGAGGAGTGTCCAGTAAAGTATGACTGCCTAACTGCTCTTCTTTTGTTTTCAGGATGGCCAAACAAATTGTTTCCTCAGTCACATACATAGCTGACTGCTCAGACCCATGCCATTTTCAATTCCTTTGTGTGTGCTTGTGCATGGGTGTGTGTGTACATATCAAATGGGAAATGAAAGCTCAACATAGAGCCCACTTTCTTTTCAATTGAATTCCTCCTGCTGGAATTAATTTTACTGCCAGGAAACTTGAATCATTGGTCCAGATGAAATAATATCAATGATTCATGTAGTGAGATTATAATTTATTACCCAGTTCATAAATAGGATTATATTTCATATGTTTCTTAGAACTTCAGCTGTCATCTGGAGTCAAGAACACAAGAAGTTTCATTTATGTGACATACCTCATTAAACTCAAAGTCTTAATGGAAGCAGGTGACAAAATGTGCAGCATGGTGGTAAATGGTGCATCTTAAACTTGTAGGCGATTTAAGCATCTTAGGTCTTTTAAATTCAGTAGAAAAATGCCGTCTCATTTTCTAGTGGTGCTAACAAAGCAGCTTGTATATCTGCATCTTTCAAAGCTGGTGAATAGATTAATCTGAGTATGGTTACACTAACATTAAAGATTTGCAGACCTGATTTTGCTGTACACCATCACATGATTTTCTGCAATGCATCTGAGATCTTAGCTCCGTTGTGAACTTCTATGACAAAGAACAAAACTTTCTGGGTGGTGTTTTCCATCATATTAATTACAAATTAACTAATGTTTTATCAATGTCTTTATTTTACAGACTTTTTCTTGATGAAATAATTTTTTTTTCAAACAAATTGCCAAACACTATGAGCTTTCAACTGCCCAGCCCCACCCTCCTGAAATGAAATCAGATAATTTGTTGTACTAAATAGATCAATGTGGCAGTTGATGTTAACCAGCAGACATGTAAACATATAGATTTGCTGACCCTGGACATTTGATTTTTCCTGCTGATGTTGGTGTTTCTGGAGCTAATCTCAAATGCCAAATTAATCTAATTCTTTATATTTTGCTTCTGGAACATTTCAATTCCCTTTGATAACTTCAATTTATGAAAAAGGTCGAGCAAATATATTTTTCTTCTTTCCAGAAATATATTGCAACTCTCTAACTTGACTATATATGCCTGTGCTTTAGAGAACTAATTTCTTTCTTCGTATACTTAACAGCCTTTATTTAGAGCTACCAGTAGGAACATACAAAAATAACAATTATCTATGCTGGGAAACTGTGTTGTGAACAACCTTTATGAATCCATAAAATCATGTGTTTTTATGGAACTCTGCTGCATACTTATGTATGTTCATGTGCAGTTGCTGCTTTCAGCTAAGTTGCACCATGAGTAAATATCCTCGTGGTCCCACTCTATTCTTATATAATGCTCCAGATTTGTAAAAAATATGGAACATTTTTTGCAGAAGTAATTGCAGGTGCTTAGGGTCAAAATCCCATACCTCCCTTTTCCTTTTGACATTGTGTTCATTTGTTTGCTTCTCCGTTTGAATCTTGAAGCATCAGACATTTTTACCAAGGTCTGTAGTTCCTTTTTTTTCTTCTAAATTCATCAACTGGAATGTTACACAGTCACAGATATTTTTATGTTTCTTTTACAGTCATGCTATATAGCTATTCTATCCTCATTTTATCTCAAATATACCTATTACAGAGGTACTTGGTGACTCCTTAAAGATGACAAGGAGCTGAACAGAATTAATAAACCCAGCAGATTGTTGCAGGTGAATGCTGCCAATTGAGTGTCAATTCTGTAATGGCATACTTGAGACCAGCAACAAGCATAACCTGTTGGGACCATGTTGTAATGCAGATCTTTGATGCTTACTGTTGTTTATGAAAGCTGCAAATGAAGAGAAGGAAAATGGCCAGAAAGGTGGATTGCATCCAAAGTCAAACTCATATCAGTTCTCCAGCACACTGATGAAAGAAGGAAATTGAAAAAGTACATGCTAGAAACTGTATCAGCCATCATGATGCTGTCAGTCATAATGCATGTGAATGAGAGTTTGAAAGTGCAGTGGTGGCAGTCATTATCCAAGTTCACAAAAACATCATTGATATTTTGCTGAGTGAGGATGCAAGTATGGGAATACATTAGGAATATAAACTATGAAGTAAGAGGCTTCCTGAACTCATTGGAGGTGGCAGGTGGTGGTTTTGCCCAGTGTACAAACAAGTTTAAGTAGGAGATGTGGACTTAAACACATAGAATGCAAGTAGAAACTTTCCACTCTTCAGCCTTATTGCATGCACAGAAAATTATGTTAGGTGTTACGTGTACAGTTAAAGAAATGTAAAATTAAGGGTAAATGAGGAAAAACTAAGTAGTTCTTCCAACAGACATCACAAAACTGAGGTCTGCTACCTAGAATAAAAAAATAATGGGGCTTGGACTCAAATCAAGAAACTTTGCATCATCCTTTGTTAAAAATTGTTGGCTTAAGGAAAGAAGAGTGACTTTAGACCCGTCTTTAATCTTCATAATGTAAGACAGTATTTCTTTTCAGTAATTACTGTAAAATTTTCAAATAAAAAGTACGCTCTGTTTTTAATCCACCTTCCCATGAAGTATCATATATTGATCAGCCTTTGAAACAGGTTATGAGGATGGAAGACTGGGTTCTTTGATTGGTTGTAATTATGAATTTTTGCTACTATCTAAAAATTTCAGTGTATCTTTCTTTTAATTTTTTTGTTCTCACTCTCCAGACAGCAAAATGTGTTCTGAAAAACTAGCCACCCTGGATACTGGTATAATTTTTTTAAGAAACAGACTTTTTGAAACAGAATTCTCTAAAATACGTTGTTAGTAGAAGTTAAAAGTTCATGCATTTGAAATTGTACTACTAGAAGTCTTACACTGACAGCTAAAACATCATAATTTTTTTAATTTGGCTAAGGTAGACAGTATACTTAACCTACAATTTCCTTTATCTTTTGTGGTGTTGATTCTAACTTCAGCTAATCACCCTTTTAGCTTGCTGCTCTGTGCTGGTGGAAGCATAGTATAATCTCTGAAACTTCTTGTAAAGCTCAGGAGAACAAGTGTGAGTAAAATAATCAGGTGTGGAGAATGACAGATTTTTTTTACCTTATCAGAAGCCTTTACCTACCCTTAGTCCAATAGTCAAAATAACTAAAAAAAGTTGAAGTGAAAATGAGATTGATTGAGGTTTTTGTGTAATTTTTGTGTTTGCATCTGAGGGAAATAGTTCAATTTACATGCACAGGAGAAAACCTTAAAAGAAGCTGAGGAAGAAAGATTCAAGCAAGGTAGCTCTAACTTTTGTCAAATCAGTTATTGTTACAAATGTAAATCATGCAACCTGACAAAAATTATTTGGTAACTATTTGATAGTGTAATAATTGTTAACAAGTTATGGAAAGCACTTATTTATTTTAAATGGTTGCTTTAAGCAAGATTAGTGTAAGACAGAAACCATAGGTAAGCTGTCTTAAATACAGAATATATCTGTGAGTGCAAACTTCTAATGTGGGTACACCTTTTAATGTTATATTGAACTAAGACCTTATCATGGTGTCAATGAAGTGAAATGTAGTAAAGTTCTGGCCCTCACATGAAAGAAGCAGAGTATGGTGAAGAAGGCAGTTTTATTTCTTACAGAAAATTCTCTGAAACTTTAACGTGAGAAACCATATAATCTGAATTTGAAAGTTCACATGTGGTTTTTTTTCACCAATTTATTCCTAAAAAAATCAAGTACAAATATTTTTTAATTACAGTCAGTGTTACAGAGATGCATTGTGTATCTGATTTACTAGTTTAATCAGATTTGCTAAGGAAATAAAACTGTGCTACCAGGGAGAAAACCTGGAAGTACAAAAAAGGAAGCCAAGGTCTTAATCAGACTCTTAGAATTTAATAAGGTAGAACTCCACAGGAGGAACTAAAGCTCTCCTTTCCACCCTACAGTGCTCTGTGCTACAAGTGCATCAATTGCTCCAACATCTCCAAGTGACGCACACTTTAAGCAACACCAATTTCAGTTAAATGGCCCTCATAAACCAAAGGACAATCTACCTTACTATTAAATTCTCTGATGATAGCTCTTCTTGCATTTCTTTATTTTTACCTGTACTCATGGTTATGCTCCATATTTATGGAACATTTTTATTATTTAGCAGGACTGGTTTCCAAGTGGTGTGTGCTCAGTCTCCAGGACATATTAATACAGACACTGCTTTTTTTCCTGTATCTCTGAGCATTGTCAGGGGAAAGTTCACTCATGTGGTATTAGAGGTCTTCTGAGGATTTTCCATGCTACAGAGCTGTGTTTGATTTTGCTGAGGGATGATTCCTGTAGACGGGTTTTAAAGAGGTCCTGTTTGTTGATTGAAGGGTTTTTTCCTGGAACTGGTCTCAGAAGAACTAAGGTAAGGAGCAAGTCCCAAAACTATTTTTGTCTTCTTTCTCCCATTAGGAGCATTTTTTCATTTGCCTCATCAGCTCCACTTTCAGGCAGTTGAGCAATGAAAGTTGCTGGTGACCAGCTGACAGGCAAAAAGTAGAAGGGGTCACTGCATGGTTTGGGACAGTCCTGCTTCTGTGGAGCTGCAGGGATATTAACATTAATTAGCATTTACTTTAATATGAAAGTGAAGGGAAGATTTATAGTAATTCTTCCTAGGAGAAAACAAAAAAAGGAAAAAGAAAGCATCTTTCCTCACAGACTGTTCTTTCTCCCTGCAGGAAAATCCAAATAAGATAGAAATGAAATCAACCTTCAACAGTAGTTCAGCTGTCAGTGGGTGTACGTAGGTGAAGAAGGATAAGAGATGTTGGAGGCTATAGCTGCAGGACAGGCAGGAGAAGATGAGACAGAAAGATAGATGTATTATGTTTATATTTTAGTGTGAAGAAGTGTGATGGGAGAGAAATACTAATGTTTATAATGCAAATTAATAAGGGAAAATGTAAGTAAGGGGGAAAAGTGAAGGAAGATCATTATTTAGAGGAGAAAATTTGAGACTAAATTAGCTGGTTTTGCCATATAAGGGTCAAAATGTGAACTGCATAAACTCAAGGATGATGATACACAATTAATAGCGTTTCATAATTCGAAGTAAAGCTATGTTAATCTGAAATGTCATATATAATACCCAAAAGTAAAGCACTACCTCTGCCTTGGCTAGAATGGGTGCTTCTTATCTGTGTCCATAAATGAAAAGTTCTTAATAGTTTTCTTGTTTACCTACAGGCAGTATATAAGAGATGGTCTACATATTCAAGTTCAGCCTGATAAATAGGCTTGAAGGCTTTACCTGATAGTTTTACCTACTTTGTTTTCGAATCTGATTCCCATTACCTCCTGCTGAAGCCTAGGTGAATTTGATTTTCTGACTGATATTTCTTCAAGGTCTTGCTTCTAGTTTGTCTTGGCTGAATTTCACAAATCCTCACCATTCAGTTTATGATGCTTATGCTGAAAACAGAGGGTTCTTTATCTTTGAGCTTTCTGTGCTCATTTCCTTATCACTCATGTGCACTAAACCTAAAGAAACGTATTTCAGAAACAGGCATTTGTTTTATTATTTTCACGTATTTAGTAGTACTAGTGTAGATTTTTCTAATGGACAAACACATAGACTGGTCAGGAATATAAAAATTCATATATTTATCTGTATTAAAAACCTAATGTTATTAAGCATGGATGCTGTAACTGTTGTTACACCAAATGCTCAGAAGAAGGTATCCATAATTTGTTTGCTATTCCTGTTCCTTTTGTTTCTTTCTTAGGTGATTGGTTTAAACGTTGCTTTCACTGAATCTCGTAATCACAAATGCTGGAATGTAGATGACCTTGTTCAATCCCCCCTGCTCAAACAGAATCAATTAGAGATCAGGTCTGTGTCCAAGTGAGTTTTGAGTAGCTCCGAAGATGGAGACTCCACAACCTCTATGGATAGACTTTTCCAGTGCTTGACCACCTTCACAGTAAAAACAGTTTTTCTTATGTGTATATGTAATTTTCTGTATTTCAATATATGTCTATTGCCTCTTGTCCTGTCATTGGGCACCACATTAGTTCTGTCTTCTTTACTTCCTCTATTAAGTATTTATACACATGGATAAGATCCCCCTGAGCTTTTTCTTCTACAGGCAGAAGAGTCCCATCTCTCTCAGCCTGTCCTTGCATAAGAGGTGCTGTTGTCCCTTAATCATCATTGCAACCCTTCACTGGAGCAGCTCCAGTAAGTGCATGTCTCCCTTGCACCAGGGAGCTCAGAATAAGACACAACACTCCAGGTGTCTCTCACCACAGCTGAACAGAGGGGGAGGATTTCCTCCCTCAGCCTGCTGGCAATGTTCCTGTTAAAAGTTTCCACTGCTGTGGCAGAAAGGGCCCACACTGAAGCAGTTTGTGAAGTACAGCCCATGGCAAGGACTCATGTTGGAGAACTTCATGGAGGACTCTTCCATGGTTGGGACCCCAGCTGGAGCGAGGAAAGAGTGTGAGGAGGGAGCGGCATACAGCATGTAATCAACTGATTGCAACCACAATCCCTGTCCCCTGTGTCACTCCAGGTCTCGCTGGATGGCAGCGCAGCCTTCTGGTCTGTCAGCCACTCCTCCCGGCTTTGTATCATCTACAGACTTGCTGGGGGTGCACTCTGCCCCTTCATCCAGGTCATGGATGTGCAAGTTGAACAACCCTGGACCCAGCACAGACCCCTGGGGAACACAGTGAGCTACAGGCCTCCAGCCAGACTCTGCGCTGCCTGGGCTTGCCTATGAGGATCTTAAGGAAGACAGCACCAACAGCGTTGCTGAGGTAAAGGTAGGCAACATTCGCCAGTCTTCCTTCATGTATGCAGCCAGTCCTTCCATCATAGAAGACTACTAGTTTGGTCAGGCATGATTTCCCCTTGGTGAATCCATGTGACTGTTCCTGACAACCTTCTTTTCCTCCCTATGCTTGGAGACGGCCTCCAGGATTAGCTGTTCCATCACCTTTCCAGGGGTGGAGGTGAGGCTGACTGGCATGTAGTTTCCTGGGTCCTCATTCTTGCCCTTTTTGATGACTGGAGTGACACTGGCTTTCCTCCAGTTCTCAGGCACCTCTCCTGTCCTCTGTGACATTTCAAAGGTGATGGAGAATGGCTCGGCAATAACATCTGCCAGCTCCCCAGCACTTGGGGACTGCATCCCGTCAGGGCCCATGGATCTGTGGGTGTCAAGTTTGCTTAAGTGATCTCTAATGCGATGCTCCTCGACCAAGGGAAAATCTTCCTTTCTCCATAGTTCCTTTCTTGCCTCCATGGTCTGGGATACCCAAGTGCTGGCTTTGGGCAAAGGCGGCATTCAGTAACTCTGCCTTCTCTGTGTCCTTTATCACCAGGACACTCACCTCAATCAGCAGTGGGCCCACATTTTCCCTAGTCACCCTTTTCCTGCTGATGTATTTGAAGAAGCCCTCCTTGTTGTCCTTGACATGCCTTGTCAGATTTATTTCCAAAGGGACCTTAGCCTTCCTCATTACATCCCTGCATACTCTGACAATATTTCTATATTCCTCCCAAGTGTCCTGTCCCTTTTTCCACATTCTGCTAACTTCCTTCTCTGCATTTTGCCAGAAGCTCCTTGCACATCCATGCAGTCTCCTGCCATCTTTGCTTGATTTCTTACTCATAGTGAGCCACTTTTCTTGAGCTTGGAGGAAGTGATGCTTGAATATTAGCCAGCTCTCTTGGACCTCCCTACCTTCCAGAGCCCCAACCCATGGGATTCCTCCAAGGAGGTTCCTGAGAACAAAGTTAACTCCTGAAGGCCAGGGTTGCAATCCTACTTATTGGCCTGTTTCCTCCACATAGGATCCTGAACTCCAGCGTCTCATGGTCACTGCAGCCAGGGCTGCCCCACCCTTAGTATCCCCAGCCAGGCCTTCTTTATCTGTGAGTACAAGGTCTATCAGCTCACTTCATCTCGTTGGCTCCTCCACCACCTGCATCAAAAAGTTATCATCAGTGCTCTGCAGGAACCTCCTGGACTCTGTTAGCCCAGCTGTGCTGTCTTTCCAGCAGGTGTTGGGGTATTTGAAGACCCCCATGAAAGCCAGGGCCTGTGACGGTGAGGGTACCTCCAGCTGTCTGTAGGAGGCCTCATTGACTCCATCTTCTGATCAGGTGGCCTGTAGCGAGGACCCCCAACAGCGTCACCCATGTTGGCCTGCCCCTGAATCCCTACCCATAAGCTCTCAGCGGGCTCTGCACCCACCCCTAGGCAGAGCTCCATACATTCCTCCTACACACAGAGCTACTCCACCACCTCGCCTTGCTGGCCTGGCTTTGCTGGAAAGCACACAGCCATCCATGCCAGCATTCCAGTCACACGAGCTACCCCACCGTGTCCCTGTAACTGCAGTGAGATCGTGGCCCTGCGACCGCACACAGATCTCTGATCCTTCCTGTTTATCCCCACGCTGCCGGCCTTGGGGTACCGGCATTTCAGAGAGCTGGTCAAGCACACGGGTTTCCCAGGAGGGGTGCAAGAGGGTCCACCACAGCCATGCACACCCTTGAGGTGGTTGGTCTTCTGGTTCTCATCTTGGGAGGCAGCTAAGGAACATGTATCACTGCTTTGATTGTCTTGATTTATTCCCCTGTTAGATGTGATGTCATGAGCGTGGCCATTTTGGACCCCACACCCCAAGTCCTTGAGTTTAAAGCTCGCCCCACCAAGCTGGCCAGCCTGCTGCTAGAGATTCCCTTGCCTCTTGTAGACAGATGGATCCTATCCCTCCCTAACAAGCTGTTGTCAAAGAATGTCTCGTTGTCATAGAAGCTAAAACTGTCACAACAACACCAGCCATGAAGTCAGAAGTTGATTTGCATTATCCGTCTATTTCTGGATGCACCCTTTCCTCTTGCTGGGAAAATAGAAGAAAAAATAACTTAGACACCAAAATTTTTCACTTGCACCCCCAGGGGTTTGTAGTTTTCCTGGATTCTGCCCAGGTTCTGGCAGTTTGTGAAAGAGTAGCACTGGGTAGTAATCTGTGTTCCTGACAAGAATGGTTTTGTGAAGAAAATAAGTAGCCATGAATTATACAATAAGATTATGTATCATTCATAAAATAGGTCTTTTTATAATATCTTACTCATTTTCTGAATATTTGAAAGGTGATAAGCTTATTTTTTCTGCTGCTGCACTGCACATATATGGATGGTTCTTGTGTTCACAAATCATAATTCCTCATATCAATAATACCATAAGTTGGATTGTTTAAAAAAGGGAATCTTCTTTTCTGTTAAGTTACTGGTAGTGGATAAGATAGTAATTTCAGTTGTTTAACCTTTCTGCTTTTATGTTCATAGAATGTACTAAATTTTTTGAATGCATCTGACTCAGATTATATAGAAAAAATTATTAAGAATAGGGTCACAAGTCCTTCAGGGGTCAAAGAGTACCTATCCATTTTTGCTGGCTTCTAGGAAACCGAAACTTTGCTGAGGAGTACCTTAAGAGTATGTAATTAAACCACGATTTTTGAGATAAATTAGTGTCCAAAATAAGATACCTGTCTTTCAGGTTGTTTCTTTTTTAATTTGTCCTTTTAAAAGAATTGTATTATAATACAAAAATAGAAATATGATGCAGTTACTAAAAGAATGAAGTGTTGTTTTTCCCTGCTCCCAGACAAATCCAAGCAATTTCATCCACACTGACAGCATTGTGACAGTCCATGTGGTTTATTTGCAGAAGTGGAAACTTTTTTTCATACATTATCTGTAGAAAGACAGCAGATCCTAATTTTATCTTTATTGCACCTTACTGATGAAGCATACTCATCTCCCAGAAGCAGAGATGGGGTTGCTCAATGTTTATGACGACAGTTGCCTTTTAAAGAAGGAAAGAATAAGGCACTGAGGAATGCATGTATCCTTCCAGGAACACAGTGGGAAAACTATCTTCCATTTGGGGTAAGATATACTGACAGAACAGTAGGAACAGCTGAAATTAACTGTGCATTTGGAGTTTTCATACTGACCTGGATCTCTGAAACTGACTTGCCTGTGTCCTACAATTTGACAAAACATTGCTTTTTCTGCAAGAGCAGAAAAAGGAAAGACATTGTATATCTATTCATGAGGCTTTGTCAATATTTTTTCCACAAACAGCAATTGCAGATTTTTTTGAAAAAAGATAATAAATGTTTCCTAATAAATTTATTATGCAATTTATTTTTGAAAAAAAAAAAAAAGGAAGAAAGAAAGCGGTGTAGGTGAGAGGGGAAAGGAGTCAGTCTATTTGCAGGCTTTAACTCTGTCTTTGTTGCAAGTGTTGTGATCAGCCAACAAGTCCTCAGGCAGGAAGAGAAGACAGGTGAGCACTAGTAGGTGTCAATGGTCATCAATATGTATTTGAAGACTAAAAGTTCCACCTGAAAATTTTATGCTGATAGACCACAGGATGGATGCCATGGGTGCATCTATTTGTGCAAAAAATAAGTTAAAACACCCAGATTTCTAGAGAAACATCAGTCCTACATATCAAAATGCTTTTGTAGCAGTTTCTGATTTCCATCTGTTTCTGATTTCCACCCAGTTTCTGTGTTTCCTTAAACACATTAGAAGGAGAAAAAAAAAATCAGGTCTGATGATGCTTTTTGTCTGTTTAGATTTGATGTTTTCAGTGGTTTGCAATCTGTTTTTTAAAAGTGTTGCAGTCCACATTCTGGCTCAGTTACTGGCTGATTTCATGCAACATTCATTGTCTTTCTTTGATGTGAAACTACAAATATGTTCCAAAACTTGTCTTTCTTTCAAGCTCTAGAATTTATAGGATGACACAGCAGTGATATAAGAATTATTTACTTTGAAAAAGATGAGAGAGAGAAAAGCAAAAATGTAAATATCCATAGCAAAAACCAAGAAATACTTCGAAAAACAAGGATGTCAGTTAAATCCTTACAAACAGTTAACAACACATGGTCTTGGGAGAAGGAACAGACAACACTTATATGTCAAGCTGGGGCACAATAAAATAAGCTCAAGGAGAACCAAACGGTTAATGAAGCTAAACAGAAAATTGAACTGGAACTATGTGTGAACTATCCTCATTAGCATAATAAAAGACCCCCTCTTGAGCAAAGAGAGCCCCCTACTAACAAAACCCTCTCCCCACAGAACATGTGTGGAACACTGTACCTTTAAATGGAGATGAGGCTTGTAAGAATTTAGTGTGACTAAACGTAATTGTAAACAACAGTTCGAAGGGTATAGGAAGCTCTGCCATGCGTTAAGAGGTGCTGGCTTTGCAGATTTACCACCCAGCGCCCATCTCTGTGCAGACACACAACAAACGGGTATCTCGACCCTGTGTGTGGGTCATCTCTTGCACATCAGGTGAAGAGCCCAGATCTGGGATAACACCAAAAAGCTCTTGTTGGTAGGAAACAGCATAATTTTAACTTTTGATATTAAAAGCAGAGTGTTCACTTGTCTAGCCTCTAAAAAGGTTGTTCATTATTTTATGAAATGGCTTAGAGATGAGAATTAATAGTTTCTGCAGCTCATGGATGGTATTGAAGGGTCAACTCCATGGTGGTCAGCAGTAGCACTTCTAATGAATTATTTCAGTGGAAGATAGAATGTTTAATACAATTGAATTTCTATAAGATTTCAAGAACAGAAATAGGGTTAGATCTAGGTATGCTGACATTTGAAATAACACTGAACACTAGTTTCAAGATTTTTTTTAGTTGGCTGAGAGAAATGTGAGAGAGTTTGTGTCTACATTTAAGGCAGTGCTTCAAGGTAGAAATCATTCCCAAGATAAGAGTAGTTTAACAACACTGAAATATAGGTAATTCTCTGCCTGAAAAAGATAAACCTGTTGTTTAAATTTGGTAGCAAGTCATAAAGAAGGATGACAGCTATTGGCTCATGAGAAGAAAGTAACTGTTACACAAAGGAGGGTGAGAATTTCACATGCATGAAGGTTTCTTTAGTTGGATCCATAGCTTATTAAACACATTGACTGTAGCAGTGAAAGTTAATTTTGGAGGAAAAATAAAGAAGAGACAGATGAAAAATGGAAGAATTTCCACAGTAGTCAGCTGAGAAAAACAGCAAGGCATGTCCAAGACAAAGTGTCTGCCTTTGGGAAGGGACGGTTTTCTCTAGTGCTCCAATAGGAGGTACTGATGATGCTACTGACAATTTTTTACCATCCTTTCCCCCTAATACTGCATACTTTTCCTTAGGACTTTCTCAAAATTCCTGTTTTTTGTTCCTGCTTGTGATGTTATTAACACTGTTTGGAGCATGATAATTAGACATGTTACATGTTCATTGGCAGTTCAGTCTCTGTGCACACGAAATATTAGATAATATCTTTCAAGTATTTAAATGATTTATCTTGCTTTGTTGTGCTTTGTATTTGGTTTACTCTAATATAAACTAAAACCTGCAGAGCATGAAATGACGGAAAAGGAGGCATTTCTCCTGCCAGTGTTTGTGACTTCCCATGAGAACCTGTCATAAGAATGATTTCAGGTGCAAGCCCAAAAGAACATTTGCACTAGGTAAACAGCATGGGAACACATTGGAAAACTGACACAGAGGTTCTGGAATAAACACTGCCACAGCAGCTTTGTGAATGGGTACAAAGCTGCGAAGAGCTGGCCCTTAGCACATCTGTACCTAAGGCAGAAAGGCCACTTTGGTGCTATGCAAAATAACTGTAGAGTGTCTGAGGAACAGCAGGCTACTATTTGGAAATGAGCTGTTAGGCTTTGGTCATCTTGTTTATGGAAATCCATGTGTAAACTAGAGTGCAGCATTAATCTGGAAGGCTGATAAATGAAATGAAGAAGAATGAAAGACAGAGGCAAAGACTTGCCAGCCTGGAAAAGAGAGTAGTCCACAGAACAAAAATATTGAAGAAACCCTCCATAGCTACTGAAGTGCCAGATTCTTGTATGTGCCCATACTGATTCCATTTTTGTCTTTTTTGTCAGATAAGACCACAGAAAAAAGTGCCAGATTTTGACCCCAAAGGAATTTGAAACAATCAAGTATAATGAAGCCATTGGTACTTCTATGGCAGAGAAACTGACACTAAAAAAAGGAAAGGAAAGAAATGAAAGGTAGACTTGCAAGAGAAAGTTAAAATAGGGAAAGGTAAGATTGTATTTCCAGCAGAATAGTGAAATCTGCAGATGCATTTAAGATTAAAAGACCAATTGTACATTCTGGACTTTATGCTTTCTAGGGACCTATTTATACTATTTCTGGAGGCTGCTTTTTGCTTTGGTTATTTTGATTTTTTGAGACTTTAGAACATAAAGTGTCTTCATTTTGTCTTAGAAGTATATGCACCTAATGATATCAAATGTTTGCAGAGGATGAAAAGGGAGACAAAATCACATGCCTTGTCATTAGATTTGGTAGTTACCTACCAGCCTAAGTGGAGCAGTTACCATGTGCAAAGTGTTATGTGCCACTGGCACAGACCTCATTTGTGCTGGTGGTCCTTTTGCTCATCTCAGAGTTTTTCTGTTCCATTACAGTAGCTGAGTGACTTAAATTTAACGTTCACATGATCAGAAGACAGTATTTGAATGCTTCATACAATGGCTATTTTATAGTAAATTTGAAAATAAAATTAATGTCTTCTGAAACAATGTACTGATAAAAGCCTGTCATAACTGGGGTTCATTGCTTGTTTGGCAAGCTGTTGATTTTATTGGGCTGCATGCCAGTCAAGTAATGTATTCAAGTAGTTCAATTTTTTTAGTATGACCAACATGACACTTTTGGCTTTTGCCTTATATTATTCCATTCTTAGTTGTATTATAATAATTTGGGCATTTACATGAACAGCAGTAATTATATTCTAATACATAGACTTCGTGAATATTTGTGAGTCTTTAGCAGATCGCTGACCTGAGATTTATTTCAGGTATTATTTTTCTTTAGCAGTTTGCTAGTGATTAAAAAAAGAATAAATATCTGTAGGTGATAAATAAGTGGGCCAGAATACATCAAGATGGCTGAACTGGAAATATGTAGAGAAAAATTATAAATAAGTTCCACAGAAGGTGTGTGACTTTTGTTATTTCTTTTTTGTTTGTTTTGATATCCAGGCTTATTTGCTTATGAAGTATATCAGCTAAGCCTAGATTGTTGGGACAGAAAATACACTTCTGTCAGGAAATCCATGCAAATGGATTATATTCCCTGTGTATTTATATTTTCCCCCTTGTTAAAATGCCTTAGGTTAGCTTCACATGTTACCTTATGATTTCCTGTGTGTTGTTCTAGTTGGGTCTTCTTTGGTGTCTGTACCTCATGACTTATTTTATGTTTTAGGTTGTCCATTACACAACAAAATCTTTGTTAGTTTTGCATTATTTGGTATGTAAACTCTCTGGAGGACAGAAGAGAGGGACATGTTTCTGACTCCATCTTCTGCTGCTCTGGTTAAAATATGGTCTTTCTGATTTACTTTTAGAACAAGAGCAGGATTAAGTCTTTTCCCAAGGACTACAGAGAAACAAGAGGCACAAAGTCACTGATAGTTTTTCCTTTCACTTCCTTGCTGCAAACTGGTTGAGTGCATAGGTCTAATTATACAAAGTGGAGGCAGTCATCTGCCTTCTGATCACACTTCATTATTGCAGAATAATGGGGTTTGTCTGTTAACCAACTTTTCACCTGGTGGATGTAGAGTAAATGCCTGAAAAAGTGCGCAGGTCTGCTCAGCAGTCTCAAAATTAGTAGATTTTCCCTTACTTCTTTAAGACAGTTTATCAGTTATTAAAACTTACTAAAAGTCAGCAAACCTCATGTGAATAACCTTTTTTTTTTTTTTTTTTTTTTTTTTTTTTTTTGTGTTGCGGTGGGTTTTTTGTCTTTTTTCTTTTAAATTGGCCTACCATTCATGTCCTTTTGAGGAAATCATACTTTTCCAGTTTCTGTTTCAGGTATGACATCACTTTCTGTGGCAGTATAAGGAGGACCCTTCAAACATCAGTTATTCTTATATAGCGGGCACTGCATTTTGTATACAGCTAGTGTTCCTTTGCCTGTTGAAGATGTGTCTACATCTAGCACCAAAAGGAAAACAAGAAAATCTTGCTCAACTAGTCATCCCTGTTTGTAAAGTCTTGATAGCAAACCTAGGTGTTTTCTGTAAGTCAAACGTGAAATAAGAAGGTTCATAAATGTGGAGGAAGTAGATGATAGTGTTCCCAGATATAATAAAACAACCAGACGTGATAGTTTGAGTTTGTGTAATAAATCTTTTCCCTTTGTCTCCTCTGCCTTCCTCCCCTTCACTGTTGTTACCCAGGTGAATCTGCAAGAAAACTGTTGACAGCATTTTGATGTTTGAACTCAGTGACAAAACGAGGCCAGAGTTGATGGTATGGGGAAAGCTCAGTACCTCACTGGAATACTTACTGACAGCCTGTAAACATTTCTTAATTCTGTGGAGAGCATGTGCCTCCCTCTTAATCTTTTAAAATACATTCCCTTTTGGTGAATCCTTTATTAATTAATGTACAGATACATAATTATTATTTGCTCTTGAGTCAAATCTTTAGAGGGGTGTTAGATGCCAGGCAGTACAGGTTAGGTGAGGGTAACAATAAACAAAAGCTTAACAGGCCATTCGTAGTATAGAGTGGATGAGTGTGTGATATTTTTAGTTGGGTTTTGCAGTTGTTTCTCCATTATTCTCAGCTGGTCCCAAATAATCTCTACAGTACACCTGCAGTGATTTGTGTGGGTGTGGAATCACAAGAACACAGAAGACTAGATGCAGCATCCTCTGCCTAAATCCCAAGATTTTTGAATGGAAATAGAAGCAAGAGCTGATATCTCTCATTTCAGTCTTTTTCCTCTGCATTTTGATAGGTTCTGGAAAGAAATCTGATAGGAAAAGAGTACTAGCCAGAGTCAGTCTAGTACCAACAATTGTACAGACAGCTTGGTGGCATCTCTCCTTCACTGCTTCTTTTCCTTGTAGCCTCATCAGCTCTTCCTGGTGCCTGTTTTTTCACTATCTTCAGGTGCTGTCTATTTCTCCCATTAACCTCTCCCTCTAGGGTTCCTAGTCCTTTTGTTAGTCCTTCCAGAGCAGCTTTCTTCATTCTTTTTTATTAAAATTAAGCTATTCCTTTTCTTCTAATCTGCCTGGGTCTAATAAGAACACTGAAAATAAAATTGGCAGCTTTCCTTATTCTAAGCCCATGTGTCTGATGCTATAGCATATACCAAGAAAGCAAGAAAATTTAGTTTTATATCTTTGCATTAGCATGTTTTCAGACATGTCAATTTTTACTTTCTAACAAAGAAAGCTCTTACAAAGTAGAGTTGCAAATTTCTAGTCTCTACTCAAAAGTTAGTCCTTTTACTGAAACAATTGTTATTTGAATATAAATGAAAAAACTTTTTCTCAAACAGACTTTGAGTAAGATTGAACTATATTACCTGGTAAGGGAGACTGGATAGAAATGGACACCTTGCACAAACTCATAAGCCACCACAGTTTGGTATCATTAGCATGTCAATGAAAATATCTCATAATTAAAAAAAAAAAGATATTATCACTGCAGACAATATCAACTAAGCTAAATATGATAAATTCCACACCCAGAATAAAATATGTTGACCTTCAAAATTAGCAAAATGAAGAAAACCCAAGACACTACCCCCTCCCACCCAAGAAATAACGCAATTATGAAGTAAAATAAACAGTCATTGAAGACTGAAAAAATGACAAAATGAACACTCCAAATTTAACATACTGACATACGCGCAGACCTGTCACACAGACTTAACATGTTTAGGTATCGTGCAACTGTTCTGAAGTTTCAGTTACTTAAAAACATGACATGGGAATTTTCATGTATAAGAAATGCAGGACAGTTCAGTTACATTGTTAACTCTCCTCTGATTTTTATGAGCCCATTAATGAATTTCTTATATAAAGTTATATAGCAAAATGTAAAGCTATTTAATAATCGATGTGGAATTAAGTCTTAAAAGGCATACGCCTTGCATATGTAATTACGCAAAACCATATGAATGATAGAAGATACTATTACTAGCTCAGCCTTCTAAAAGAAAGGTTGAATAGAAAGAATTGGCCTTGCCTTCCTCTGTATATTGACCTGGTGCATTGCAGAACCACATGCAGAAGCTATTACCAAAAGTATATAATCTTATTAAGTAGTAAACAGTTCTGCTCCAATATAGTATTTCTTGAATCCCAAGCAACATCCTCCCTGTGTGTTATATCAGATATGAAGTTCAGTTTTATTTGTTTAGACTGCTGACAAGACCTGATACGAAACGTGGGGAATGCAGGGTGAAACACATTGCTTATGACAAAGTGGCATGCTTACAAGGTATACTGAGCTGTATATGCAAGTCTAAGCTGGAAAATAGTTGGCTGCACACTGAGTCATTTTTATCTCTTACATGCTAAATGTTTTTTTGACCTTTTTTGCTTAGCATTTATTGCAGTCATTTAGGGTCAGATATTCCCCACCCCCCGCCTCATTTTGCATTAAAACTTTCCATACCCACACAGTTTAAACTTCAGGTAAGTAATTAATTTTCTTGCTTACATTGATACTTTTATGCTTGTCATTGGCACTGTAGTCTGCATCATCCACAGAGCAGGTAACTCAAAAATCATGCAACCGTTGTCAGTTCAATAGGGTTTCCAGATGAAAATTCAGGGACAGCTAGGGAAGCAAGTACCTCCCATTCTTCGTGAAGCACAGGGAAACAGCAGATACAAACTACTGAGTCAGTATCACTCAGAAGACATATGGCCATATTTTCACCTAATCAACCACTTATTTGCTATGAGAATATCTTTACTATCAGTGTCACTGTCTCAGAAATAAAAGTAGTGTAGCACATGTGTATAAATAATGTGGATATAAAATGTTGAGAATATTTTTGTTTTACTTAGAATGATACAAGCCACATTAATGGAGTACATAGAACATTTGATTTTCCTGTTCACTTCATGCATTCTCTGGTCCAGAAAAGTAAACAAAAACCTTTGGAGATGGGTCCTATGGAAGAGTCCTCAAGAAGATAATTTACAACATTCATGTGCTTGTTTAGACTCCAGAGAATGTACTTAAAAGAAACACAAATTAGATCTTGGAGTTTTCTTCTTATCTGTTTTTTTAAAATATCCTTTTTTGCTCTCTTTATGGTATCTCATGGTATTAACTTCTGTAGACTAATATTAGACAAAGACGCAGCCAGAAGAATCCAGGAAAGGCATACATGAAACATAAGGAAAGATTAACACATAAAAAAGAGAACACAATGTGAAATAGGAAATACCAGATGAACTAAACGGAAGACAGAGAACCCACTTACTTGTGGATAGGTAAAGGAAAAACAAAAGCTACTCTTCTATCTTGTGCTACTTGTTGATTTCCCCATAGGTGTTCGCGGTTGCACTATACCATGTATTTTGATTGCAAAAATGAAAGGAAAAGAACTAAGAGAAATAATTCTCTAAAATCATCATAAATCCACAAAGACAAATGGGGGTAAAATCATGTAAGACAAGAGTTTTTCAGAAAAATTAGAAGTAAACCACAGGTAAACTAGGGGAAGGGAAAAACATGGTGTTTATAGTGGAATAATAATAATTGCATATTGCAGTTATCATGAGCTAGTTAAAAAGTGATATAAACAATGACAATGAAACCTCATTCATGTTTCAGCTTATTTGCCAATCCTCGCTACTGTTTATAAAATATTTCTGCAATGTCTTTTCCCTCTCCACAGAAAACATCATGTTTGGCTTGACATTCTTTGGTAATTTCTAAAGGGAGCAAGACTGGGTTGACTTAGATTTGTTTAGAAAACAAAAGAGTTTGAATTCTGTGTGAAACAATATTTCTGTTCCTCAGCTCTGTTGAAATACAATTGGTCTTAGCTTGTCCAGATTATTGAAACAGTTGCATCACGAGTAATCATTCATTCTTTCTACCTCTCTTTGTCTACTGAATTACCAAAGATCTTGGGTAACCTCTTCAAAGTCAAAGCCGAGAGTTATTTCTATGTTATCATGTGAGGCTGCATGCTATCATGACACATCTGTCTTTGGCTCATCCGTTGTGCTGAAATTTCCATGTGTGAATTACAGTGGTGTTATGCATTTCACTGGTATAGCTGAAGAAATAGCTGTTAATGCTAATATGACTGCATACCGGTAGATCAAGCAGCAGACAGTATCTGTGAAGTTGCCAAATTTCTTGGAAAGTTCAGTTCAGAAATTAAAATTAAACAAATATTAGCTGCTGTTCCTAAATCTGTGCATTAATTTTCTACCTTAATCTCATCGAAGACACTCCCTGATACAAAGGCTACAAATATATAATACTCCAACTCCATGCTTGCTAGAATGTTACACCTGGCATCAAGAATGCAGAAACACTAGTGCAAGACTTGCCCTGACCAAAGTAATCCTAAACAAACTGTTATGAATGATCATTCTTGATTTTCTTGGAGCAAAACTGTAGGGAACTAAAATTGCCACACTTATGGACTATGTGGAACCTTTCTGGGATATTCTTTTCCCATCCTGAGAGTTACAGGCATTTCATGATTCATCTCAGTACTGAAATAATGATTTTTTTTCCAGCCAGTTATAAGCATGCACAACCATGCTTCTACTGACTAATTTTTGACAGTGTGGAAATACTTTGGACTGGGGAGGATGAAGGGGAACGGCCTGCACTTCTTAATGAAGAACAAGTGGGGGATGTGCTTAGAGGTAGAACAATTTCTCAAAGTTGATTGTAAAGCTTAATTATAATCTTGAATGCTTTACATGGACTGTAGACTTAGCAGACGAATGTTAGGACAGGATCTGAATGACTTGCTGTAATGGACCAAAATGATGGCTCTTGCGGAGAGTACCACTACTTATTTGCTCCAGATTTTTCTTCAAAAATACTATGGTAGTTCCTCACTTTTACCTTTCAATTGTCTTTATACAGTCAGAAAGAATGTTTTGGTATTGAAAAATGCTAAAACTCACAGAAATTCATAAAGTGTATCTCTCTTTTTAGAAGAAATTATGATCTGTAGAGTATGATCCAACATTGTTACAGGCAGTTCAGAAAACATTACCTCTTACGAAACACTTAACATTCAAACTACTCTTTTTAAGTTGTGTGTAACTTTGTAGAAGTTTGATTCACGTGATATATTTCTTTCAGGCCAAATTAAAATGGTAATATTGGAAACACCAGCCTATTTATCAGGAGACACAGTGGAAAATACTGTCATTTATCTATTAAATAAACCCACCAAAAAAAAGAATATCTGCTTGCTAAGAAATTATTTGCCCTATCTGGAAATGGTCTTGAAAGTTGTCAGGGATATTGCATTGACTTGATGAGTGGAGAGTTTTTTTTTGTGTGGGTTTTTTTTTAATTATATTTTTTCCTTCCACCTGAAAATCCTGTAAATTATTATAATTTGGCAAAATTCTATGCTAGAAAAAATGAAAACTCCCACAGTTTTCCATGTGATTCATGAAGACTTCTAGAGTGTGGCATTTAACTTTGTGAAAGATGGTCTGTTCCGTTGGGGCTTTTAGATTTGAGTAAAACTTTTGTTACGTTTTCTTGCAGCAAGGGACTGGATCAGTACAAAGTACTGAAACAAAGACCAGTGAAACTATCTTACCTCTACTTTCCAGGTTACTGCTGTCATAGCTTCCATAGAGGATACCAGGATGCAGAAAGGCAAATAACTAATGAGCCCTTGGAAAGAGCTTAGCAAGAGCAGATACTGAAGTGAAAAGCTCACAAGAAAAGACTAACAGCGCAGCCCTGAGTGGAAGTGAGAACCAGGACTGGGACAACTGTGGCAGAGAACTGAGCTGGAGATAACTGACGCAGAAGACTGGAGGTGATGGAAGAAGAAAGGTGTGTAATTGTGACCTTGTGTCCCCAGGGATCCAAGAATAGAATCTGTGATTGAGCAACCTGTCAAATAGTTGTTATGTCCACTATGCAGATAAGACTAAATGACTTCCAAATCGGAAAGAAAACAAAACCCCCCATGATTGGTAGTGATAGGGAGAGAAATAGCATGTTCTGACTCCTACATTTATGTATTTGCACATATTTTCCAGTACCTATTCTGCCTAGATATTAAAAGTTTACTGTTATCTCTAAGGCAAAACTCAAGTTGTGGTTAAAGGTCCTGAATTTTATTGAGTGGCTATAGAAAAAAGCCAGATATTGTGGATATTAGATTTCAGTTTTCATTATCATGGAAAGCCAAGTCTTATAAATGTCATTTCAACCTACAAAGTATATAAGAAGTAAATATTGTAAAATTAATGTATGACATTCACTGACATTCAGATGAGACCTTCAGAGCTTAATAAATGTTAGTCTAACTAACTGAATTGCATATTGCGGATTCTTTTTCTCCTGAATCCTGTGCAGTTATATGAGAGCACTGTTTGCTTTACATGAGGTGAACTGAAAGGAACAGCTTAGGTATTGATGAAGAAGGAAATTCCAACTACAATTAGTTGTACGAAAAAGAGCATATAAGTTGTACCAGACAATCTCATAAGGTCCCTTCTAGGTTCAACTACTCTGTGATTCTGTAACACTAAAACCTTCTAAAAAACAACATCCCAACATGTATATATTCATAGGTTATATGTCTGTTGTTTAGTCATTTGATTCTTACCAGATTCAGGGCTAATACTTTTATAGGTTTTGGATTAATGACATAGGTATGTAACATTTGTGGGAGAGAAAGACAAAGCAGGGGTTAAGTAGAAAGGACTACTCAGTTGTCAGACACAGATATATATCAGTCCCCTGCCATGAGTAAAGTTGTATATTTTGTTTGACATTCTCCTGATTTTGTTTGTCAGCACTATTGACTTTTTTCCCTACCTTATTTCGTAGTTTATTCCCAGTAGAATTTGTGTGATGTGGACAACACCTGCGGCCTGCTGGGTCATTATGGCTAAACACTGGCTTTGTATAATTATTTCATCATGAATTTTCTCCTTGGTTTTCACTGTTTAATATATTAGTTTCAACACTGCTTTAGCGACAGTGGTCAGACCCGTTGTTAGTGATTGCCAGAAGGTATGCTCGTCTCTTCCAGCCCAATTTACGCCTTTTGATATATTAGTAGGCCATTCCAAAAATCGTGAAAGACATACATACACAAAGAGTTTGAGAATTCTGTGTTCTTCTCATTACTGAGGTCCTACATGCTTCAGAACTTGAAATCTTTGAACTGTTTTCATACGGTGGAATTGTTTAGGAAGGCTTGGGTGTCTATGCTGTGAGGTACAAAGCCTCAAACAGACTTCTTAATTAGGAACCCAATGACCATAGCATGCTTAACTGAAAAGATTATTTAATTTAGATGACAGAATATTGAGGGAAAATTGGGACATTTTTAACATTCAATATGAACTTTGTCACTCAAGAAAGTCACATGAAATAAAACTAAATAAACCATCTTTCTATCTATATTTGATACGAAAGAAGCCAATCCTTGTGTTGCAAAGTGCTATTATACACTCTTTTGACAGTGTAAACATTCTATTGTTTTTTAATTACCTGTTGGCTTTTTCCCCTAAAAGTAGAACTGGAATATTGTTTATTTTCCTCCCCTTTTTGGTACATGGGACATTAATAATAAACAATTAATAGTATTGCATATTATTTTTAGTATATGTGACATTTACCATTATAGATTAGAATCCCAACTACTAATCAGAAAGTAAACTCCATAAAGGAAATGAAAATGAACATTTTATGGGGTGTGAGACAGAGTAAACACTTATCACAGACTTCTCAGAAAAATCTGTTCAAGGGTCTGTCAACAGATTTAGGATTCACTCTTTCCTGCACTTTACATTCTTAGGCCTATAAATGTTTTATGACCTCCCTCTACGAGTACTCATAGACACTCACAGCAAAAAGAGGTAAAGCAAAATTGATCAGTGTATTAAAAGTGCTGAGCCAAGCAGACGCCTCAGAACTAAAGTGACTGTGCAGTGGTGATTCAGCTGGCCTTCATGAAAATGTTATTTGAAAAAACCCTGTTAAATGTGAGTTTCCAACACACTCTCCTAGCTTTTGTGTTTGTCAGCACCTTGCATGTGAGATACCAAGACTAGGATATGTTATGGGGAAACTCATGCCTTTCTGTTATGGTGTTTTCCAGTTTCAAATTAGGCTCCAAGCAACACCATTATCAACTAGTGAGTTAGATGTAACATTTATGGTGACCTTTCCTTTTGTTAATTTTTGTAAATTCTTCCACTTCCAAACATCACAGCCACATTGATGAGACAGAGGCATACAGTAGCTAAAACCAACTGTAACAAAGTTGAGCCTGATTATGTTGGCTTTGAACTTGGCCTAGTTTTGTTAAACAGAAAAGGAACTAGAGTAATTTTTGGGGGTTTGGGTGTATCAGCCATTATAGAGCAGAAAATTGTAATTCTTAAATTTTCTAAAAACTTTCAAGTTTGAGGTAACATTTTATTACTTTCCATTGAAAACATCACAAAACCTTACAGCATGTCTTATTTCAGATTGGAGCAAAACCTGGAGCTACCATACTAAATCCATGATTGTTCACTTACCTGATTTTCCTCTCTTCTAAATGCCCAACACAAAGGAATTTACATAACAGATTTGATGCCCTATAAGATTTTTCTAAACAGTTTTCCATTACTGATGCTACATATATTCCTATGTATCAAGTTACATATATATACTTGTAACACTACATATAGTATTTTTATGTAGCCTTTAGGAGCAATGTTAGCCAAAAAAACCCCACTGTAATGTGAAATTAGAATTTGTTACTTTCACAGCTTTTGCTGTTTGAGTGTAATAGTAATTTCTGTGCACTGAGGACTTTAAAAAATGCTAAGATTCTAAATTTTGGTTGTTCTTTTACCTGTTTTTTTCTTTTCTTTCAAATCTGCTCTATGCAGATAAAATCTATTTTCCCAAAAAATAAACAGGGAGGGGCTTTGTGCAGCATTTTGTGTTATCTTGTGAATCTTTTCTCAGTCATATAAATCTTTGTCTAGAATAATTAGATTGATGAGTAGAAGGCAGACAATGCCACAGACTGCAGGAAGATTCTTAGTTAGATATTGAAGTTTTATAGTTTTGTTAATCATAAAGATTTCACTGCAGTGTCAAATCAGTCTTATGAAAAGGTTAACTTTACTGTGGCTAAAATTCTAATCTTACAATCCTTGAAAGGCAGTGATATAAATTAAATTCCAAACTGCATTTTCACAGAATGTAGTCTTCATGACAAGCATTTTTTAAAAATTATCCTTTTTTTAATATTTTTATGGGGAAAAAAATAGTCTACTTTTGACAAGTGTGCTGAGGACTTTAGGGAAATGTGACATCTTTACATTTCCTTGTGTTTCCAGGCAAGTTTTCACTGGAGCGTGTGGGTGGCTGGATTTAGAGGTCGTAGTCCTCAACTGCTCGAAATTACCGGTCTCATTTTTATGGTTTCATTACTCACCACTTTGTCCTTTAACCTGATTGTGTAGAACAGTCCTTGGACTAAAACTAAATGGTTTGCTTTTCAGAAGTTGAATCAGAGCCACTGGATAAAGCCAGGTCAGAGGATGAACAAGAAAACTGTTAAGCAGTGGTAAACATGAATGTAGCAACATCAGGACAAGGTAAAAAGAAAAAACGATGTAGAAGGTGGCAATCTCTTAACATGATTCAGCAACAAATGAGTCAGTTTTCCTGACTGCTTTGGTGCTTGTTCACACTCTCCACTGTAAGACAGCATGCTAGTGAACAGTGAATTTAACGGAGTATTTTTTTCTTACAATTTTTATTGTTTCCATGTTTAAAAAAAAAGTGGTAAGTTTCTTTATGTAGTGCACTGATGATGGGCTGGGAAGATGAGAGGTATACAGAGAAAGACAAAAGTTCACAACAAACAGCTCTTTGATGGCCCGGATGAAAAGGAAAACAATGAAGCGCAAATTATGTTCCTAAATCTTGTACATAAGTTGTGTGAACTTTTAAAATCTCACATAAGTTCCACCGTATTTCTTACACAATCATACAGAGATATAATACTGTCCCAAACTAATTCCTGGAGATTGTCACTGGCTTGTCTTCTACATGCAAGAGTTCACAAGAAAATCACCTTCTATTTCCCTCATTAATCCATTTTCAGAAAGGATCTAGGACTCAAACAGGCTCCTGAAAATATGATTTATATGCAAGGTCTACCTGTTTCTCATGCTTCTAATTTTTATTTTCTTTTTTTCCCCCCACAAATAAAAGAATTTTTTCTTCACGTGAGAACCTTAGAATGTGAATACACTATGCTATACAAAAAAATATTTTGTTCACACATGTAATGACTAATGAAGACGTTTAATCAGTTTTGAGGGATAAATTTTCAGACTTCAACATAAAGTACATATTTCTAAATGGATGGTTTTCTTAATCTCGATACAAGTAGTATATAGGAATAACTTTGGAACATTATACTCAAGTTTTGCTCACTTTCCTCCAATTTTCTCATTATCCCTTGGAAAAACTCTCAGACTTTCAGAAAGCTCTGATTTAAATGCAGATTTCATACAATCATAGAACCATAGGATGGTTTGGATTGGAAGAAATATTAAATATCATCTAGTTCCATAACCTCTGCCATAGGCAGGGACACCTTCCACTAGACCAGGTTGCTCAAAACCCCATCCAACCTGGCCTTGAACTACTTCATTTCAAGCCTTTACAGACATACGTGTATTTTTTATTTGATATTATTATTGAAATTATTATTTTACCTGTCTTTAAGGGTCTATTTCCTTCCTGAAGACCCAGTGTATGTTAAACCATCTCCTTTGTTTGTAGAAACTTTGACCTGAAGATTATACATATGGTTTGTTCTTCATTTATATCAGTCCTTGGCAATAGCAGGTTTAGGGTGCAGCAGAAGTTGAGAGGGCAGCTGTGGAAAGGACAAACTACTTTATCATGCAGGATTTTGAGAAGAACAATTATTTTATTACTGGAGCAGATTTGGATTTCAGGGGAAAAGGTTGTTGCTACTGTATCAGCTGTAAAACATCAAAGTTAGGGCACATGAATGAGTTTTGTGTACATCCTTGCAGATCTGTGCTCCTGTGTATGCTTCAAGAAGTCTGTCAAGAACAGGCAAAACTTTTTAAGGGCACCTAGTGGTAGAAAATATCAATCCAGCTCTGAACATCTTATAACAAAAATTTGAGGAATGTTGCAGCTTTTGGGTTAAGATTCAGTTCCAAACGGCATGATATTAATTTGCAAGGTGGTAATTATATAGAGTTTTCATTTAAAGGAAGTGCTCAGATTTTTCTCCTGTGTGACAATAACGTAATTTTCTTTTTCACCAATGTTGGATTCAAGGCAAGAAGTTAAGGATGTCAGTTAATTTACCATTTAATTTCAAGGTATTTTTTCCAGCATCATCCTGTTTGCACAGCTTTTATAAGCTAGAAGTACCAGTTTTTCTTTGGAACTTTATATAATAAACATATTTCAGCAGATAAGAAACCATTTGACATATAAATATTGTTTTGCAGAAAACAAATTGCTGGTACTGTATTGATTTTTATATACTTTGATGGCTTTTCAATACAAAAGAGCATGGAGATATATTTTATTCATAAAAATTTTTAAAATTTCATCCAAGGAAATCTCATGCTTGTGAATATTTCTGAACTTAGGGCTGAATATACCCTTATTAATAGTTTTACTTGCATGAGCAAAACCTACTGATGTCTCTGAACCATTTTACATTGCTTATGAACATTAGAGTTTGCAAGCTCAAGTCATGAATCCTGAAAACTTTGCTTGTTCAGGAACAGACTTTCAGACTATTAAAAAACCCCCCAAAACCAAAAAAAACAACAAACAAACCAATCCCCAAAAACCATATTTCTTAGCTTTTTGTAAATACCATGTTGGGTGCAAGAAGAAAGAATAGAATGGATGATTTAAAGTATTTATAAGAGCAAATATTTCTTGTTTCACTCTCAAAAAACAGAGCAGAAAAGAATCTGGGGATTTATCATTTAGGTATTGGTCACAAAAGAGAGGTGGCAGGATATAAGCGTTTCTCCTAGTAAACAGCATGCTTACAGAAGAAATAATTCTAATTCCTCTTCTATTTCCTCTCCTCTCCTCTCCTCTCCTCCCCTCCCCTCCCCTCCCCTCCCCCCCCCCCCCTTTTTCCAAGGTATTTAATTCAAAACAGTTAATATTTAGTGTTCAGTTTGTTTAGATTTAATCTAGATGGTATGTTCTTTCCTACTTTTTTCAGAGAAGTTACTGTACTTGAATAAATCAAAGACATTTTTATGAGCATAGGACTTTTCTCTCTATGTGGTCCTCTACGTTTCCACAAGTTATAGATAAGGCAATGAGTAATGCAGGACCTGCTGAGGAAATTTCCTGAAATTCAAGTTCTCAAGCTTTACAGCTTGCTTAGCTGGACTGAAGTGAAACAAACAACAGATTCGTTCTGGATGTTCCTCCTTTCTTGGTGTAACTAGCATAAAGCAAAAAGGATCATTTCTGTAAGGCTGCAGCATCAGACTGTAAATTTCCTTCACACATTTTCACCATATTCTTAAATAAATTGTTCCATGAAAAGTGCATGTCATACTTCTATGAATTTAGTGTATTTTCCCCTCAGTAATATGTTTCCAATAAATTATATTAAAATATATATTTAAAAAAATACCAGCACCAAGATCCTGGATTTCTACTACTGAAGCCGTACATCATTATATTCTGTATATAAGGATTAATGGTTTTCAAAGCAGCATACAACTAAAATCATGATCAAGATGTCTCTCTCAAAAAGACTTACAAGTAAGAAGTAGGGATTTAAACCCTTCCAGCACTGAATATGAACATTAACTGAACATTAAATGGCAGTGACAATTTATTCTCTATGCTCAGTCATTTTTTTTCATTTATGCCAAGAACTCAAAACTTTGTATCACTCAGTGTCTTCTGTACAAAGTCTTTTTTTTCTGTACAAAGTTCATTTTTTGTAAATGAACACCTTAGAAACCAGTATGAGGAACAAACTAATTCCACAGAGTTTGGAACACCTGAAAATAAGAGACTTGCTTTTTCTGTTAAATATACGAAGTTTTGGCCTCTAAATCAGGTATCCAAATAAGTTGCCTAAAGCTAGTGAGAATACATTGGCCTAAACCAAACTAATTTTAGCTACTTCTATTCCATAAATGTCCAAATGGAGGCCCATTCCAACCTATTAAAATTGATGTCAAGGAACCAGTTCATTTATCTGTATTCAAGCCTATAGACTTGAATGGACCAGGGTCTTTCTAAAATAAAGAAAAAAAATCCTATTCTCTGAAAAGTAAAATGTGCACATTGATTTAGAAAGATTTTCTTTGTTAAGAAATATTTTAATATTTTTATTTTCTGAAATAATTTGGAGAGTTAAACTTCCTCCAAGACTTTCCCTTGTGCCTACAGCTTATAAGTTCTGAAGCTACTTTGTTTAAAAAATGAAAGCTGGGTCCCCATGTCATCTAAAATGCTTAAAAAAGGCTTATGCAGTACTTTTCTTCTGCACAGATGTTACTAATTGAGTGTTATGAAATCAGTTATCAGAAGTTATAATGGAAACCAAAGGGTAAACTATTTTGAGGGGCAAAGCTTTGATCTTTAACACATCAGTCTTCAAAACAATGACCGAGTTGATTTTTAATTAATTATGTAGATATCCATTGCTGCGTGGAATGTATTTCTTAGCTTGTAAAAGTGACATGTGAAAGGCCAATTATGTAGTTTCTGTGGAGAGGTGCAAGAAATTATTTTAAGCAGATTTACAGTTGTATTAAATAACTTTCTGATTTGATATGTGTGTGGTTTTCAAAGTTCTTTGTTCTTGATGGTTCTTTTATGTCAGGCTAATTTTCTTAACTTATTTGTACCTTAAAACACACCATCAACAGAGCACAGAGGACTTAGAACTTTCCCAGTAAATCTCCAAAGCTTATGTCATGCTTTCTGACAATGGAAACTCTTACTTTTTTTTCCCTTATGACTGAAAAAAAGCTGACTCTTAATTATGTTTGCATATTTATCATATAGTAAACTCACTATAGAATAGCTGAAGGATGACTATCTGGAGGGGAGAGAGAATTATTAGTGCTTCTTTATGAAGGAGACAAAGGAGTGCCTTCTCTAAATGATATTTCTTTCCCTGCATGTGTTTTTATGTTAGGTACTTTAACTGAATTTAGCTGGAAAAATCTGCAGTTGTCTGGGACAGGCTGGCTGGAAACATTACCAGTAACAAGTCTGAAACACAAGAATTTGAAAGAGTCTTGTACTGCTTGTACTTAATTACTTTTCCTTTTTTTCCTTTTTTTTATTTTTCTTTTTTATTTTTTTTTTTACCTTCTCCTCTATTGTCACCTTATTGCAACACCTGAAAAGCAAACAAAATGATAGAGCTTTCATGGAAGTCTGAAACTGTGTTCTTGAACAATGTAATTTATAGGTCCTTAGATATCTGAGGAAGTCACTGGCAAAACCAGGCTAAAAAATATTTGTTCTGGGGTTTCCCAGTAGGGAAAAACTGAGGAAAAATGGTCTGGCAGGATGGGCTTGGTTCCTTCTTCTTTCTCCCCACACTTAGCTGCTTTTTCCTATCCTCTCTCTTTAGTTTTACAGTTTATTAAGCCACAGTGCCAGCCCCATAATTTCACTGATCTGACCAATCTTATCTAAACCATGTGTATTTGTTTGTTTGTTTGCATATTTATTTATTTATTGGTTTGTACCTTAAATTCAACAACTTCTGCATCATGGTCAGTATGGTTGCATTGAAGGAAGTGTCTGAAGCATGCTGCAGTAAGAAAGGAAAGTAAAGGAAGTGTAAGGGAAGGTGGAAACTTACCATGAAACTCACCCTTCGATATTTTTCTTAATTTAAAAGAACAAAGAAGGCATATTATTTTTTTCTTTCTTCTTTCGTTCTCCAAAAATAACCATTAAAAAGAAAACTCTTTTGCAGTGTCCCAAAGCAATGCAGCCTGTTTCTAAAGATGAGTGAGACAACAAATACACTTTCTTATTTCTAATCAGGTTTTGACCTGTGTATCACCTGGCTTTTTCTTCTTCCATTGCTCTGCTGTACCTATATCAAGAAGAATTTAAAACCCTCAGTGAAGAACAGGTTCTCATTATTACTTTCCCCGTTGATTTCCTATTTTAAATACCATTTTTTTGAGAGACTTCAGAGCTCATAGGAAGATTTTCAGAGCACAGGGGTTCATTTGTTATGCAACACACATGCATTCCAACAACATAAAGTGGAGTTGGAGACAAAACATCAGCAAGACAATGAGGGAGTAGATCGGATTCTTGAAAAAAAAGGCATCATAGTTTAGCATGACTATAAGTCAAAAGTACATCACAAACTTGAAGACTGACTGAAACTTTTAAAATGTACTCACTTTCAGTTCCCAGTGCTGTTGTTTCCTTTGCTGGACAGTGGATTCTACACCAAGAATACTTGACATGAAAGCCTGTTGCTAAACTAGCATGAACTTATCCCACATGGCTGCCAAATATGACCAGTTTTATGTTTCTTTTGCTTGTATCTCTGCCAGTGGAAGTGCTGGGCTGTTAAAAGATCATGAGATGAGCTTCTAAAATTCACAACAGCATATCAGAGTCCTTTCATCTCACTTTTTGATTCATAAAACCAAATAGCATGCAAACTTATCTTCCATTGCATGCATTTTTTTTCACATTTACATATGTATAAAATTATATCTAAAATCCTAAAACTAAAAAACATTTTTTGACACACAATGCAATTTTTTTTAGGTTTTTTTTTTTTTTTTTACATTTTTCTGGAATCCCTTGTGGCAGATTAAAAATGCTGAAGTCACTTGATTTAGAGGGCTGAACTTGTATAAACTAATTGTGCCTGCTGAAATTTGATCAAAACTTGTTTCCGTGGTCTACTTTGTATCACCAAGATGTCTGGTGGTTCAAGCATCATACCTCCATATCAGCTATATTTTCTGTACATATTTTCTGTACGTTCACTTCTGGTATGAAGCTATTTAAAATGATAAAACCAATATAGATTGCATATCATAAGCTTAACCAATCTGAGAAGAGATGATGTGTGTCCTGCGCTAGATTCAGATGAGTCTGGTGATCTGGTAGTTCAGGGATAAGGTTCAAGTCATGGAAACAGGTTCTGCTGTTGTGGTTTGTTGGGGCTCTTGCTGTATTGAATGATTATGCTGAACTCTGAAGCAAGTGGAAAAATACTGAAGAAATAAGACGAGGTTACGGCCAGAACAGTGGGATGAAGAAAAAGGAGCAAATTGTAGATGTTTGCTCAAAACCAAGGCCAACGGGACGTGATAAGAGGAGCTGGGAAACCGCAGAAAGGAGCCTACATGCCAGAACAAGCAGAAACAGAAATCTTCCCAGTAAACAATTGTTAACCAATCATATTATTATACGCTTGTAAAATAGCCAACCACATTATTGCACGCTTATAGAATGCCTTATAAAAGTCTACCTGGTTTGTACAATAAACGGATCAGATCTTGAACTCTGTGAGTATTTGAATCTGACTCCCGCTCGCCCGAAATGCCCGCAGCAGTGGTTGCATAAATACCTTTTCTAGCAGAAAAAAATCTGCATTAGTCTCTCCTACCCCTATATTTATCTCGTCAGACCCTCACAGGGGCAGCTATAGCTATGCTGAAAATAGAATGCCCCATAAAATTAAAATCAGATTCCTAATCCAAAGGAAGCTGTTGCCAGCTGTGTTCAAGTAACTGAAGGGGTGGTGAACCTAACTAGTGATGTGTCTGGTCTCTGGCTGGAGTGGAGTTATTTTTCCTATTATCCTGTATGGTGTTGTGTTTTGGATCTGTGACGAAAACTATCAGTGGATCTAACTTCATCAGTGTTTTGGCTATTTATGAGCAATACTTGCACAGCACTGAGGATTTATCTTTTTCCCACTCTTACCCCACACTGAGTAGGCCGAGGGTGGGCAAAACCTGAAGTGAAAGGGTCAATTCAGGTTCATATCGACTATTCCACACCATACAACATTTGGAGCAATAAAAACTGAGAGCAGTTTGGTATTCTAAGGTAGCTACTGTTTGAAGACTAGTTGGGCATTGGTTTGCTTGTGGGAGGTTGTGAGTGTTTGCCTTTGCATCACCTTTTCTTCTTTCTTTCACCTATTCAACTGCCTTTAACTTGACCAATGAGTGTTCTCACTTTTGCTCTTCCTATTCTCTCCCTGGTCCCACTGGTGTGGGAAGTGAATTGGTGGCTTTGCTGTGCTTTGCTGCTGGCCAGGGCCAAGCCACCACGTTGTGTAAGGAACTCATCAACCTGCCTTGCAACTGAACACAACCATGTCATGACTTGAGCATCTGTCTCCTCTTTCCCCTCATCATTCATGTTTAATTTTCAGTCTTTTGTCTGTGTTATGTGTTTGTTTAGAGTCACTACAGGGAAATTAATCAGGGACCACTCTGTGTTTAAAAATGGCTTTGCCACAAAAAGGACAGTCCATGCTGACTCTGGCTGTAGTTATATTTATGTTTGTTTGAATTTTTATTGCCTGTCATTTGCGACTTTGTTAACTGAGGCACATAAAAGTTTGTACCACATAATTCTGTTGAGGGTAACTGGTGGAGAAGAACACATTCAAATAGAAGTCTCCTGTCCCAAACACATTGGCAAGCATCAAGCTATATGTTTCTTAATAGCAGGGTCTACCTTTGGTTAAATATCCATGCAGTTCACTACATATTGAAGCAGGACTTCTATAATCTGCAGAAGCTGAAGTGAAGAATAATATAGGAAGAAAATGTTTATCATTAGCCACTTGATGGTGTGTTTTAGAAAATATTGATGCAGATCTGTCTACATCTTGCAGTAGTAGAAAGAGGTCTCTGGTTGTTAATTATTTTTTAGTTTCCAAGCCATGCTCGCTTCTGTTAAACTTTGCTCAGTGTAACTAACTGGATGAACAATAGCACTTTGAGGAATCTCTTAGTAGACGTTTGGAGTATTCCTGAAACCTGTAGAGAACTGACAACAAAAGGCAACATACAGCCTTCAATCGATTTGTGCCATAGCAGTCACATTCAGGTAACACATTTAACCTATTAGTTTGAGGTTTAGTTGTAAAAATCTGCATGTTTTTCACCTATAAACACAGGACAATATTTAACACTATTATATAGGCGACTCAGGCATACAGCTGTTCTGCTAATTATAAGTCAGCTTGACGATGTATGGAATCATAGTGACCTGCCCCAGGCTTTTTATGCTGGGGAATAAGGAGTCTTAACAAGCTTAACTTGAAAGAGGATGTGCTTGTAGAAATAGATCCCTGTGCCTGTAGAGGGAATTGAGTTCTGCGTCACTGTTTTATCATACTCTGTGGAAAGCTCAGTGTTGTTAAGGTAATTTAGGTTACAAGTTTCCTAAGCCTCTGAAAATTCCTTGATTCCTCCTCTGTCCTATGGCTTTGCCTAGATGCTGTGTCTTTCTCCCATGTTTGGATCAGAGTACAGGCAGTAACAGCAGCTTACGTATTGATGTAAGATAAGCCAACCCTACCTTCCCCAGGCTTATTCCAGCAGTGAGGAAGGAGTTGCAGGACTGTGACAGGTTTGCTTATACAGCTCTCCAGTGGTGGTTTTGACTTGTGGTGTATAATTCTGTATGGTAGTATATATGTGGTTCATTCTGGATGAACCTCAGCATGTAAAACTGGAAAAAGATGATGGGCATTATCCTCATGGAAAAACATCAGCTGAGTCCATTCAAAGAAGCTGCTCCAAACAGTGTCACTTGAAAAAGTGAGTTCTTTGTATTTAGTTCTTTAACTCACCTGGCCTCACCTCCAAGGCTAATTTCAAGTGGGTGGAGATACCAGAAAAAATATTTGAACAGTAACACTAAAAAGCAACAGAGCAGTCCACTGCTTGTATTTGTGTTGTTGACATGTTGTTTTGGTCAAAAACCAAAATTTGTCCTTCTCACTGATATGTGTAAGAGATAGTGTCAGGACACTATTAAGAACTGATTTTTTTCAAATTTTATCCTTTCAAAAGTCCTTTCAGTACATGTTTGTGTTCTCTGTGCATAATGCCTTGTGACACCATCATCAACTGACAGCCATGACCACCACCACTTGGTATGTTCTATTTGTTAACTAAAATTTCTGTGGCATTATCTCTATGAGATTTTAGTTAACTTGAGACGACCAAGACGTAAAGTATTAAAGTATCTAAAGTATTTATCAAAATTAGTATGTATTGTGTCATAGTTTAATGGTATCTTGTGGTGACGGAAGTCGAGGCGGACTTAAAGGAAACACTTTGTCTGCGAGGCTGGGTTCGGACAAAATGGCCTTTATTGTTTATACAAACTATTTATATATCTTAGACAGTGCAGGTGTTAGACCCTGATAGGTTTTTGTGTCCTTCTTCTTGCTTGCTGTTTGCTGTTGCTGTAGGTGCCCGTATGCTCTGGTTCTAAGTTCCGATTCTTCACATCCTGTTTAGATACCTGACAATCTGTGGCTGTCTTAAAGGTACGCGGCCGAGTCTTTGAGGTCAACTAACTTATCTGTCGACCCGCCGCAGACCCCAACAATTCCCCCTTTTTGTTTTTGAACAGCTGGTACCAGGTTTGCCATGTTCTGCAGGGCCCTTGCAAACATGAGGGCAACCAAGGTAATGGCAAACAAACAATGCTGCCAATTGAGTGAATGGATGCCAAAACGGCTGACATTTTATCAGATTTTGGTAACACGTTGCCGCAATGGGGCGCCTAAAATCCATGCAGCACATACCATCAAAATCCTCACAGCCATGTCCTTGAGCCAACAACAAAAACCAATAGTTGCTCTGTTTTGTATATAATGGTGGCAAATTTGACTCACATTCTTAACTGCCTAACAAACAAGGTATCGACATTCAAAGTGCAAACAATATTGACTTCTTTTGGGTTAACGTTATACAGAGGTAATCAATTATCGAAAATATCAAGACTTTCAGTAAGATTCTTCATTCCCTGCATACATTCACTGTTTTACAACAATGTCTGCAAGTCAGTTTCAAGGAAGGGCACGCCAAACCAGGACTGGTTCAGTAAGGAGGCCACACATCAGTGGTTGGGTTGACTGGCGGCAGCAGCGCTCCGACGATCCGGCACGCTAAGCTCAGGCCGTACACAGCGAGCAGGCATCCATCGCGGACCTTCATCTGTAGAAACACAAGCATAACCTCTCCCCCAAGTTAACAATTCATGCGGTCCCGACCAATGCCCGGTACGAGGGTCTCTCATGCGTACTAAGACACCTTCATGCTTTCTGTAATCGTGCCTCTGGGGTCATTCCCTTCATTCCCCCCCCCCCCCTCCCTTTTTTTTTTTTTTTTTTAGTTAGTGCCACTTTATTAATAGACTCACACCAATGTGTACCCCCAGCTAAAAATACACACTCTACGCAGACTTTGTTATTTAAAGGGTGATAGGTTAAAACTACTTGTTCACACGCTTCCATCTTATCCTAGTTTCTACTCATACTCCCTTAAAGTTATTTAACTCTTCACTGCAGGATCTCAGCTGCACGTCACTCAAAGCAAGGCCAAACCTGCACATTATCAATGTCAAAACAATCCACTGTCTCTGTTCCGTACAATTCTACAATTCCTTTTTTTTTTTTTTTTAACAGCAAAATACATTTCAAGCACTGTAATACAGTAGATTATAGACAGCTTTCCCGCATGACAGAACACAGTCACCCTGTGCTGCGAAACAGTTTTTTGCAAGACCTGTACTACCTTCCAAGCAAATGGTGTGTGAACGTGAGGATTACCAGCCGCCCATCTCCCAGTACAACAGGCTGTGCATGCGGTGCATCGGTGGAAGGAGCAGGAGGATCAAGGCGCGGTCCGCCTATCCGTTCTACTAAATTCCAGCTCCCGCCTTTTAATGCCCCCTCTCTCATAGCCTGCCAAAAGCGGCGAGGGTCGCGCGTCATTCCTGTACCGCTGGCAACTCGACCTTTACCACCCCCCCCTTCTTCACGGCCCGTGACCGACCGCGCTGTGGCAGCGGGACCCGAATCCGGGTTTTAGGCATTTCCACCCTGCGCGGGCGGGGCCGGAGCCGAGGGGGCGGGCGGGACGGGCGGCGCCGAGGGCGCGGGCGGGGGGGCCGGAGCCGGGGGGGGGCAGGCGTGCGGGCTGGGGGGAGTCGGGGGGCTGGGGTCGGTCCACCGAGGCTTCTGCTTGTCGTCCTCGTCCTCGGAATCGGTATCAGGCATAAGTCGATGCAGCTGGAGAGATGTAGGGGATTCGGGGCACTGGGGCGTGGCGTCTGGTAAGGGACACCGACTCGCCCCCTCCCCCACCCCCTCATCCTCTTGTCTGTATTCCGGAGGGGGATACAGGGGAGGTTTGAACGATGGACCCTCATTCGCATTTTGCTGACTTTTTAAGCCCCCACTCGCTTCCTGCGGACTTTGCAAGCCCCCACGCGCATTTTGCTGACTTTTTAAGCTCCCACTCGCGTCTTGTGGACTCTGCAAATCCCCACTCGCATTTTGCCGATCCTGCAAGCCCCCAGTCGCATTCTGCTGATTTTGCAAGCCCCCTACAACTTGTCTAAGCAGTCCCCATGTAGGCAAAAACCCGGACGCCTCTCTGTCCCCTTTTCCCAGAGCTTCTGACAGTGCAGATCCTAAATTGTCCCAGGTCCGCACACTAAAAGCAGTCGCGGGGGACATTTCCACGCCATGTGTTTTGGCCCACAGTAACATATCTTTTAGCCGAAGCCCACGTAAAGTAATTCCACGCTTCTCAAATACTAATTTCCACATTGATAGCACCATGGTATCTTCTTTAGATAACTTACTCCCCATGCTGTCCCTGGTGGCTCACCTTACCGGTGTCACGTTCTCCCGGGATCTTGCAGCCGCTCGCTGCGCTACTCCGCTTCACCACGCTCCGCCTCCCCAGCAACCCGCTGGTCGCAGGTTCAGGATCACTCCTGACACCCCTTACCGGGGTCACATCGGCACCGTCTCAGAATCTCTTTTTGATACCCTTTACCGGGATCAGATAGGCACGTCGGGGTCGCCAAATGTGGTGACCCAAGTCGAGGCGGACTTAAAAGAAACACTATGTCTGCGTGGCTGGGTTCGGACAAAATGGCCTTTATTGTTTATACAAACTATTTATATATCTTAGACAGTGCAGGTGTTAGACCCTGATAGGTTTTTGTGTCCTTCTTCTTGCTTGCTATTTGCTGTAGGTGCCCGTATGCTGCCGTTCTAAGTTCCGATTCTTCACACCCTGTTTAGATACCTGACAATTTGTGGCTGTCTTAAAGGTACGCGGCTGAGTCTTTGAGGTCAACTAACTTATCTGCAGACCCCAACAGTATCTTACTAGTGAATATCTTTTATTTATTTATTTATTTTTACTATGATGCCTCAAACCAAGATCAGAGTTTTAAGGAGGACATATTATTCCTTTTTCAGTCTCCTCTTGGTAGGATCTTTGGAAAGCCCACTTAAGTGGTCTTGTTTCCATACTTAAAAATAAGCTCATAATAGCTGCCTTAAATGTAAATATTAATTTAATTAATAACAATAGGACATATCTTAATTATACTTTCATCAATAAAATACTTCATAATCTATGAAACAATGTGTATTTTAATAATTGTCTTAGTTATATCACTTTTATTATTATTAATAAAAGATTTTAATGTGAATACTGCCTCACTTAATGGTGAATTCAGTGTAAAATGTTATGCATTTTAATGTTTGAAGTACAAAATGTGTATAAAAATAATTATACCCATATTTTTCTCTTTAATATCACTCTGCTGCTTAGATTATCATCTGGTAAACTACTATTTTAACTGAGCTATTTGTTTTTATTTGATTTAAAAGTATAGAGATGACAGAAGCCTCGTTATTATGCTAGTAACATAGCTCCAATTATGGGTGTTAAAAGCTTTAGTTACAAATGGAAATAAGTTTGATAGCTAAATTTGAGGACCAGATCCTACCAACCTAACTTAAATTAAGTCTAGCTCTGTACGAGGAACCATTGGAACTTGCTAGGATACATATGAAGAAAGCTTCTGCTCAGTGCAAGTAAAGGGGTAGAACCCAACTTCAAAAATAGGTAACTAAGCAGAAGGTCTGGTATGCTGAAAGAAAGGAGCAGTATACATATGTTAAGAATGCAGGAAAGATATCTTTGTGCATTTTTTTTGCATTTGGGGGCACATCTAATATGTATTGCATATATTTATGCTACTAAATGTGAATTATATTGCTTCTTCTTAATGAGATCTACCACGACCATTACTATTTTATTCAGCTTGCTCTATATTTTCTGAAAGAGTGGATTTCAGCTATTCTTTATCCAGCCATTACTTACTCAGCACTGAGCTATTTGCACTTGAACCAAGAGCAGAAGTCATACCCTTGTGTAATTATGGCTATTTGATAAATGACCATGACATTTTTGAATTTTATGCGTTTTAGAAGATGGGAAAATACTTTTAAGATTTGCCCTTTATGAAATTAAAGAATTAAAAATCAATCTGACTGAGAATCACACAACAGCAGTAAGGAATTTTCAGTTATCATTTCAGCTGGTGAAGGGCAGTAGTTCTCTCTGACCGGTTCCGCTCCCATACAGAGTAACTAGATTTAGTATTTTGATAGTGCCTTGAGATGCAAAGGTAAATCTTGTAAAGAATTCCAAGAATGCTATTTGGGTAATAGGCTCAAAAGCTGGGCAATACTTGGAGAAAAATGCATTATTATCCACATGAGTAACAAAAATGCCTTTGCCTCTCAGTAAAGATTCCTATACTTTTATTAAAAGGTATACATATATAAAAATATATATACATATAAAAAAAGTCAACAACTGGTTATGGAAAATTTGTATGGTAGCATTTTTCCAGTTACCCAGGCTGACTGTGACACAAAACATGACCTTAGCTGAAACCCCACCATCAGGATCAGTCTCAAGACTTGATGCTCACTCCAGAACCAGTCCTTTGCTACGTCCTTTAAATACTGCAGCTCCTTTCTCTATGTTTCATCGATGTCCAGTGAAGATTTCAGCTGCAGGAGAAAGGGAGAGCAAGATAATTTTCCTCAGATTAATTGCTTATGTCAGTCCGCACAGGCTGGAGAAGATTCAGGTTCGCTGAGTTGTTCTGTCTGAAAAGGTGAATGCAGAAGCATAGTTATCCTTTCCTGGTTTCTTTTTTCCCCTTTCTCATTAATTATGGAATGGATTTCTTGCTAATTTTTTTGTGCTATTATCCACGAAACTGCTGAGTAGTATGAATGACACAAAGCAAAAAAAAAAGGCACCCCCCCCCCCCCCCCCCCCCGAAAAGTGCACTATAATAATTTTATTTTCTCCCATGGCCAAAAAATACATTTCCACCTGGATATACATAGCTCTCTGTTCTGTACTGGTGCAGATGGGAAAGGTACAGAATCACTATGACTAATAATCCCTAGAGAAAGAAGGGTATTTTATTTAAAATTCACCATAGCAATGTTTTCTGATAAAATAAAGTCCTTAAATATTCCTTCAACAGTATGTGTGTATATTGTTAACTATACAAATTGAAAAATAACTTTTTCACTTTCAGCTTTGTTTTTGCCAGCATCAGATATTTTTATAAAGTTCAAGAAGAAAATTGAATTGCTGAGTTCTACTTTATAGACTTTCCTAAAAAACAGAGTGAAAACTCAATGGTATTTGAGTTAATATTTTCCTATTCTTAAGATTCATTCAGCCATCAATTTTTTGCTTGCTTGTATTGATATTATAGAGACTAAGTTTCCGTAAGTAAATATTTTACTTGATGCTCCTGTACACGGAAAGCTAATTTTCAAGGATGAGTGATTACAGCATATTGCCAGGAAGTATTTATTACTCATTAAAATCGATAAAATATTTCCATCTATTTTTAACTTTTTTTTTTAAGATAACATAGCTGCAAGTAATGCAAGAATTTCTCTCTAAATTCAGGGGAAAATAATTATATCCTGAGATTCCAATCAACATTTTTTCACACACTGTTATTCATAATGCTTACCACCCTTACTAAATTGCTAAGGGGAAGATCCAATGAAGAATGAATACAGCAATTGAACGTCTGACATCTCTCCTGACAGAGAGGCAGATTACAATCTCTTTAAAAAAAGGAAAATACCCCATCCAAAATATGTCTACTCAGTAGAAATATTGACAATGGTCTTAGCATTTTATAATCAGCTGACTTTTTTATCTGCTATTGTTTTGTTATGGAAAAGTGTGTTACAATTAACAACAATAAAACAGTCCAGAAGATTAGGTAGTTTAAGGTAGGCAAGATGTAGAAAGTAAGGTGAAAAAATAGAAGTAATAGCACTGTTCAATTTAGTTTTCTGTGTCTTAGTTCTTTATTGTAGAAGAGTATCTTCCTTTATAATTTTTTTATTGCCACAATTTGCTGCTGTTTTGACTGTTTCTACAACTTTTAACTTGGATGTGACTATTAAATGAGAAGGTATAGTAGCCCACTCAGCTTAGAGTTGCATTATTTAGTATGCTCGTGTTCAGACAGGTAAGATGATCTCAGCTGAAATAATTCCTTTTTTGTTATGGACTTAATTTTTAGAGTCATTAATTAAAGATTTTTATAGCCTTTACAGATGTTAATTTACTCCCTTAACTATTTTTATAACAGAAGAAATTTTGTAATAACACAAAAGGTATTATATCGCATGTGCTAAGCAGACTTTGATACATAGGGTAAGTGGAAATCCAAGGTCACTCAATATCAGATTTTGTACAAAGAGTAGGAGCCATCACCCATCTCTGTTTGTATGCCTACAAATGACCTAAACAGATTTGCAGTCCCATCTGAATTTATACATGGGAGTGCTCTCTTTCACTTCTAATTTTGAGATTGCACAGATCAGCAAATCCCAGCATCATAATTAGAGGTATTAGGATTTCTGTCAGCCTCCATGTGTCCTCTCTGTAAATCCAAACAAGTTTTTGAAAGACGCATAGAGTGGTGGAGTATCTTGCTGACCATTACATATTTAAGACTTTGGGAGCCAAGTTGGATTATTCTTCTATCTAGATTGTGCTGAAGAATAGAGAAAATTCTGAGGCCTTTGATGCAGATTTCCAGTTAATATTGTACTCGTTATCTGATACTCTTAAATAATTTACAATAGAGGTATAACAAATGTTTCAACAGCTTCCAGCTGTGTTTCAGTTCCAGGTGTGTTCATTCATGAACAGAAGATAGAAATGTGCAGGAAAGAGGAGACATATGGGAATAATCCTTCTTACTCTCTCTTGCTCTTTCTCACTGTGTTAAACATATTGCACAACTTGCTTAAGTAGTTTGCTAAAGTACAAACTCATAAATTCATTAATTTAAAAAAAAATTCGGAGATGATAATAAATATTGATACTGCTTCTTCATCTGTAGTCATACTTGTAACCTTCCAGTTACTGCTCATCTGCTTGCACTGCTGTAGCAAATATTTTGGAAAAGTGTTTCAAAATGAGAGCTGTTGAGTCTGGGGGAACCGAAAAGCTAGCATCATGCCAAAAGAGATATTAGGATTTTCCTGTGCAGGGCTACTTCTGAATGAAGTTAGTGCCAAACATGAAGTCACTCTGCCCAGAAGCAAGCCAGTACTCTTTCTATGTGTGTGTGCTTAAGTGCAAAACTTTAAAGCTTTATATTTTTATCAACTGTCTTTCTTATTTAAGTAGAAGCAGAATGCACTTTACAATCCAACATCTTTTATGCTGCTTTGAAGAGTTTTGTGGTAAAAGCTAAGAACTTCATTCATATACGAGGTCCCTGTTGTCTACAGGGCTGTACCTGGAGGCACAACCCTCTGGATTTGTTCATTTGGATTTTATTTTCTCCATCCAGGAAACAGCAATAAAAATCTGTGAAGACATCAGGCAGTGCTTCTTTGCAGATTTTAATTCTGTTGCTTTTTTTAATTGTTTGCAATATTTTGTTGCTTTGGTTTCCTCATCAGGGAAATAGAAACACAATGAGGTAGCAAACTTTTGGCAAGTTTAAAAGTTATCTGGGAAAAATTAATTGTAGGAAAAACTGTTTAGTGAAACAGAGAATTCATCCTACTTACCAGCCTTTTTCCATGCCTGGGCACAAATTTTAGACTGAGAGTATCACCTGCTGTATTCATCATGCAAAGTTGTTAAGCTCTAAAAGAAAGTGAACCTATTTATGATAGTCTGGTGTTGTCACATAGAACTTTCAGGTAGCTTTATTTTTTTATTTATTTATTTATTTTTGTATTTGCATTGTGCAAGGCTTTTTACTCAAAAACATACTGCGTGCTTTAAAGGGAAAAAAAATCACCGCAGTTTAGAAATGTTCCACCACAACTCCCATGCTCCTGACCCCACCATATTACAACCCTCTTAAGTGTTGTACTGAACTGATGCAAAATGGACAGTACAGGGTTGGTACCATTCATAAAAGTGATACCTTAAAGCTGCCAATCCCACCTCTTTTCCCTTGTGGGGCTGGGAAGTGCTAGCAGGACTCTGCATGTGTGAATGTGTCCATGTATGTGTGCACATGTGCATTTTCCTATAAAGTGTTTTCCCTTCTCCCTGCCACTCACAAGCCTTTGTTTCCAGATTTGTTCTTTTTCAAGTTTGATGGACAGGAAGCTTTAGGAAAAGATTAGAACCTTATTTTGGGAGGGATTTAAATCTTACCTAGAGCAGTGTTTCAATCCCTTTTCAGAATACGACAGCCCTGAGACAAGCTACTACTAGATCCATATCCCCACAGCTAATGCCACAGTGATGGATGTATGACCTTCATCTGTTGCAGGTTCTCCAGTTCATGATGGTAGAGAGAAGGTCACAAGGAGGGTACTGAATGATGCAGCTTAGGCAGTGTTAGTGTCTGTGCTGCACAATAAGAATAACCTCCAAACCTGTCAGGGTTAAACATAGAGCTAGAGTGACATTGATACAGACTTAAATTGATGAAGCACACGTGTGAATTGATAAAGGGAGTGTGATGCACCATACTACTGAAATTTATCTAAATTCAATATGGTTAAACATTCTTAAAGATTAGATGAATTATACATAATTTATATGGATTATTTTTCCCAGGCAAACAATAGTGACATTTCTGTCTGTTACCTAGTATGACAAGGCTAGCATGTTTTATTCAAAAGTTTTAAACAGAAAAATGATTTGTATGCATTACTCTTTCATTAGACTGTTAAGGAAAGCGGAAAGCAACACAGTTATTCTATGATGCAAAGCAAGATTTTGTATTAAATAAATAAATAAAGTGACAAAACAGGTTTATTTCTAACATCTTTAAAATTCATGCTGAAGTTCTCTTGTTGTTTGCAGACAAAAATTTAAATATTTATGAAAGTTGAAGGAAAAGGAAACAAGGCAGCAGCCTCCTCCTCCAAACAGATGAGATAATGAGCAGCAAGGTAACAAACCGAGATAACTTGGTAATAGGGCTTACGGGTTTATACAAATTAAAAGAATGCTGGAACATTACATGGAATGATGTAACATGAAAAGAATTTTCTGCTTTATATGAAATTAAAAAATGGGGGGAAATCTCTTGGTCACACCTTAGGACGTAATAAATCATAGAAGTGGTTCAAATTCTGCTTTCTGAATTCAGAAGTCCTTTAGCTTTCTAGAACACTCTTTGGATCATCTTTCCTTAATATCAACTGTTGAACCTGTTCCAATTGGAAAATAAAAGTAATTATTCTGTGAACCAGAGAACAGAAAAAAGAATAATTTTGTATGTCTCTGGTTGAGGAATTCTGCAGAGAACTGGAAAAACTTGGTTCAGTATTTGCTCTGGATGACAGAAAGGGTGATATGTTTTCCATGCCCCAGATAAATGCCTCAGTGTGTGACAAATTCTGCGCACTGAGACGGAAATAAGTGCTGGTAAGACAAGTATGAGCTCCATCGTCTTCTATACTTGCTACTCAAGTTATCAGCACTTCTAACAGGAGTCAAACAGGGTGTGTGTGACTGCTTGATGACTACAAGTTGGCTTTGCAGTCTCAGGCAGTACATTTTCTGGCCCTTACAAGGCATCTAGAAGATATTTTTTGCTCTAACACTCTTAACACCAGTACTGGTTTCTGTATGTTGTTGACATTAAGATGGACTCAAGTCTACAAGTTTCGTGGCATTCCAGATATTGCTAGTGTTTTATAAGGAGCACACGTGGTTCAGTGATAATACAGATGACAACCTGTTGACAGAGTACCAGTCCCATTATGGCAGTCAAAAGAATAGAAAGAGTATTACAAGATTTAAGTAAGGAGCCATTTCATATAATTCAGGATTTACTGACAGTGATCAGTTCTATTTCTATTAGTAGATCTTTTCCTTCATTAACTTCGGTTCTGGTTACTTATCATGTTAGGCACATAAATCCTCAATCCTTAGTCTGATTTAGTTGTTGGTTTTTATTTTGTGCATGGGTTTTTGTTTTGTTTTTAACCTTAATGACATTCTGTTGCAGAAAACTTCAAAGCAGAACTGTGCATTGTGTGAAAACAGATTTTTTTATCATTTCTGAAATTACTATTCTTCATTTCTTTCAAATTTTGAAATCTAAGTTGATTATGACTTAAAAAAAAATCAGCTTAAGTATTAAACATGAAAAAAAATATCATCTGTTTTTAATAGATCAGATGAGTTACCAGATGATCAGTTGTATTTATGAACAAGAGTTGCTGGTACACTTTGGCAACTTTTGCACTAACAATAATTGTATGCATTATTCATTAGGGAGACCAGTTCGAGACTCAGGTAGATCAAAGATTCATAGCACATGTATATTATAGATTAGTGGCAATGAACTTTTCTCCTTTATGACCATTATTTTTTCCTAGTGTTCTTCAAAGCTGAATCTGTAAAAAGCAAATAAATACAGCACATGAAAGGTGGACTAAGAAGATAAGCTAGGAAATCATGGCGTACAAAGTAAGAGACAGGTAGATATGAGTGGAGGAGGGAGGGAAGTCCATTGCCACAGCTGTAGCCCTGTACTATAGAAGTCAGAAATCACATGTAAGCTCAGCTACCCTTTGACATGTTTCGCTGTAGACTTGCTGGCCATCATCTTATCTTGATCTGCAGTGCCCCATACCTGTTAGTCTCAAAAGCATGGTTTGCCTTTTTCTTGAAGGTAGCTGTATTACTCAAATATTTCGCTGTAGACTTGCTGACCATCATCTTATCTTGATCTGCAGTGCCCCATACCTGTTAGTCTCAAAAGCATGGTTTGCCTTTTTCTTGAAGGTAGCTGTATTACTCAAATATTAATTAGAAAATAGTATTGACAAAATTGTCATATTTAATAGAATAATGAATTTGTACAACACAGAACACTGAGCTGGTTGAACAGGATTTCTAAATGCTTTGTCCCCATCTCAAATCTGAAATGACAAAGAATTCCAGGTTTATTCAAAGCTCTTTTTTGACTTTACATCTTTCACCATGATTTCTAAACATATTCTAATTACTTTAATTTGCATGTGCACCTTATTAGTATGTTAGCTATAAAACTAAAGATTATGTCTATACAGTATGGAACATTCCTTCAACCATGTTCCACCTGCTTCTCTGTGCGATTATAGTTTCCAGTTCTTCTAGTTCTTAATTTTAAACCAAGTAAGAATGCTTCTACATACCTTTGAATTAAGAAACATGAATTTGTTTTCAAAGATTATTTATTAAAATTGTCTGTGGATCAAATTCACAGCTCATAAAAACACAATTTACTGGTTTACCAGCTGGTTACTTTTGACTTTCTCATTCAGCTGTCATGAGATTATTCCCACTGTTTCAAACTTAATAGCAGTTTTCCTCTAATGGACAAGACTCATTTTGCAACATGTAATGCTTCAGTGTATTTTAGTTGTACTCATTTGCTCTAAAAGCAAGTGGTAAAGGACAAAAAGATAAGTAGCTTTTATACCTGTGCTGGTTGTCATTTATGGGTCTCAGCTGCAATTTTTCCAGATTCATAGGTTGGAATATTTTCAAAAAGTATTGTCTTGCATATTTTTAGTATAAAGCAGTTTTATGCTACATCTTTTTGATGTTTTAATTATTTCTTTATTTTATTCTTGAAGTATGCTGAATTTCTGCAATATTAACTTGAAAAATTCTATTTTCCTCATTTGATATGTCTCCATTTACCTGATTCTGTAAGCCACTTTAATAAACTTTGTGTTTCCACCTGGAGACATCATTAAATGGACACATTTTTAAAAAGTGTTAGGTACTTGCTACTTAAATACTTAGAGTTTGATGCCACTCCCTACTCAAGAGCACTGTAGGTAACTATATTGTGTTGTGTATTTGGCTTTCCCAAACCTCTCAATATCCTGTTTTCACTGGAAATGAAGCTGATAAAACACATCCCAAATGGAAAGAGTAGAAAGAGGAAAAGGGTTGTGCATTTTATCAGTGCAACTGCATCACATTATCTTTGGGTATTTGCCTATAGGCTGGAGAATTTGCGCTGAATTTCCCTTAACTTTCCTTGTAAACTTGCAGCTTAAGCTACAGCCAAATTCTCTATGCCTTAATCCTCAGAATGGATTTACTTGAGGTCCTTTTGTGTCTCAGGCTATCATGTAACAAAATAATTTGTTTTCCTGAAAGTAAACTGTTTGCCTCACGTGGTATATAACATGTTTAGCTATTTTTATAACTTTTGGTCTATGATAGAAAAGATAGTGACCCTCCTGACTCCTAATTGAATGCGTTAGGCTTCTTGTTATATTATGCACCCACAGTTAATGGCTCTAATTGATTAGAACCTCATCTGGATTCAGAAGTTTAAGTAATGCAAATTGTTTTACGGTTCCTCAATAGAGCCTGCTTAACGAGACAATCAGGAAATTTCAAGGCTTGCTCTCTGTTTGGAGTTACACAAAAGCAGTGGCTATGGATGAGATCTAGTGCTACTGAAATTAACTCTTACGCTCATGGAAAATAACTGCCATCTGCATTTGTAAATATTTCCATTCTGTTAATTTATGAGTAATAATAATAATAATACTAATAATAATTTAAAAAAAGACAAAAGAACAGCTTATTCCTCCCCCCACCCCCTACCCCTCAAGCTCCTTTTCCATCTCTGCCTCCATTTTCGCTCTGGGTTTTCTGCACAGCTCCTGAGAACTAAGGGGAGCGATGCTATGTGTTCTGTGAGAATTTTCGGCAGGTGAGTTCACAGAGAGGGCCTGGAAATTTATCTTAACATTTGCAGTCCCCAACAGAACAGTCAGCTACCTAAGTAAACAGAATAACCAGATGCATACCTTCATGTATGCCTCTGTCAGCACAATGCCATATTGCAGGTGTGCCTCTCCTAGAAATAACAGCACACCGCCAGGCTGTTGACATTGCCAGCATCATATGTATCAGAGGTTGTACTTCTGCGAAAGGCAGCCTTGCTGGCTAGATGACAGAGCAGGTAGCCAAATATCCTTTATTTATAAGAATTAAGTTATTCTGAGGTTCATATGCACATAATTCATCTCACCTTATTTTGTGTATTACAGATAATGAAAAATTGCTAAATATCCGGGGCAATATTCACAACTCATTAACCCAGACAGAAAAATAATACTGAATCCTCGGACTTGGCCAATAAGTGCAAGTGCATGCCTTGCTGTTCACTGGGGCTGGGACTAGCAGGAGGAACGGTCCACTAGGACTGTCATGAGTTTGAGACAGGAGCACTGTGCAGCCCTGCTGCAGGCAGGCAAAGCCCTGGCAGTGATGCTGGTGGGGCCAGGGACAGCTCTGGGTAGAAGGTCCTGGGTCCTGTCCAGCAGTGTGCTGAGCAAGGCCAGAGATGCTGAAGATAAGGAAAAGCTTTTACTCCCTGAGAATGGTGGGTCAGCAAGGCCCATGGACAAGAAAGTGATGCTATCTCCCTCCTTGGAGGGTTTCCAACATGCATGGAATAAAATGCTGAGCAACCTGGTTTGGGCAGCTCATTGGACTGAAGACCTCCCATGGTCTCTGGTGGTCTGAAATGTCCTAGTTTTGATCCTTTGGTTTTCTGATTAGTTAAAAAATATAGAATCAATTTCTGATTTATTTTTTAATTACAGGGAAAGAGAGATTTTTCCTCTGTTGGTGAGTCAAAATTTGTGCTAAGATACAGAAGAAACATCTCATGAAAAGAACTTGTAAATTCCATTATAATTATGAATTAAGATTTCCTTGTTTTCTGCCAAATAGAAAAAGGATTTTTTGGTTTTCCTTTTGATTTTGAAGTATTTAGAAAGCTTTTTACAAGACAGAGATAAAAATTGCCTTTGAAATGTGCATTGCAATGAGATCTTTGTTTTTTCGATTTTGTTGGGAAACACCACTTTTGTTGATTCAAGAGCTACATTTGCTCTGCAAGAATACTGTTGAGACTTTTACACTCAAGGAAGGAAGGTTTAAAAATGCTTCCATATGTAGAATCATTGGATATAAGTACTCCAGAGGGCTGATTTTTCAACCCATCTTTTTTTCTCTCTCTGTTCTTTTCTTTGCATATGTTTGCATTTCTACTGTTTTGATGAACAGCACTTGGTACTTCAGAGATGAATTCACACAGACTATGTAGCGTTTGTGATTAATTTACTAACTACATAATAACCATTTTTCATCCTCTGTGTGTGTACACTAGATTTTTGGACTGTTATTTGCAGTTATTTTGATCTTGATGTTTTTTTAATTACAGCAGACCAGTTATTTATCCCTGGTGTAAATCTATTACAAGGAAGCTGTGTCCTGGTTCATCTATAGCGTGTGCATCTTGTTTCCCCTTCTTGTCATCACTTCAGCTGGGAAGATTAAAGGACCCCATTATTTACTGTTTACACACCTTAATCACTGATTAAGTTACTGTGAGTATACAGGGAAAGGGGAACAGACTGAAAATGGGGAATGAGCTTTGTCCATCTTGGGAAAGGATTTTATTATTTGCCTTTTAAATGTATGTAGAGCAAATATTACTTATATTTAGTTGTAGTGTCTCACATTTGATAGTGCTTAATTTTCAATCTTTTTAGAACAACTTGTAATAAGAGAATTCCTTTTAGCACTACCTTCTAGCTGAACATTACATAGAGCAATTTATAGGCTCAAATCCTAGGGTTTATCTGTAGCCAGCAGCCCTAGTTCATGCCGTGGCATTACCTGTATTGTAGAACATGGTGTGATCCGACACCTAATTTAATCAGGGAAGTGACTAAATTTAAACACTGGCATATGTTCCATCTTAGAATGGAAGCCAAATTAATCCTTCATTTTTTTTAAAAAAAAGTTTCTTATCTAACAGGTAGAATCAATGAAAATATGTATTAAAGATTACTTCTGATTTTTTTTTTTTTTAATTGACTTGACATCTTTGGTAAAAAACAAAACAAAACAAACAAAAAAAACCCACCAAAAAATATTCTGCAAGTGAAGAACAAGCAAACTAGCTCTTTCAGTCCCTCACTGTCTGGTTTAGATTTTATGGCACAAGAGGCAACAAGCTCCAATATTGTATGCTTAGACAATTTTTGATACATGTATTCATCTGTATTGTGGATTGCTAGTATAGATCTTTATGCTCAGAACAACAGGCATTATCCTCTTCTGTATCATTCACCACACTACCCAGAAGCTAACTGGTCAGTGACTGGAATGAATTATTCTGCAGGTTGACAGTATGATCATCAATACTTACTCTGTAGGATATGAATCAGTATGCTCAAGACATTAGTATTATCCATCTTTCCCAAAATAAAAATGGATTTAAAAACATTGCTGACATTCCCAATATACTGCTTTTCCTGTCTGTCTGGTATTTGGATAAAGCCAGGGCAACATGCAGGTTTTGGTGGAAAATTAGTTTGTATGACTGTATTATATTGACGTCATTATTCATAAAACAGGTCTTCAGTAATTAATAATAAATAAATAATAAAAAGATCAGATAAATAGCTATTATTTAAGTTCCTCTTAATTTAATGTTAATTGGAGGATGAAGATTAGCATCTATCCATCTATGATAGATTTCATTGATGCTATGTGGCCACTAAGGGTCTCTCTATATGTTCTCAATTTCTAAAACTTTTCTTCATATAGATTTAAAGGCAATCCACAAGGATAACTGATTCTTCTTGCCTAACTAACCAGAAGCATTATGCTGTGTAGAGATGATCTAAATCATGCAATAATGCACCTATGGCTACATTTTGACAGCATTATGTTTAGTGACGGTAAATCAGACTCTAGTGAAGCCTGTTCAGAGTTCTTTTTGTGAAAGGCAAAAGGAAATGCATTCATGAGCTTTCTGAGAAACCTTAATGTAGAAAGCAGTTTTGTTTGGAGGAAAGGACTTGAGACAGGTGAGAGAAGGGTGCTTTCCAGAGAAAGAAAACTAGTAAGCCTTTAGAAAAAATTGAAAGTAATACAAAAAACACATGCTGCCTTTATAAAGGGATTTTTCACTGGCTGCACCATGGTATGAAAGAACCGTGAGAGAAAGCCACTCAGCAGCCCTCAGGGTGGGAGGAGTTGACTCAGGCTGCTCACAGCCTCCAGTGGTATCTGCCTGAAAAAAAACTCTTAACCCCTCAGGCTGTTGATAAAGCCATCATCTAAGCAGTGTCTTCAATCTGCCAGTTATCACTAGCTGAGATCATAAAAGAAAGGTTTACTGAAGCATCTTTGCAGTACGACTTCTGGTTCTTTGTAAAGCCTCATTTGCAGGTTGACTATTCCTAAACCACATCATAGCCTCTAAGATCAAGGGAAAACAAAATAGTACACACAGGCCTGGAGCGCTAGTGCACATTCCAAGAAACTGAAAGTTTGCTGTTGATAGCACTAAGTTGAACAGTAACAAAACAACAACAATTTAAAATTATTTATCAAATTAAAATTATGAGTTTTAGCACTCAGCTGTGCTCAGACCTGTGGATCTTTATACAGCATGGCTACAAAACAGTTATATTTAGGGGATTATTTGATGTTTGCAACACACTGGTCATACTAATAGCATTGAAATACTGATGTCAGAATTAGTGTTGTGTTCTGAAAGATATCTAAACAGAAAACTCCTTGTTTTGTTGCTGTAAAGAACATGCAAGCAAATTATCTAGAAAGACTGTGGGCTGCAGAACAGCAAAGGCAGAAAACACACTAGTGATGATCTTGGTGAATCTTCATCTATATATATATATAATTTGCATACATACATATTTATATATATAAACCTATGTTGCTGACTCCCAAAGGCCATTTGACTTTCCTTTATATAGTTTGGAGCTATGAGGGGTACAGAAGGCAATGGGATAAAAAGCCCAAGGAGGAAACGTAACAAGTATCAAAATTTTTGCTAGAGCATATGTATTATTTTTTAAACTTTGCAAGCATTTCTGGACAATGCTACAAATAGGGTACGCAGATGACAAATGAGAAATATGAAACAGCATGACTGAAACTTTGAAAGACAGCTGAAATGTACATGAGGAAGGACATCATCAGCATGGATGAAGCAGGAATGAATTGTCCATCTGTGAAGGTAAAAGGTTTGACAGATTTCCACTATTAAGTGGGATGGGAATAGGGAAATGAAGGGAAATGAGATATGATGACTGTTCTTCCCTTTTTTTCAGCTCCTAAGACTTTTTAAGCTGTGTATTTGTTGATGAATCTAATAAGATTTATTTTTCAGAAAAGTCTCTTTGATTAGGTGCAAGCTTTTTGCAGTCTTCTCAAGTTTTATATATAAAGTATGCGTCAATTTAGAAGGGTAGGGAATATAATAAAATGCCATTGGGAAGATTTTATCTTCTTTGGATTTTCATCTCAGCTATGAAAAGAAAAAAATAATTAAGAACTTGGAAAAGGTCCAAAAAAATTTGAACATTTTTTATTTATCATTTGTATTTATCTGGACCTACTGTGGGTCAACAAACTCAGACCATTACTCACTTCACCTTCCTGTTCCCAAGAGCACAACTTAGGGCTTCTGATCTAAGAGGAACCACAGCATTAATCCCTTTATCTTGCTATGCCTAGGCTATTTATTTCTATTCATGGCATTACGGAGGTTCTTACCAAGTTCCCTCATCAAATATGTGGGCACATATACCATTACCTTTTATTCTGAAGACCTAGAGAGCTTCAGAAAAAAGGAAAGGCTTTGTACACCACTTATATACAAGCACTCTCTGGAGAAAAGACTTTTATGATATACCCTTTTAAAAGCCTAAAGAAATTATGCTTTTCTTCAGCCACATGAGTACCGTAACCGGATGGAAAAAAATTATCCAGGAAATATAACATTAATTTTCTGTGTTCATATGGGAAACTTTATTTGAATCATATTCTGTATGCACTCTGCTCAGTTCAGAAAACTAGCTCTGGATCTGATAGTCTCATTTTCTAGCAGCTTGCCAACTTGTAGGCTTTAAATGGCAGGATTTTGAACAGGATTGTACACTAAGTAGTGTAGCCATATCAACAGCCTAGGTATATCAGTTGGTAGATGCTGCAATGCATACTGAGTAAATGGTCCATTTTGCAAATCTGTATTCTACACACACGGTATCTTTGGTATCACCTGTTCCTTCCTTACTTTTTTTCTGTACCTTCTGCACACAGCTGCACACAGCTCTTGTGAGGTGAACACTTTTATCTTCAGGGAAACAGGGACTGATGAGCATCAATCTATTGCTATTTATGATTTTTGAAATAAAATGAGAGGAAATAGGGCAGAAAACTGTACTTGCACTTTGACTGCATAAAGTCTGCCTGAGAATCAAGACTGGGACATTTTTCTTATATGTTAGACCCCTTGTGACAAAGATGACAACGGGATTTTAAAGGCCATTTCAGAACCGCTGCATGTGCAGAAGTCCTGCATTGCAATGTATTCACTGTCCTTAGTTTTCTTCAATAAAGCCAGGATTTATGGAGAACACATTTATTGCAGATACTAAGAGCAGTGGTGTGTTTTTGTAATGCTAACACGACCAAGCAGTACTTTCGTCATCCTTATAAACTTGTTGCCTTCAGTAAAATAGGACAGAATCAATACAAACAAAAATGTTAACACATACTACAGCTGATAGTCACAAGGTTTTTCAGCTATTAAACCAGCTCAAGCTAGTTATGGAAACTGTACCATACACAAAACAACCAAACAAATACAATTAATTTTTAGAAATATTCCATCATGTAAGTAGAGAGATCCTGCATGTTTAGATTACTGCTTTTATGAGGTTTAGGATATTTTAAAAATAAAATAAAGGCACAAAATAAAGCAACATATGCTTGAAATTTCCTAACATTTGTTTCCTTGTGCAGTGAATGTTCTACCGTGGGTTTTTCCCCATAATTATTGTTAAATATTTCACTTGTGCTACATGGAGTTATTGTGTGTATGCACAAAGAGAGCACAGATACTGGAACAGGATTGCATCAGGTAAAGAGTACATTAAGTGTTCAGAGCAGAACACAGTGGATCCACTTCTGAACTATCATTGATTAAATCACTGCTGGCTCTAGTGATGTCATTAACTCTACGTTTAAACGGTTTGTTCAATCAGTCCAGCATTCTAAGGGCTACTGAGCATGAGAATCTCTGCCTCATATAATTTGACATTGCAGAGATCCATCCCCTGCTCACATCATGTGTGAGTCTAAGAAACAAACTGAAAAGTTGAGAATGTTGAAGAAAGCCTTAAAAGAAACACTGCATTTAACTTCTTTTGTTCATGTCTGATCCATGTGCTCATCTGTTTAGAGGACCAACAGAGCTTTTGGAAATTTTATGCCTGTGTGCAAAGGCACAAAAATACATGTTCTTAATCTCTTAATTAGAGTTCTGAACCACAGTCCCTCATCTCCAGGGCTTTTCTCCCTCTGTTTTTCTTGACCAACTCCTGTAATGCTTTCAAGCAGTAACACAGTTCTCTTTATACAACTTCAAGTCACCTGTTCTGGAAGATCGTAATTACAACCCACTTTACTCCATCTAACACCACTTTAATACCAATTCCATTGGAAAAGAAATTTGTTGGAACATTCTTTTTAGAGGTGAATATCAAAAAGTGGGTCCTAACTGAAGTCTTGCACCACTTTGGTGTTACAGATGGGCCACCTTAGTCTGTTGAGCTGTATGAACCACCTTCCAAAAAGAAAAAAAAAACAAAACAAGGGGGAACTCTTATTGCATTAGCCAAGGATGAGGAGTTTTTAGCATACCTAGCACATAATTTTATTTTTACTCCTTCCAAGACTATTTTGTCAGTTACTTAATTAGAATGGGTAAGTTGCACTAACCATTCACCATGTCCTACTTAATTTTCTATTAGATTTATCACAGACCTTTGTTTACTACAGCTGTTGAAGCATGTAAAACTGCTGAAAGAAATAATATTCTGTCATGAATTTTGAGATTTCAAAACAAATTTCATTATGGGGTAAGAAAATGCAACATCTTCTATGTTTTGGAAAAGGATACGAAAACAAAAGGAATAAACCAGAAAGCACAAGATATGCTTACTCGGAAAGATGGCTTGAAACTCACATGAGATCAGTGCAAAGCAAACTCTGAATACAGCAGAGAAGGTGTTTAATCCTAAATTGCTTGTGTTTCAGGTGTAATCTTAAAGATCAGCTGCTGACATCTCTAGACTCTGTCTTTCAGAAACATTCCAACTAAAAATAATTAGAATTATTTTTTAACTTTAAACATTTTGTTTTAAATTGAATAGACTTTCATAAGAAATATTTTCTTAGCTATAAAAATGCATTTTTGTTTTCTGACAGTTTTTTTTTCTCCTTTATATAATAAAATATTCAGGAGTCCTGCAGGATTGTCTCTCACTCTCATGCACATATTCATTTTATTTGTTATTTTTCTATGCTTGATTTTTTGACATCTTGGCAGACATTTAATATAGTCTCACTTTGTGAAGTTGGGGATTGTTGTGACTGACTTTGAAAAGAGAGAAAAAACAACTCCACCCAGCATATTTCAGCTGTATTTCAGAAACCAAGGGAGAGAAATGAAATAATATAAATGGGAATATAATTAGATCCTGATTTTAGTAGGAATTTCCAGATACTGCCACTGCTTTTTGCTTTGTAGTGATGTAAATAAAATGGTAAAGTAACCCTTTCCTAAACACCTGTCTGTCAGTATATTTGTCATCCAGTAATAATATTTATTATTTGAAATTCTATGTGAATTTAGTACAAGACATGAGATTTTTTTCCATGGTACAAACAAAAAAATCGTGTATTTCCCTATGCCCCATATTTATGATGAACATAATTTTTAAATGGTTGCAAATCAAACGTTACAAGTTTGTCTGAGTTACAGGAAAATGCAAAAGAAGTGGGATAGAGGGAAAAAATAATGTGAGAGGGCTAAACAAGAGAATAAAACCCATCAACTGAATTACAACATTGAAAGAAATAATCAGATTAGACTAGGAGGAGAAAAACAGTTCCGAGACTTTAAAGAAATAGCGATTTTCTCTCAGAGCAACCTTGGGAGAATCTACTCTGTTTTTCTCATCATTACCTCACAACCACACAGCATAGCTTTACATTTGTTGAAGAAAAGCCAAAAAGCTGCTACCTTTACTGGGATCGCTTTGTTGTAGCTGGCCAGATAAGTGCATATTGCTCCCAGAGTTGGTCATCTAATGGAAGATAATAAGACTGAAGGAACACTCTTAGCAGTGGGGAGATGAAAATCTAATCAGTCAAGGTAAATTCTGCTCTTGCATGCTCCAGTACAACTTTAGTGAGATCAAGAACTCAGTGAAAAGTGTGGATTTGCTACATAGTTTGCTATTCTATGCCTAATGTGTTCAGTAGGGAAGTAATATCCCATTGTTTTTAGAGTAGGGTTGAATGGAGTGAAGGCTTCCTGCCAGAAGCGTGATGCCTAATTCAAGCTCCACAGAGACCACTGGAAAAAATCATCTTGACTTCAGCTGGCTCTGCAATAGGTAGCAAGGCACAGCACTCCCTTAGCTCCTGTTGCCTTCCAGAGCTGGCATCGCAGAAATGCAGTTAGTGCAGCAGCGACATTCCACTGCTGCACAGTCAGCATAATTTCAATTAAAACTGTTGGCAGGAGCTATACCAAATCATGTGCACTGCGAACAACACCAGTGAAAATGTAAGAGCAAAAACATTGTACCAGCCAATGCAGACAGACTGTCTTGCCATAAAGACTGTATCATACACAGAGTGCTGCAGGCCATATCATCAGTGCAATCTTCCTACTCTTTCCCTCTTCCATTAAGAAACATATGTTATCACTCTTCACAGATTTTTAACTGGCCCCCCCCAGCCCCCAAAGAATTTTGCTATGGAAACAATCCCAAACTCTGATAATACAGTATGGGTTTCAGCAATAAGCAGTAATTTTGGAACTATTTCTACTTCAGCTACTGAATATAACTACTTCTTTAGGTTATCAAGTGAATTAGGTATTTTGCATCTATTATTTGCTTGTTGCAAAGGAGCTGCCAACTTAAAATGTGCACAGCTCTTTTCTATAAAGAGAATTGCACTGTAGTGTCTAAAACTGTGGTGGCAGCTTGTTCTCATCTCTCTGTGCAAAATTAGTGCAATGGAAAATGGACTTCAGATGACACATTTGGGTGATACAAATATATAATCAGGCCAGGAGGTTAATGAGAAGCAATGGGATGTGTTTTGAGACAATGAACCAACTAAAGTATCTCAAGCAAACTGAAGAAGTCTCTGAGATGCAGATGTTTTGATCATACATATTTTTTCTATTTTCAGCTGTTTGAGATTACCAAAAGATATTTGACAGTGCCACACTTGAACCTGAGTATTACACAGCCTAGACCTCTCACTGTGTTCGCCAGCTTAGCCTTAGTAGCAGAAACTCAAACTAAACTCTGTATTTGAAAGCACAGTCACAAACAACTCAGCTTTTGCTATACGGGCAACACTTGCATAACTGCCAAACCACATGACTTTTTGCTGATAGATGAAGACAAAGACTTTTGGGTTTGGATAATAGTATTATTAGCTTTGTAGAAGCTAATTGAATTATATGGATTAATAATAGAGAGTATTTCTATCGTTAGAGCAGTTCTTAGTTGTTTGTTTTCTTGACCACTATTTACTTGGAATTAATTATTATTTTTTAATTCTATTGCTAACACATAGAAGTATCTGAATTCCACATGCCTGCTATGTAGTAGCATGGGGATGTGGCGATGCAGAAGATCACGTGTTGTGACGGAAACGTAGGAACTAAGTAGAAAACCACCCACAAAAGGCTGGCTCTGCTACTAGTATATAAGTGCCTGTGTCTTTCAATAAACTGCCATTTTGCCTTCCTCTCCATGAGAGTCTGAGTGCTGATGGTCCCTCAGGTGCTGCGCTGAGGTTTGGACACACCATAAGCTGCAACACTGCTAGAAACAAGGTGTGATGTTTTTGGCAAAAATGTTCCATTTAAGCAATCAGTCTAGTGATTGGAGTCACTAAGTATACTTCATGTTTGTATTGCATGTATAAATGTAATGTGATTGCTTTTTAGCACGTACTTTATTTAGAGGCACTCAGGATGAATTGGTCTGACGGGTGCAATGACACTGAAAATGACAGCCCCCTTTGCACTTGCAGGTATGAATTAGAGCTGTGTAAAAACTGATACATTTAAAACCATGGGAAATTTTACCATTGAACTGTCACAAAAATCTTGCAGAATTTTGTTTAGCAGACTACTGTGAATCATTGTCAACACCTTCCACTGAGCTGTATGTACAGCAGAAAAGGTTTGAGCAATGTAGAAAAGCTCACAGATAGCTCAAGCTCCCATACATCCTTATCCAACTGCCAGGCTTGAGAACTATACATAGGGCAGGACACAGTGCGGGCTACGTGATCTTTGCTTTCAGGGGGAACAAGAGATGCTGGAATAATAAGCTCATTGAACTATGCAATTGTTACCAAATCAGAATATTCACAACAATTATGTGTTATTCTGAAGCAGCTTTTTCTTACATTTCATTAATTTTAATAATTTGTTTTAACATAATAAAAAATGTGAATTTTTAAATTTTAGAACAATAGTTTTGAATAAGATGAAAAAACCCTGATGGCTTCCTCAGTAAGAAAAACTATCTGTTGCATATATGCCTCTGCTATCTGCTGGGCAGGCAATAGACTTGGGTGTATGTCATCTTGGAAATTTCTGGAGTGCATTGACGGCAATTTCCCAACACAGACAATTGATGAGCTGACTAGGGGAGATTCCTGCTGACCTTGTTTGTCACACGCGAGGAAGAAATGGTTGGATACGTGATGCTGAGGGGAAGTCTTGGCTGCATTTACCATGAAACTAAGATCCTGAGAAAAGCCCAGAAGACAGAATCATAGAATCATTTAGGTTGGAAAAGACCCTTAAGATCACTGAGGCCAACTGTAAACCTAACACTACTAAGCTCACTACTAAACCATGTACCTTGACACCACATACATGTCTTTTAAACACCTCCAGGGATGGTGACTCAAACACTTCCCTGGACAGCTTGTTCCAATGCTTGACAAGCCTTTCAGTGAAGATTTTTTTCCTAGTATCTAATCTAAACCTTCCTCAATGAAATTTGAGGCTGTTTCCTCTTGTCCTTGGGAACTTGGGAAGAGAGACTGACACCAGCATCTCTGCAACCTCCTTTCAGGTAATTATAGAGAGCAATAACGTCTCCCCTGAGCCTTCTTTTCTCCAGATTAAGTTTTTTCATCTGCACCTGAAAAAGTGCACTGACTTGCTCTCTAGACCCTTCACTAGCTTCAGAGTCACAGTTGTGGACTTGGACAGCAGATTTCAGTTTCTGGGATTCCCTTGGCAGGATCTCACAGGAAACTGTGCTGGAGAGTGAAGGTGAACAATAATGCTGATAAACTTCAAGGACAAGTCCTCAAATCACAAGAGCAGTCCTTTGCAACAGACAGAGCCAGCAGAGAAAAACATGGTGCTCCTGATGGAGCTCAGAGGTGAACACAAAGCATTCAGAGGTGGAAATAGAGGTGGATCGCCTTGGAGGAACATAGAGACATTGCCTGAACATGGAGAGGTGAAACATTCCAGTCCTCATCCAGACTAGAAACCACTGAGGAATGAGAAGGATGTGAAAAGAGGATTCCTCCCAGAAGAAAAGCTAAGGCTAACATGAGCCTGCTATCAGCAGGCAACCTCATGACCAAGGGTGTCGAAAAGCCAAAGTCCTCAACACATTTTTTTGTCCCAGATTTGACTTGTAAGGTCTTTCTTCAGGCTGTCAGAGCACCGTGGAGGCTGTGGGCTCCTGGGGGTTGTGGCAACTGTCCCACCACCCATAGCTGGGGAGCAGGACATATGGGTGGGCAGCTGGGGCAGCCCTAGCTCTGGGCTTTGGGCACCTCCCTGGGAAGGGGACAGGATCTGTAAAAGAAAGACATGGCTTGGGAAGTTTTAGGTCATCTGGAGAACTAGTCTTGCATATCAATGTAACCACACCTATGTCATGTTTTGCTCAGGATTTAGTAGACTATATTCTTTAGGGTAAGAAATACTTTTCAGAACTAGTTAAGTTTTAAATAGGCCAAGTCTGTTAAGCTGGATGATTTCCTGGACTATCTCCATAGCTGGTAATCACCAAAAATAAAGTACTTGTTGAGAAAAATCAGAAAGTGTGGACTAAAACCATTTAAATCAGCTGCCATTCAATATGTTGGACATAAATATAAAAAATTTAATGATGGAAATTTTACATGAAATCCTTTAAGGTGAAATCAGATATACAATGACCTCTGCAAAGCACAAATGTGCATATTGCTGTTCTCTGGGTTCTTCTATATATCAATGGGACAAAATCCAGAAAGCATTGCCATGTTATTTTGAAGAATATGAGTGACCACAAAAATCCTTTCAACTCGCTTTCCCCTGGTAACATCTCAATGAAACAAAAGAAAAATATCATACCTTATGCTAGTCAGCAACTGTCCTCTTTGTTGTTTTTTTTTGTTTGTTTGTTTTGTTGCTTTTTTTCTCCCAATGGGAGTGATGCAAAAAAAACCAACTAACAAACAAATAATTTCATTCTTTCTAAGTCATAAAAAAAAATTCAATCAGTTTATGAGTGCAAATCTATACAGGTGTTGTCTTTCCTTATAGCACGAGTAGATTATCTGATCAGGATAAAAATGTGCACTATTGTTCTTATATGGATGTCACACAGTGCTTGTTACTGACTAGACACTTGCATGAATGGATGACTCATTCTTTGCTCAGCCCTAGGGAGTTGCTGGCAGTTACAATATTCCTCCGAATCAGTGTGATGCACACATCTTTTTATTGTGTATGTACAATGCCAACACACTGGGGTACATGCTAGTTATGAACTTCAAGAGGTTCTGTGATTTTTTGCTGGCAATTTAAAGAGAACTACACAGTAACAGTAAATGACTCATTTGAGGACCTACAGGTAAAACATGGAGAAGGCAGTAGCTGAAGAAAAAGAAAAAGAATGATTGTTATATAGGCAAAACAGTGTTTTATATAATTGTTTTAACTATTTGGACAAAGGCTTGCAAACAATGGCTACTACATGGCTTTTCAGCAAAATTCACTTGCCTCCCTGTCAGCGAAAGGTTTTCCTGAATACCCTCAGAGTTACTAAATGATGCATTCATTTGGAAATCACAGACTGCTTTCGTGCATAGCCATATATGGGACCTCTGCTACCTTAATGGAACTGTTTCTGCAATAATTCTTGTTATGCAGCAAATAAATAAGACAGCAAAGTGTCAATGGCTTCTGTTTAGGTTACATTTCAGAAAGCCATTTGGTGCTTCTTGCATTTCTTTAGAATTTTATTTTCAACACTATAATTTCTATTGTCAATCCTGAAGGAATGCCTGCAGTAGTGCTGCTGTGGGGTGGGGGCTGCTTGTTTTTCACACGTAGTGAAAAGGTAGAAACACAGGTGACTTGTTGCAGGAGACAAAGCATTGCAGAGACTCTACATCTGCCAGTGGGCATGGGTAGTCTATTTATTACGTATCTAGAAATGTTAAAAACACTTTGAAAAACAGGGAAAAAATTAAAATGAATTATTTTGCTGAAGTGTTACCCAAGACATCTCATTCAGCACTTACATGCAGGAATTCTTTACAGTGTATCAAGCTGCACAAACTTGCGTACTAACTCTTAGTTGTGGTATGCAGTCTGTGACAACATGTCACATTTTCTTTGTGTTTTTTTTCCCTCATGCAGTCTCACTGAAATTAGAATATTGATAGGAGCACTTTCCATAGGGCACACAAGTTAACAGAAGAACTGACGTTACATAGGCTTTTCTGGATTAAAGTTACACCTTTATACAATAACACACACATAAACCTGAACTAAATACATGTTTTACATAAACATAAACATAAAATAAGAACGAAATTAGTATTTTAACATCTCCAGTATTTTAGATTCCTGGAAACAAAACCTTTATTTTACTTTCATTGATTAAGGTGAAGCATGTACCTTGTAAGAAAATGTAAGACAGTTACTGACTTTTGCTTTCATTCTCAAAGTGGCATTCCTTTTTGTTTTGTGGGTGGGGTTTTTTGTTTGCTTTTTTTTTTGTTGTTTGTTTTTTTATTTATTTATTTTGTTTGTTTGTTTTTATTTTTCCCAATTAGATAACAATTTGTGGGATTTCCTCTGCTGGAAAGATACAGATACTCTGGCGTCTTTCAATAGAATAACTTTTAGAACTCTGGGGATTAGTAATGTCTCCTTCTGCTTCCAGGTAGGGAATTGCTAAGGGCAACCATTGCATCTAAACTTTTGGTTAATTGTGGTTTAAGTCCACAGTCAGAGAAAGATGACTGAACGTCGTTACATATGGTGTGTGTTCCATGGCATAACGGATTTCAGTCCAATTTCTAACATGCAGGTGTCCATGTCATAAAACCATTACCCCAATTTAGTGTAATTATTTGGTTCCTTTTATTATTTTTTTTTAATGGTAAATGACAGAAGACAGCTGACTGGTAAGCAAGGTAACTGTCATGCCATGTTCCTTATTACCTACTGTGATGAAGCATCAAGCCCTTGGTTACCACCAGTGATGCATTTCTGTGAAGTATAGGCCCACCTATATCACTATTGTGTAGAGGAACAGGGTGTTCCAGGTAGCACTTTACCACTTTTGGCACCTCCATTCATTTTTAAGGGCTGGACCCACAGCCAGTGTGAGCACTGGAGCTGTATCAGTTCATATAGACTGAGAAGATGATAAAACTATTAAACCTTACTTGCATCCATAATGACACCAGCTCACAGGCTCATCAGTTTCTGATGAGCTGGTGGTTTCACACCTGTGCTGGTGATACCCAAGTAAGATGAATATCAGCCACCCCATGTTGTCACTTAACCACAGCCAGTAACTGAGTACCACGCAGCTGCTCACTCACCCACAACACCCCCCCAACACCACACCCCACTCCCCCCCCAGCCCTGAGGGATGGGGAGGAGAATCAGAAAGGAATATAAAACTCTTGGGTTGAGGCAAGAACAATTTAAAAATTGAAATGAAATAAAATACAAACAATAATAATAACAGTTATAATGAGAAGGAGGGAGAATGGGAGAGGAATGAAATCCAAAGGAACGGGTGAAAGGAAAACAAGTGATTAACTGTGCAACTGCTCACCACCTGCTGACCCATGCCCAGCCAGTCCCTGAACAGCAACTGCCAGCCTTGGCCAAACCCCCAGTTTATATACATGGGGTCCCATGGTGTGCAATACTTTTTTGGCCAGTTCAGGTCACCTGCCCTGTTTCCACTGTTTCCTTTGTCCCCTCCCAGTTTCCCGTGCCCCTCCAGCCCTCTCACTGGCAGGGTCCAAGGAACTGAAAAGTCCTTGATTTAGTATAAACGTCACCCAGCAACAACTAAAACCATCAGTGTGCTGTCAGCATTGTTCTCACACCAAATCCAAAACACAGCACTGCACCAGCTACTACGAAGAAAATTAACTCTACCCTAGCTGACAACAGGGAACTCCGGACTGTGGAAATTACATGCTTTATAGCAGGCCCAGAGAAATGTACAGTAGCACAATACAGGGTCTAAAAATGTGCAGATTCTGCTGGGACACTTAGGTCAGAAACACGAACAAGTGCTTCCCCAGCACATCCCAGTCATTTACCTTCCTGAACACCGGGCACAGTGCCCATAAATGCTGGCGGCTCAAATACATACCTGTTTTCACATTCAGGCCAAGGTGCTGCCAGTTCTCAGGAGTCTGGGTGTGTGGGTGCTGCCCTTGGGAAGGGGTGAATCCAGACTCGGAATGGTACCAGGAACTCCAGCTTTCGTGTCCTTCCAAACCTCAGCCCAGACAGAGGTATCTGCCTCCTGTCACTGAGTGCCTCTCTGCCCGCTCTGCCTCCCTTCTGGAAGAGAGATTTACAGCTAAAGTTTCCTTCTTTCTCTTAAAGCCCAGCCCCAGTTTCACAGGGTGGTACTTGCTGGCCCAGTGTGGGACTCAGGAATATCAAGTAGGAAAATGTATTCTTGGATAAAATGGAGGCAAATGGAGTATGGAACTAAACGGCTACAGAAGAGGTGGATGTAGAGTCAGGGGATTCATCCGTTCAGAGGCAAGGGGATGCTGACCAGAAGTGCTCAGCGCAGGGACATGTTCAGGTACGGGAGTGGAAAGGAGTCCTGCAGTCACAGACCACAGTTCCCCACATCCCTCCCTGTCCAGTTTTAGCTTTCTGCCTTAGTTTAATTACCAAAATAAGCCAGGCTTCTTGCGGGTACACTGAACTCAGCACAGGATAATTCTGCTCTTTAAGATGATAAATTAGCCCTCACTGAGCTGTCTATTGCTGCAGCTAGCGCTGTTTGTTATAACTCAGCTGGTAGGCTTAAAGGGAATCTTGGATATATCTGCTCTGGAGTTTTGTCTTGTTGTATAAAGTGCAAGATTATTTAAGCAATGCAGTGCCCTCTCGATATTTGTACCTTCAGCCCAAGGTGTGAGAAGATACATTCCTGAAAGTCCCATTAAATATGTTTTTCTAGTTTTGCATTTTCTCTTCATTGACCTGTGTTAGTTAAATTTTGTAGACATACTTTACATGTGATTTTAACTCTAGTTTTAATTACAAAAAATCATAGTTTGTCATACTTAAATATACTTGTAAGATATAAATAGACCAACATGAACACTTAATACAGAGATACAGAAAACGTGCTTTCATTCTTAACACAGTACTGTTTAGTTTGTTCAGTCCATTTGAAAAGTAGAAAAAAATGTCACCCTGATGAACAAAATTGATTTTGTTTTAAAACATTTCCACATTTTGAATATATTAATAGCTTCAGGAGTCCAAAACTCTGTATATGTCTATATATATGTATATATCTATAGAAGTAATGAAAGATAAAGCTAAGTGAAACTCATAATCTGATGATTAGTAATAAATTTTATGACTGGTTTCATTCAACGTAATAAACTGGTAAAGTTTCTACTTCTCTTTCTAAAGTGAAAAAATACAATACATTAAGGATTTAGCCTAGAAAATGTCTACATTGGAAAGGATCCCATAGCTTTGGGCTAGAGGACTGAATCTGATGTTCATCAATCGTCAAATTGTTATTATTTGGGTCATTTTGATATTATGTATATAATTTATCAATGAATGTAGGTGTAAGTACAGATAATTATAGTGGTCTTCACATTTGCCACGCACCGTCTTTGAGTACAGTGAGTATGGGTATGTGAAACAGTTTTAATACAAGTAATGTAAAAATACGCAGATCACATCAACAGATTCTAGCTTCACTTCAAGTATTTGATTTATACCAAAGAAATTATTTAAATTAAAATCACTGTTTGGAAGGATTTTGCAAGGTGTTGTTTGGGAGCTTATTTTAAAGCAATACTGTTTGTTATAGTTTTTTTTATTATTATCATTTATGGGTATTTATTTGTCACATTGTACTGATAAATTAATTTTTATTAGTTCTAGAATTCCTCCTTTTTAGGTATAACAAACCCACTTGTCATTAATCTTTATAAGGGGAAAGACACACCAAAGAAAGTAATTCGTAGAAGAGAAAAAAAGAAGTGTTAATATCAGACAATATGGTTTAGGAACTGTCCCATCCCACTCGATGGGAGGAAGGAAAGGTTGTTTTCAATTCTCCGCACAGCAGCTAGGAATACCTACAGTTGCTGAGACTTAGTGTAAGGTAATGAATTTTGCTGGTTTATTTGCTTATTGCAATTGGCACGTGGCAAAGAACAGAGATTTATAAACTTGAATTGCTAAACATATGGTATGAGAACACAGTAATCAATAAACTTGAATTCTCAAACTTCAGGCACAGGGATCTGTAAACTTGAAACCTTGTATTTATTGTATAAGAAAATAGAGAGGGAAAGAAGTAAAGAAGAAGAAAGTATTCACCACCCTCAGATCTGACACATTGTCTTGATATTGCATGCAGTCTCCAGGCACTGGGTGTGCATGCCTGTGCTGCTGTGGGGCGCATCGTTCTATCAGTCTCTGCCCGGTTCCTTCTCTGAGGCTGGCCTTTGGGTATTGATGTACATGTGCTTTAGGCCTTGTGGAAAGTTCTTGAAATGAGTCAGGGAGTCGTATCAGGGTCTGGGGTGTCTCCAGATGCCTGCCAGCATCACCTTGGATTGACCTTGCCTTCAGCGCATGGGAACTTTGCCCTGTTAGCCTACGTGACTTCTAGGATAGGTTGTGGGCATAGAAAAGCGCCACCTTGCCTACACAGAGTGTACCTCTCCACTTTTCAATGCTTAGTATGCTAGGGCAAGGCAGATGTTTAAAACATTCTGAGAATATTACTATGGTCAGTTCTGAATAGTCCTTCACAGAAACCCATCTTGAGTGACCTTCCCATGTAATATTACCCAGCTCACAAAATCTTGCTGTATCAATTTCTACTTTTATTCTTTTATTGTAAGTTCTCCTGGTCAGGACCCTGCTTGTAAATTAATATGTCAACTATGACACATGAGGTATTCTTCTTAATTATAATAAAAGTATCATGATGAAAGAGTAAATATCTGTGCTTGCATTTTGAGCTAATATTTTAACAATAGTGCTTATCTTCAAAAACAAGGTAGACATGCACTTGAATTTGCTTATGCAGTTGTGCGTTTGTTTGAAGACTGGGTAATTAGGCACATAAGTAGTTACTGATATACCTTGGCATTCACTACTGCAATAGTTGAGTGTGAAGCATCTGAGCAGTCTTTAGACCCTGTGGTCTAAAATCACATAGATTGGGACAGAGCTGTGTATTTCTTGGTGGATGTATGTTCATATGTACACATTTCAGGTTTTTCAGTTCATTTTTATTACTAGTAAGTGATAGGCAGAGCTGTGCTGTGGGCATGGCCAGACATTAAGCCAGGTCCAGGGTCAGTAAAGAGCAGGCAATAGGACCAGTGACAGAACTGGAGACAAGGTCATGGCCTAGGTCTGAGTCCTACTCAGGGATGTGACATGGGTCCTGGTTCCATGGTTAGGAGTGTGAGGCATCCCAGGAGAGATTTGGCAGGGTATGGTAAGACCCACGGATGCTCTCAGGTCCTGACCCTCACTGTGTTAGCTCCAGCTAATTCTTTGTAACATATCAGAATTAGAAAACAGCCATATGAATCTATTGAAACATCAACTGACTATCACCCAGGAGTGATAACGCAAAGAAAGCCAAATGAAATTTTCATTGATTTCTTTATTTGATTCAGAGGATGAAAAGTCAACAAAATGCAGTTTAGTAGATAACACAAGGGATAAGAAAATGTATCTGTAAAAAACTGGCAAGTAAAATACTAATGATTCAATTGTTTCTTATACTAAATGAATACTAACAATTATGTTCATTGGCTAAAATCTCTTATTTTATTTGGTACTTTCCTCAGTACCAAATAAAATAATGTCTTTCCTAAGTGAACAGTACCACTGAGACACATCAAGCAATGAGCTGTATCTGTGCATGAAGATTAGTACTATTTTTTCCGCTTAGGCATGTGGTTTCTCTTACACATTTGGCAAATGTCCTCCAAAGTTTTCATGATGTCACCTCTGTATTTTGCTATAGAGGTACATTGTTTTACTTATAACAACAGGTAGTCTAGAACAAGATCATTTTCTTATCAAGGAGTGTAGAAACAGATATGTCAAAGTTTGACAATATTTTCTTTCCCTAAAGGTAAACAAAAGCATCCAGCAGTAGGGCAGGTTGGAATAAAACATCCTTGGCAAACAGTCTAAGCATGTTGACAGACTAAACCTACTTATTTTCCTAAGTACATGCTTTAAGCACCTGGTGTGATAAGTTGGGGAGTTCAAGTATATTTTTTGCATAAATTAGCTTTCTCCTGATGATAACAGGCTTTCATTATAATTTGCATATATTTAAACCAAAATATTCTAAAAGTAATAAGAACTTGAAACCTTAAAAGACATCATATATGTAACTCTATGTGATCAGTCTGTAAGCATCCCTTTTACAGCCTGAAGCAGGAAGAATTTCAACTCATGTTCAAGAGGAGAAAAATACAGTATGTAATACTTAAGCATTTCTCAGTTCCGGAAGTTTGTGTCTTAAGATAAAAAACACAAAAGGTAAGTATAGACACTTCTTGTTGCTTATGAGAGACAAAAGCTGCCTGTCTGAAGAAGAAACCCAGGAGCAGGCATTCAACTTCATATTCAGCTGTGAGGTGAAATGCTGTCACCAGGAATGTAAAGAAGCCATCCACCTTACAAGAGAGAAGTCTATCATGAAAGTGGATATTTCATACCAGACAGAGCAACATGAAAAGCCTCAGTAGACACATTACTGAACTGGAAAACACTTCCTGTTCATAGGCAATTGCCAGTACAGCCAGATTATAAAAGCTGAACAAAAATTCTCGTTTGCCAAATGCTGGTCCAAATAGTCATTGCCATTGACAAGGGGAAAAACTCTGAACAAACCACATTTCTTCCCACTCTTTCCAAGAGTGAAGGGTAAGATGCTCACCAAAGCCTCTTAAAACTCAAACCCTTTTTTGTTTGTCAGATCAGAGGAAGGCTACTGATCAATGTTAGGTACAACTGGGCTATCTGCTGCCTGCCAGCATCCATTAACTAATCATTTGCTAACATTTTGTATGTTTTGATATAATTTTTAATGTATTTCCTTTCTTTCTACCCTGTTTCCAAATTCGCTTCAGCTAATCCCTTGTACTAAATGTACAATCTGGAAATGCACCATTGACCCAGCCAAAAAACAAAGGTAGCTTTGCTGCTTTATGAGTTAACTTTCAGCCTAAGCTATGCATACTGCACAGTTTGAGAAAGTTAAATTCAGAGAATTAACCAAAAAGTAAATTCAGTTCTGCTTTTCAAAATGCAAAGAAAATAATTCAATTTAATATCTTTTTTTTGATGACGTCAAATATATAATTATTGCTGTGCTTGTCTACCAGCATTAAGGTTTAGAGTTGAAGAGACAATTCATACCATAAACTGAATGAGGATTACAAAGTCACTGCAATTCAAGTTTGGATGATATATGATATTATTGAATTATCAGTCAAGATCCTAATTCTATATCCAAGATGTATTCGTCAATTCTATGTTTGTGTTAAATAAGAGAAAATGGAAAATGTTTTCAGTCTATAAAATATTTCTACACACTTGCTTTTGACTCCAAGATTGTGCCATTTTTAGAGATATTTAAAATGGCTGTCCTTTCTCAAGATTAAGTCATCATCACAGACCATGTGATATAAAATATGGATCATATTGGTCTGTATTCTAGCATTGCAGGTGTTGGTGTTCTAAACCTATTTCAAAGTAGATGAGAGCAGACTTGGTTGAAAATATTTTTATGTCTGTAACTATGTGAAATCACCACAGAATGTTTTATATTTCTGATCTTCTAGTTATTCATTGCCTGAATGGTAGAAGTCTCTAAGGATCTCAACAGGGGTCAGAATTTAATTGTCCCAAGCATTTCACAAGTGGCATAAAACAGTCCTTACACTAGAGACTTCGGCCTAATGTTTAGGCATCATGCAGCAGGTGGATAAGGGAGCTGTTAGCTGGACAAGAGGACAAAACATTTATAGAAACAGATGCATTCATAAAAGTTAGTAGCCATGGATGGTTCCCAGGCTAACTTGTGCAAGGCAATATACTGAAGTTTTCATGGCAACCACAACTCTTTTTTGCTCTTAAAAATAAATATAATATGACTTACTTAAGTTATTTTTAGTGAATTTTACTGAGTTTATAACAAAAGAGTAATTTTTGAAATTAATATTAAATCTGTTAAAAGAAGTTGTTTAAACTGTAAATTATATAAGATGGATGTTGCTCAGATTTGAAGTATTTTACCAGTGTTGTTAAACTGCTTTAGTGTACTAAAAAAACCCACTTGGATGTAACTTATGGAAATTGAGATTTTGCCAGCAGAGTATATTTCACTTTCCCTTGAATGAAATAATATAGCAGAAAATGTATTCTAAGTTGTTGTTATAAGATAAAACGATGCTTAGGCTTTTCCCAGACAACCTGCTACTCCTGTCTTTTACCTCACATCTTCTGTGATTAATAATGGTGTGCTCCTATTTTGCTGTGCTGACCATGCCTAGGTCATGTGAACGTAATTATAAATTTCTCAACCTGTAAATTCCTTCCAGGTAATAACTGTTATAGCAGCATTTAATAGCTTTATGACTGCTATGTCATCGTAGTCCCTTCGGACTTCACACAGTTCCTTTGGGCACCTGTAAATTCTGGGACGGATTTGGTTTTGCTTCGCCTGCACACCTTCCTTTATGAAAGTTGCAAATGGCCATGGGTGTGACAGACGCAGCTCAGAAGACATGGTGCGAGGGGCTTTGGCTGTTTTCCTTACCATCTGTTAACTAATACTGGGATGCTTCATTAGTGTGCTGCTGATGGTCAGGAGCTGTAATGAGTGCTGGAACACACAGGCCTGCTTCTCCACGAGGGATATCTCTCCCAGAGAAGCTGAATGACTATCACCTTCCCTTTGCAGGAGCTGTTTTGCAGGACCAAGGAATAGGCCTTGCAGGAACAAGGTCACACAAAAGCCTGAAAGAGGGTTATTTCATCAGATTATCAGAAATGAGCAAAAGCTTTCCACCAAAACATATGAAGAGGAAAAATGTGACAATGTATGAAGGGGAAAGGACAGTGATAGCAAAGACTGCATGCTGCTATGTAACAGAGTTTCACCAGATCAGAAATGGGCACTAATGACAAGTGGGCACAGGGGATGAAGCCCAAAATACAGTGTGAATCTGTCCTAGGCAGATCACACCTGCCTCTGACAGGTACCTGAGGGGTTTGTTGCTTTTGCACTCTGGCTGAACTTACAAATATTATTATGCCTGTCAAACCTGACTGTGTTCTTTCCAAGCTGTTGCAAACAGTGACTTGATCCTTCACACCCTTGTGCAGACAGTACTGTATTTTGGGAAAAAAACTACATCCATAATAAATATCTCATTTATCTTCAAGGGTAAAGGATTTTTAGAATTTGTTTGGTACCATGTAATTGTTGCCTTTATGTTAAAATTAGAAACCCTGCATGCGTCATTGCCTAAGAAAATGAGGAAACTCATTTATTAAAGTGCTCATTCCACTGTATTTTTTACAGTTTAGTTTTTCTTTTTTGTTTGAACTGCCAGTTATAGGTGAGTTTTGGTGCAGTGCACCATTTCTGTAAGAGCTTACACAGAAGCAGGAGGGAATATAGAAAACTGACTATTACTTTTTAAAACAGGTACTGCTTTCTTACAATACAATCTACTCCTGCTTTGTGTGAGGCAGTTTGCTTAATACTGTAGACCAAACTTAATTCTTGTTGGGTCATCCCTGATGAACAGATGAAGTTTATTTTATTTTTCAAAAGATGGATGTATTCTTACACTGCCCCTTTCTTTCAAAGCAACCCTGTTGCTGAATATTGAGAACAAACTGCAACTTCAAAAAAATATAACACATAATTTATCTGACTTAAATTGCATACTTTGCATAACTTGTATGTTGAAGGATGATCTGTCTATCTTGATTTTACTGCTTTTTAAAAATTGTTTTCACCCATTTTAGTATTTATTGCATTGCTCTCTGCTTTTTTGCTTGTTCTATTTTCAGAGGTTTATGATGACTAAAAGACTGGAAACAAGTGTGCAGGTGTATGTCTCCCCATTTATCCATAGGCCAAATCTCTATGAGGAAAGTTATCGTACAGTGAAGATGTCCTTTTGTGGTTTGACACACAGGTTAGTTCCTTACCTGCTTTGTGCTGGCTTCTGATGAGGACAGGTGGATTTTTGTGTCAAATTTAACCACCTTTTTTTTGTGACATGGAAATTTTTCCAGACCTGAGGCAAAGATGAGTTCCCTATTAAAAACCTTATGTCAAATCATTGAAATTTGAATCCTCAAGTATCAGAACTGTAAGATTAATAAAAAATAGTAAATATTGTTTTATTAAGCTAACATGGACTCACCTCCAAGGGAAGATTTGTCTTTACTTGGAAGAGTAACTGCAATAGGTTAATGTTTACATTTCAGCTGTTCTCATAGAGCGTGTAGAGACTAGGTAAATACACCACAAAAGAAGAAAACATAGCTTGATCTGGGAACTTAATTATGAAAGGGTATCTGCAGGTCAGATTTTGCATGCAAATGAAGAAAGCTATTTTTAAATTTTTCAAACAAAGAAATGTTAGAAATTTGCCAGGAGGTCGTGCTGATGGTCGGTCTGACCTGGTAGTCTCCCTCTAGCAGTGGCAGTGGTGTTGGTGGTCCTTTCCCCACATATCCCTCCAGGTCCCACAGCCATCCCAGTGCTAAGTAGTTTCCCTGTATACTTTACAGGTATGTTTGAAGACCTCTTATGCAAGAGTCAGGCTAATCCTTCTTAGAATTTGCTAATGCTGTCTGCCTTTGTAAACATTGAATGATGCCATATCCCAAAACCTCATTTTCTGCTGTGTAAAAACCATGTCTTTTCTTTTTCAAAATTATCTCCTAATATTTAACATGCACCCCATTATTCTAGTGTTGCAGAATTTCCTGAGTAGCAGTTCTGCATTCATCTTATCAACACGGTAATGATTTTGCGAACCTTTATTATATTCTTCCATCTTTTCCTTTTCAAATGGAGGAAGAAGTCTAGCATTTTTGCTGTCCTTTTAAGGTAACTAGCCCATCTTCCTAATGATTTTATTAGCTCTTATATCTTTTCAAACTACACTATCTTCATTCTGGGCCTGCAGAGTCCAGAACTGTGCACAGTGGTTGAGAAGTGAAAGCACTGGATTACAGGCTGTTTTCACAGTATTAATTTGAAACACGGGTAGTAGACAAGTCTACCCCAGTTGTGTGTGGAACGTCTGTGACACACTGTGCCTTGCCACTGGGTAGATTTTCTCTCTCACACTTTTAGAAATTATGGACTGCAAGAACAAGTATATTAGAAAATATAAAAATGGAGTTTTTTATTTGTTATTGTTCATATTGTTGAGCCTTTCAAGACAAAACCTCTGTGATAATACCTCTGCTCTAGGTGCTGACTAGACTATGTAAGCAATTTAATGGGAAGGAGAACTTTTTGTGGATAGGCACACTAGGTAATGGCTGTAGGCCAGAATCCTGCAGGTATAAGTAAGGAATAAATCAGCTGGTTTTCTGCCTTCTAAGTTCGTAAACTCTAAACCGTGCTTGCATGCTGGGAAACTGTGAAAGGAGAAGCATAAAGTCAGCTCTGTGCTTAAGAAGTTCTTTGTCATAACAGGTATGGTCTTTATTATGTACAAAGTAATTATATCTAGAAGAAAAGTAGAAAGATAATGAGAATAGTTTGAGCTATATATGCTGACAGAGTGTTGCATTTGCTAGACAAAAAATATAGTAAGTACAGGAGACATGCTGTGGGGAAATCAGCTACTCTTTACACTTGAATGCTCACTAAAATAACAAGAAAATGGGAAGTTTTAGGCTTATCCTCCACAAAATACACAGCATGATCATTAAAACAGCTGTACTGTAAAAGAAATTAGCAACAAAGCTTCATTCCTGATATTATTTATATAGATGCATTAATAATGCTAAGTTTAACCTTGCTGATGTTGACATATTCCCAGTCTTCACCTATAAAAAGAGGTGGCACAGTGGCTTTGTAGTTAAACATGGTGGAAGGGGATTTACTGTGGTCTGTGCAGTGGTCATAAATCTGATACACTTCTCACTGGCCAGATAAACACAGCTTCCAGCTGTTGACCTTCAAGGCTGGTATTTTACTCAGCTAGGTGGAGGCTGATATGACCAAGATGGCCAGTTATATGGTGTTTCTTTGTATGGCAGGCGCACAACCACCAGTGGAAGCGCCGAGTATCACAGCCATTTTGTTCTTATTTTTAATATTTAGACTAGTGCCTAAGGCATAGCTGGGATGCTTTTAATAGATCTATGTAGATATAAATAAGTATGGCAGTCCTACTGTTACTTAAGCTCCAACCTGGTACTTTTAATGATTATATCTTCAGAGTGACTTCCATGAAGAAACTGAAGCAAGAAGGCATGAATTTATTGGTAGCAAGGTAGATATAAATTTACCTTCTATTAGTGAGACCTTCCTGTTTCTAGACTTAGATTTTGCTCTTTCTTTCTTTTCTTCCGCTGCTTGAATCATTAGGCAGCCTGTGCTCACTTTTTTGAGGAATGTACACAGTGGCGGGAAAAAGAGATACATAACATCTTGTTGACTGTTGTCTTGTCAGATGTCTTTCTGAATTAGGATCCAGTAGGGTATTGTTAAATGTTTATATATATTTAACATCTCCCCCCATTCCCCCCATCGACCCCACCTCCCCACCCACCCACCCACCCATCCTGGCTACCAGGCTAAATAGTTGCCTGGAAAATTAGAAGTATTTGTTCATTTTCTATCTTGTGGTGTGTGTTGGGAAATTATTTCTTTTCCTGTTTTGCCTTTCCTTTGTACTAAAAGTCTTCAGTTTTTCTTAAAATTGTATCTGTTTTCTTTGAACAACTGTAACTAAAACCCAATTACTTTAAGAATATTATTTTTTGCAGAAAGTGGAAAGGAGGGGATGGTACCAACAATATTCTTTACTAGCAGAAAAACCATTTTGCCACAGGAAAAATATCTGATGGAAAAAGACAGTCTAGATCTAACACAGATACAAGAACATCTTAACACCAATATGAGGTTATGGGAAAAAAACAATACCTAAATGTTACTTGAACGAGATGTTTGTGAATTAGATTTAAATTTTAACTTGGCCTGCAGATATAGAAGGAGCCAACTTTCCGACCTTGAATCAAATGTGGGCTAGATGAATTAATATCTCATCCTTTTCCACTGATATCAGAGAATTTTTTGAGGTAAAAACCCTCAACTGAAGAAAATTGCCACGGCAAGTGCAAACAGTCCTGACACCCCTTCCCATAAAAAGGACCTTACTTCCTCACCTTGCTGTTGGTTACATGGTGAGGTATTTCTTTGACTGCTTTGGACTGTTCTTCAGATAATATTTCATGCTACGCATCAATTACAATAAAAAACATACTTGAACAAACAGAAATGCTGCAGTTGGCAATGGATTAGCACCATAGCCTGCACAGCAGCTTGTGGGACCTTAATGATTTCTTGCAGAAATGCAGATGATACTCTAGACAAAAAGCAGAAAGCAGGCCACTCCTCCATAGGTGTGAGAGTCTCCCTACACTTGGTACAACCAGTCTGCTGCAGAGCAGTAGTTTCTTTTTGTTTTGGTTTATTATGGCTTGAATGAATCCCAGTGGAATGCTATGGAGCCACAGGTTTTACAAAATGAAGTGAATGATTACAGAAAACACACCAGAGACAAAAACAAAACGAGAAAACAACCTATCCTTTTTGGATGAAAGCTGTCTACTTGCAAATATTTGTAAGAAAAGGAGCCCATATAAATCCCTGCTGATGTGCCTGAATGCAACCCTTCCTCTGGCTGTACTCTTGGTTTTGCAGGCAGAGTGTTAGCAATATGAAACTGAAAATATCACAAAATGCCAAGTCTGAAAATTTCAAGGATGAAAGAAAAAAAAAAAAAAAAAGGAAAAGAAAAAGAGAAAAAGAATAAAAAATAAAAATAAAAAGAGAAAGAGAAAGGAAAAGAAAAGAGAAAGGAAAAGGAAAAGGAAAAATGAAATGAAAATGAAAAAGAAAATAAATAAAAAAAAAAAAAAAGGGAAAAGATGGTGACCCCACACCAAAGACAAAGGAAACAAATATGCTACACTGGTAGTGAACAATGGTTTCTTGAGGGATATGATTTTATACATTTTGCATCCTATTAATTTTCATGGCATTGAAGGAAGAATATTAAATCTGTGAGTGTGCTGAAGACAAATTAACTCATCAATTACATGTATGGGGCAGTGGAGACTGAGTTTATTTCACCATTTCTAATTGCAATAAAACTGTAATTACTAACTCGTGGAATCTTCATGGAATTCTGCATTCATTACCACTTAATTTGAAGTCAGTGACTGCTGTATGCTTAACTTCTCAGCCATCTAATGCAGAAGACTTGGAGGCAGCTTAGAATAAAGCAGTCTTTCTTTTCTATCCTCATAGCAGTTTTTTCTCTGCACTTGTCCAACCTTAAATTTTGCCTGTGACAATAGAGAAATTGGTTTATATTGAAATGGTACAGAGAAATTACAATGAATACGTTTGCTCCAAGACATTAGTTCCTCTGTTTCTTTTTTGTTCTCTTTGTATGTGATTGTATCTTTCTTTTCCTTGAACACATATGAGATTGCATTCCCTCAAGAATAGATTCTGCCATCATTACATTGAATGATACCTTATTTGAGAGCAATCTCACAAAAATTGGTAGATTACACTTCATGTGAACCAGTATAGCATTTTATGGTTGTAGGGAGATGCTGACACCAACCTGTTTCTTGCATCCCTCCTTAAAGTAAAAGAAGTATAAAATCCTTTAGTACTTTGTTTCTTAAAAAAAAGGATCAAAGGAGGAGGAAACATTTTGGAAAAAAGTGCTGTAGTTTTACTTGTTTCCAAGGAGAGAAGTCTGTACTTGCCAAGGTTTTTTTTGAGGGCACAGGTGAGGGCAACCTGTTCCTCCTTGCTATGTGAGACCTCCATAGCATGTTGGCCACCCACAAGTGACCTTTCAGAATTATTGGATCATGAATGGCAACAAACCAAATCAATCAGGATCTTACATTTGGAGTCTGTGTTGATTCATGTGTAGTGGTGCCAGACAGAAGTAAACCAAAGACCAAAGTCCGTCTTTTACAATGCTCATTCTAAAACAGCTATATAATTATAGCCCTATGATTACTCTAACTGCAAATTGAGGCCACATTGCAGCATTAGCAACTTTTACAATGAAAATCATATAGCTTTTTTTAGTGGAAGGCAAAGTGCATAATATTTCTTATGCTCCATTGCTGCTAGAATAAAGTCAAATGTTTCAAATGAAAAGTGTTAGATATTACAAATTCTTGTGCCCAAATATCCCCTTTTTTTTCATAGCAATAAATATTTTGGTAATGCTGACTGTTTTCATGAATTGTTTACATCTTTTCAAAATGTGAATATTCTTAATATTTGTATACTTTTACTGGGGAAAAATAGAAATAAAGAGAACTGGCAAAAATGAGTATCAATAATCTAAATGTTAATCTGCTTTGATAACCACTTCCTTAAAAAAAAAAAGTTAATTTTCCAACTGTTGCAAAACAAATGTTTTTTTCACAAAAGATTTTGGTTTTCAAATAGTCCTAATTGCTACTCATCAATGACAAACAGAAAGGAGAAAATATTACATTAAGTGAGTACAGAGAGACCTAGCAAACCCCAAGAAAGTTATTTCAGTAACATCAGATCTGTCAATGATATTGTGGGACAGAGATGTAATTTATTATTTTAAAATATACACTATTTTAAATAATATTTTTTTAAAATAACTATTTTAAATGCTTTACTTCAGCTTATTATAAAGTCAGCTTTTCACTGCAATCAGGTGGGAGCACAGAATCTGTTCTTAGAAAGTTATCTAGATTTCCTATTATGTTCTGAATTTTATTTTCTTCACGTAAGATAAATATTTTTTCTTGACATTTGGAAATAATTTCCAGTCCAATTAATTTCTATTTGTCTATGAATAAAGACCAAGAAGCGATATTCTAACTTGAATCCTTAGCTGACTTTAATAATACTATTTTTTTTTTTTACATTCTATATGAAGTTGTGCCTTGTATTTGTGCAACATCCTGTTACTGGTGCAAATATGGTTATTAATGGAAAAATCAGAAATGTTATAATATATTAATAATGATCTATTTTCACCAGAAGATTCAGGAGCACTTTCAAAGAAGAACTTTTCAGAAAAAAACTTACTTCCTCAAATATCTGGCTGTATTCAGATAAATAACAAAAACCCCAAAATCAGTCTGGGAGCAGATCTGCCTCTGATCTGTTTTATGAAACAGCAAATGTGCCACATTGAGGAAATTTAGTTGTGAAGTTTAGATCTCATTTAATATTAATACAATTATTTTATCTGAATCTATTAATCTGATACGATCTTTATAGGTTATTATTATTTAATAGTCCATGCAATTGAAGATTGGAATCTTATATTTCTGTACCAGATTTTTTTTATTTCCATCTAGCTAGAGAAATCAAACTTTTGATAAATTTAAGAACATATGAAGTTAAAACAACAACAAAAAAGACAATACTTTATGCTACTTTCATGTATTTTAAATGAAGTCTTCAACACAGGATATCCAATCTGAAAAATCATTTACAAATCCCTTATAGGACATTTTCCTGAGACTGCTTACAAAACATGGTCTCGGTGAAACTGTTATGTACATGCAAAAGACAGCTGTACCATGGCGTGGGAATTAGTGGTCTGATCCACAAAAGGATGTGATTGTCTGCAGAGGCACTGCTTGGTACTTTTAGGTATGTGGATGAGGGAAGAGTTTACTCAATAAGTATGATACAGGAAACAAAGTTGTATAACAACTGCATCGGAGAAAGGTTTTAGAATTCAAAATAATCTTAAAGTAGAGATGTTATATAGGAAATAAGGATGAATTTCTTTATGATAAATGCGAAGAATATTTATGTGGTAATTAAGCTGCAGAAATTCAGGATGATAGGATGTGTACTAGGATGTAACATAAACAGAGCTTGTAAGAAATATTTAATAATTATTTTTTCTTAAATCTGCCATTAGTAAGGCCTCAAGTACGGTCCTTTTTTTCCTTGTTTTGGGCAGCTTGAGGAAGATGTACAACATTTTGAGGAATATATGGATCAGTAATAAAGATTTGAATGATCTAGATAAGGCAGATCAGGCTTCTAAAATAAATTACTTCTGAAAGAAAATTAAAGAGACTGGGACTAACTAAATCCAATCAAGATGAAAGAACAATGGGGGAAAACCAGAAGTCAGGTATGCGAAAGCTGTTGCAAAGATCAGGAAGAAGAAATTCACTTAAACTGCAGCAAGCATAATTCATATAGGATTTTTCAATTGCTTTTTATTTCAATTGATAAAGTTAAAGAAACAATACAGTAAATGACTTAGAAGGGCTGAGTAGTCAGTGTCATGAAAGAAATGACCCTATCTTTTGAGCAACAGAAAGGATAGGTCATCCCTTGGGTTCTTTCCTGTCCTGTTTTTCTACAGTTTTAATTCCAGTAATCAGATCAGGAAGGATTTTTTAATTCACTGATGTGCAGTGGTATGACTTTTTAACCTCATATTTGCAGATTTATACTATAAACTTTTATGAGACATCAGCTGTGAAGGTAACGATGTAAAGAGCAATATTGTCCCTCTAAGTTGCTTTTCTAGATGGTATAGTTGATTTAATGGATGGTTCCCTTATTGCTAGTACTTGTAATGGTTGACACTGTGATTATTTGTTTTTTTCACTAAAAGCTTAAACATCAACTGGAAGCTGTAAATATCCTGTGAGCGTACCGTGGGTAATGAGATGTCACTGCACTGTGGACCACACTTCTGAAAATATTTTAGATATTTAACTCAAAAAAACCTCCGCCCGGAAAGCAGGGTACCAGTTTTGATATGGTCATTGTTAAAATATCTCAATAATGTTTAGGAGGAGGAAGCACAAATGGGGAGGGAAGAACTGAAAGTACTGACAAAATGTTATGATTTTATTTCAAAACTTCATATTAAATTATTATTGTGTCATATCTTTTTATATGAGTAATTTACTAGCCAGAGTCAGTTCCCATTGAAGTTTATGGAAATTATCCTATCAGTTTTTTTCCGAGTGGACAAAAATTTTTAAATAGTAGAGGTTTGTGGAACTCGCCTTTTGGTATAAGGATACAATAGTCACAGGGGAAACATATGGTAATCCCATTTGTTTATGTTTGTCCGGAAGCATATGCATGCCTTAAAATGCTGGGCTTTAAGGCCTGACCCCTGCTAGTTCACACTAACATTTTCAATTTATTTTGATTTTGAAGTAGACAACTGAAAAATCTGGCTGCAAAACCAGCTGTTAAGATCTTTCTTTGGAAAGAAAAGACATGATTCACGAATAGACTTCCTGTGTAGGAGACAATACTTTTCTCTCCTGACATTCTTGTGGAAAGCACTGAGGCTCTGCGTGCTGTCAGTGGTACTTTAACATATACAGGCTGTTCATCCCTCATATATGAGATGATTTTGACTGGTCATGATGCCAAACGCTGTAATGCTAGAAGAGATACATGGTCTTTACAAGAAATTAGATTAGTGCAAAATCAGTGATGGGCACAATCCAGAAACTTCATTAAAGTTGTAGAAGTTCTTATTTTGGCAGAACCGGTCTAGACAAAAACAATGCATATGCAATATAATGAAGAGAAACAAAAGAGAAAAGGACAATTAGGAACAAAAGGTCATACCTCCACTTAAGCTCAAGAACTGAGAAAGCAAAAGATGTGAAAAAATGTTGCTAATGTAATAGATGTTACATTATTGTAAAAAGAAATGTGATACATAGAATTAACGAAAACAGAATTACAAAGTTAGACATTCTATTTACATATTAATTTAGTCACACCAAAGCATAACTTGCATGTAGAAATCTAGCTAGAATTACCTGTATTATGGCCTGTGGTTTTCTGAATTTGTGAGGGGCCACCCCACTTTCTCCTATACCCAAAGTAAGGGAAGAAGAACCAAAATGTGAATCCTGATGCTTTTATTGTTATAGACAGTTCAGACATTTAAATCCACAACTGGTAACTGTCAGTGTAAAGTGGTCAAAGCAATTTGCTGTGAAGTTAAATTTTCATATCTACAAATAATCTATAAGTAATCTATAAAACTTCCCTCTGATGCCTCAGGCTTCACATAATTCTTGCACAGTTTTCAGGAAGTTTCCCTGAGACTCATACAGTCATCCTCCTTTGACTCTTTGTCCCCTTCCCTACTCCCCCCCCCCAAAAAAAAAGGTGGGAAGTAATCATGAAAAGTAGTGAAACACTTATGAATTATTTTTTTTTTAGCATTACAGGTGGATCACACAGGCTTCCTGATTAGCTCCTTTCCCTATAGGATTTATCCCACTAACACTCATCTTTTTGTCCCCTCGCAGTACCTCTTTACTTTAGCATAGCCCAGCTAGTACCCATGTATTTCCTACCTTTCTTCACTTGACCTTGGTCTGGTACTGCAGTCCACCCAGTTCATTAACATAGCAATTTTGTTTGTATTGCTGTAGTGTGAAGGCAGTGCATGTAGTTGTGCACCACAGAAACCTTTTGTCAGGCACTTTTTCATTTTGGTTTTATAAAACGAAGTAAGGTAGGATAAGATAAAAAGGAGGGGAAAGGTGGAAAAAAAAATAGAACAGCTGAAAATCAGTTTTTTCTTCCTTAACAGTAAACAACTCTATCTCTGAAGTGGCAGAAGTGCGTTGAAATCAACAATCTGATTTAGGATTTAGTAAACAAACTGTGTAGGAATCAAGCAAGAGTCTGATATGCTGAGAATAAGCACGGACTGCACAATCTCAGCAATGATAGATGCAGCACTTGCTGAGGTTACTTAGTGCACAAAAAGACTACCCTTCTGAAGCATGTGTACTACGGTAGTAAAGACATTTCAAGCCAAAACCTAGCTGTTTTAAAAAATCTACTTTGTTAAAATACACTCAGTGCAAGTAGGGAATTAGGGTTATCCTTCCTCATATTGCCTAGCCTCCCCAGTTTCCTTGAAAGTACTACTTGAAGTAAGGCCTTTCCCTAAGAAAACATCTGTTTCCACACCTGCAAGGGCTTTTTTTTTTTTTGCTTTTTTTTTTTTTTTTTTTTTTTATAGCTACTTAGGTGGGTGTACAGTTCTGGTTTGTTTGGTCTAGCTGTGCAATCTTAATGAGAATCAGTCATTGATGTACCAGGTTCAAAGAGTACTTTCAAAAGTAATGCATTGAAGTCTTTCTCACAACAGATAAAAAATGTAAGGGTTTTTTTCTTAATTTTTATGTTGGTTGCTTTTTTTTTTTCCCAGAACACACATGCATGTAGTTTTCCTTTCCTTCAATACTTAACTGAAATAACAATAAAATATAACCACTACTGTCTTTTTTCTAAACAGTAATATTTTTGAAAAACCTTTGTGCTTCTTTTTTTTTTTCAATGAATGCTTCTAAATTAGTTCTTTAATCTGCTTTAATTTTTTACACAGATTACAGACTTCTGCAGGTCCCTTAGTATTGTAATCTCTCTATAGTACTTTGTGATTTGCACTGGAGAAATTTTACACTGGTTTAGAATAAATTTTTATAACTAACTTATGGTAAAAAATTAATAATCCTAACAAAAAGTGATATGAGAACTTTGTGTGCTACTGAGATTGTTTCATAATATTTGGTCCATTACTTGACACCAGTACCATGAGTGCTGTTCTTTCATTAAGATTAGGAAACACACTATTTCAGTCCTAGATTTCTGTTTTGCCTTCTTATGTCACGTTCTCGAAACTTTCACAAAACCATTTGCCATTTGGTATCATTTTTCATTGATATAATCCTTTGGGTATAGTGTAGATGAATCACTTTTCAAAGCATTGCTCAAAAAATTCACTTTTTTCTAAGACATGCTCATGGGCAACAGGCTGACTCAGCATGCATCATTCATAAGATTGCTGTGTCATATGAGAATCTGTGAGTATTTTTTTAAACCGTCTGAAGCTTAACTTTAACAATAGTTATATTTAATTACTATGCATATAATAGTATTTAGCAGCTAATTAGAATGATAGAGTTTGTGTTTTGCACACCACACTGATTCCTATTCTTTTTATTTTTACTGTTTAGAGTAAGCATTTGCTGCCATGTAAATGCATTTATTTAGAAATCTAGGGATAAAGAGCAATGTAACCATGATAACTACAGCAAAAGCAGAGGCGAGTGCAAAACTGAACTGCTTCAGTTTATGCATTAGTATCATCATGTTTCCAAGCTGGCATAAAGGAATGCACTATTCAGACTTCTCCCATGTAATTTAAGCTTTGTATCTGGGTGTCAGGCTATGGTCCAAGGAGGGGTGGCATTAAGCACTGTCAAAGCTTGCACGATGCAAACTGCCTGCCAAGATCACACCCGTGGAAGTGAAGGCTGGCTGCTGGAGAATTGCCTGCTTTCCCAACCACCAATTCTTTCTGTTTGCAAAGCCCTCTTATCTCCAGCAGAAGAAGCCCTGAGCACCAGTCTCTCTCTCACTCACATTCCTCTTCCACAATGCTTTCCTCTTGTTGCAGGACTGCCTTTGGCTCCTTCTCACCTTCACTCCTTCTGCAAAACTGTCCTGGTTTCAGCTGGGATGGAGTTAATTTTCTTCTTAGTAGCTAGTACAGTGCTGTGCTTTGGCTATGATGTCAGAACCATGTTGATAACCTCATTGATGTTTTTAGTTTTTTCTGGGTGATGTTTACATTATGTCAAGCAGTTTTCGGTTTCTTGGGCCCTGCCAGAGAGAGGGCTGGAGGGGCACAGGAAACTGTGAGGGGACACAGCCAGGGCAGGTGACCTGAACTAGTCAAAGAGGTATTGTACACCATGGGATGTCATGCTTGGTATATAAACTTGGAAGGTTAGCTGCGGTGGGGTTCGTTGCTTGGGGACTGACTGGGCATCGGTCAGTGGGTGGTGAGCAATTGTACTGTGCATCACTTTGGGTTTTTTTCTCTTTTCCCTTTTCCTTTGGATTTTACCCTTTTCCCCCACCTTTCCATCCTAATTGTTATTATTATTATTATTGTTATTACTGTGGCTCTTATCCTTTATTCTGTTTAAATTATTAAATTTTTTGTATCTCAACCCTCAAGTTTTACATTCCTTTCTGATTCTTGTCCCCACCCTTCTGGGTTGGGGGGAGTGTGCAAGTGGCTGCTTGGTGCTTGGTTGCTGACTGGGGTTAAACCACGACAAAAACAAGGAAAAAGAAGAGTGGAGAAGGTTAGGGAATGAAGGGACTGAGCACAAGAGGAAGAGATTGGGAGACCACTGTCCCTCTGCTCCTCAGCTTCCCAAAAAGCTCATCAACCCTCTCCATCTTTCAGGTTCAGGCAAGTCAAACCTTTCCAGTTTCTATATCCTGTGCAAAAGCTCTCCAATAACCAAGAAAAAGCTTTTTATTGCTTCTCAGATGTGATAGCACCAGTGTCACAAAATAGAATTTTATTGCCACTGGGGACCTTGAAACAGACTGGATTTTTTTTTTTTTTAAGCAGTTCAGTCATCATTAGATCATGTTTCCAGTAATTTGTGAAGTAGATTGCTTAATGTGTACTTTGGGTTGGATATAGTTTTTCCTTTCGCTACACATTGGAAGGGACTTTATTTTATTGTCTGTTTTGATTACATTTTAATTCTAGTCTATACTCTTTTTCTTCCTTACTATAATTTCTCAGGTTTTCTGATGTGAAGCTCCATTATATTTTACCTAGTAAAGAATTATTTAACCTTTTCAAAGTTTGATACCTGTTGAACTCAAAGAAGTTCAGAGAAAGGCAGTAAGAATGATCAAAGGCATTCAATACTTTCCAAAAAAGGGAAGAGTATGTAAGCTAGGACTCTGGTCTGGAGGAGAAAAAGTTGAGGGGAATAACACAGAAGTCTACTAAGGCCTTGGAGAGCTGGTATAGGTATCTCTTTCTTGGTATGGAGCAGAGGAAAACAAATGAAACCAGATTCAGAAAAAATGAAAAGCAATGATTCCTCATGCAGTGAATTACTGATTTGAGGAAGTGTTTGCTCAGGTTGTAGTGGACTCTAGGAGTTTGTATGAAGTGGACTCTAGCAGTCTGTATTTTCCTCAGCTCAGGGTGACATAACTAACAACAACAACAAAAAAATCCATTGGAAGCCATTAAATACAGAGAAACCATACCCTTCCCAGGAAGGCACTGAAATGTAAACTGGAAGCTGAGCCAGTAATAGCACCGACAATTTATCTTATATGCTTACCTTGTTCTTATTTGTATATGGTGTAGGAGGGGAAACCCTAACTTCAGTTTTTCAGTTTTGAGGACAAGTTACTAATATTTGAGCTAGTCAGGACGTGTTTATGCTTTTGTGACAAGTGATGACATTAGAAAAGTGACAACAGCTACCTAGAATTTTCAGTTGTTTTGGTTCTCTAATTCCAGCAGAAATCATACATTTAACTAAAAATCCACTTCAGAAAATCTTTAGTTCAACTGTTGTAGACAATGAAATTATCCAGCCAATGACTGTAACAGATATTAAACAGATACTATTATAGAAAAAACTGTAGAATTAATAATCTTGGCAACTCAGCTGCTTAAAGCTGTGTGAAGTATAGAGAAAGATTTGATAGTATTTTTTAGTTGTAGCTTGGGTTTAGAGTATAAACAAATCTTGAGAAGTCAACCAGTGCTGTTTGTTGGCATACAAGAATAAAGAGGATATACCTTTTTCTTCATTAAACATTCTGATTACTTGTTTCAGATGTCATTACAAGCTTGAAAGCAAGGCCAGACTAACACTAGCCAAATATTGTGGATAAGTCCTGTGCAGAACTAAGCCAACCACTTCTGTGCAAAATGTTTTTCAGTAAAAGAATAAAGTATTTGTCATTATTCATTCAAGAAACTCATTAGCAATTAAATTACATTACCAAGCATGAGCTTATTAAAAGCAAAATCTGCAGGGTAAACAATTACTAAATTGTCTATGAAACTAATTTTGAAATTATGATGTGAAGAAAAATGTGTACATGATTATTGATATATTTGTGATTCTTTAGGTCCTGAAAGTTTTATATAGCCTTACTTACGGTAGTCTAGAAGGTTTTCATAATCTTAACTCTACTACATTAAAATCATATGAAAACTTACATGTGCAACTTTATTGCACTGCAAACAGAAGTGTGGATTTAGTTGTTCACAAAGTTCCATAAAGCCTGAAGTTTTCTATACTCGTGACCCAAATGAATATTGTTCACAAAAAGTAACTTGCCTGCTTTTAAAGGATTCTTTTAAAGGGATGTAAGAACTGCTCTTTCTCTAAGAGACTGGGGTTTTTTTGCAATAACCTGAAGTTATTCAAGTAAGTTAAGCACCCAGCAAAGACATGAGAACAAAACAAGAACATCCCGTCTGGAGGCCAGGATTAACTGAAAGATTTCAGATCTTTCCTTTGATTTTAAGGGAAGATCATTGGACCAACTCAGGAACATTTAATTGCAGCATGATCTGCTTTGTATTAAGAAATTACTGATATTTTAACTTTTTTTTTTCATAAGCATGTTGATGTTTGAGAAGTTGTCCAAAATATTATGCTAAATGACTTGTAAATTTATTGTGAACTGCTGAAGGTCTTGATGTTAGTTCATGGAGAGAAAAGGAAAGGAGTTGGGGGAAGGTAGACAAAAAGGTAGAAATGCCAAGACCACATAAATTCACAGAGCATCTGGGAGAACTTACAGATGAAATATTGCAAGCAAGATGGGAGGAAAATCCTAAAATCCTGTTCAACAAGCATCCCTATGTATGGAAACACATGAAATCACCATCACAGACATTAGGCCACTTTTAGTCTTAAATGATTGCTTCTCTGCACAGTTTTCAGGATTTTTCATTACTGGTTTACTCTTGCTATTATGACAATCTGCTTTGATTCTCACAAATGCAAGACTGGAAATGTACCTTAAGACTCTAGCAAGAAGCTTTTTTCAAATTGGAAATGCCTGTTTTTAACTAGCAAGAACAAGGTTGATCTGATAGGCACTGATGACCCATGTGAAGCATGCTCCTTGTTTGAGCATGAACTTTCACCTTGAGCAATTCACTTTGCTTAAAATTGATATATTTTTATCTCAAACACTTTAAGATGATGATTGCTGTTGTCTGATATCTTGAACATGTGACATTACAAGACTTCCCATATTGATGGAAATACACAACAAATAAAATGGAAACATTTGGGTAATTGTACACAAGAGAAGGCATTAGTACTAAGAGCTAGGCATCCAAGTCAGTCACCTGCCTTTTTAAATCTTTAAATAGCTTTATCTATGTGGCCTTAACTGACCATGGTGGCAGTGGAGAAATGTGAATTGAAGTGCAACCCTTTTGCTTTGTAAAGATTCATTCCCAAACTGAAATTCAGCAAACCAGGACGCTGCCTGGACAACTTTCAAGTCATAGAACAAATCAAAGTAGTTCTGGAAAACTTTTTTAAAAGGTCATTATGTGCTTGTAAAGGATTACTGTCCCAACCATATTTTACATATGGAGATTTTTAAATTAAAATATGAAATAATTGCAATGTCTCAGTTTTAACACAGTAGTAATTGTGTCGACAAATGTTGCCTTTTTGACAATATTTCATTCTGTCTGTTTTTATTTTTTTTTTTTTTTAATCTATTCAGGTGGTGTCCTTCCACTATATTGGGATGCAAATCCTGCAAATAAATAAAAAAAAGATAGGCTCTATCACAGTCACAGAAGACATATGTTTAATAAATCATTTAAAAATTACCAAAATAAGAAAAAGGGAAAATATATTTTCTTGTAAGAAATTGTAAGAAAAGAGCAGCAGAACAGGAGAAAATAAGGTGACCAGAAAACAAACTTGGTAAGAGACTTCTACCTATTTAAAAAAAAATAAAATATTATTTTCCTTTTTTTCAGTGCTATGGTTTTGAAGACAGTTTCTTCTGGGGAGGAAATGAGCTATCTTTGTACTAAATTAGTCTCATGGTTCTAATAACTCAACCTTACAAAAAAAAAAAAAAAAAAATGAATACTGTTCTGGTGACTCTGTTCCACCTCCTCTGAAGGGCATTAGTACACCAGCTGTAGAAGTGCAGATGTTCTCTTTGGATTGTCTTTCCTTCTGGGAGAAGGAACATTGCATCTATTGGATGGGTGCAATCTAGCCAAGCTGATGTAGTCCCGCTCCATATAGCTGAGAAAAACTGCTTTTACAACTGATATTATGGCTGTCTCCAGTTTTTCTTAGGTAATGCAGGTGCAAATAGCGAAAGTAAGTGAGAAAAGCAGTACAACATATGTTCCCTCTACCTTTCACATTATTCCCTCAATTTAGCTCTGATTAGCTGGGGAAAACTTATTACAGTTTTGGGGTTTTTTTTAGTCAGCTCAGCAAGACAGCCTATTATGTGGACATGAATCCCTTTACATAGTGATATGCAGAACAACTTGTGTCCTGAAAGAGGCCTCAGAGAAAATAAAACTCACATTTACCTGTGATGAGCCCTGCAGTGCCCGAACTAGCCCACACCTGGATCTCAGATCCGTTGGCAGCTCTCAGACTGGACATTCAGTGAAATGCTGTATTTCGGACAATCATAATGGGAAAAAAAAAATATCGAAAGGGAATCGGCTGTGGCTGTGAGGCCTGCTGGTGCACGGCAATGGGTGCGCTGCTGGGCCCTGCGGGAGTGCGGTGTGCGGGCAGGGTGCTGGCAGCCGCCCAGGCCCCTGGGCGTAGTGTGTGCGAAGCACCACCACCTGCCCTGGCCAGCTCCAGAGAAGGATTGTTCCTGTCTAAGTCAGAGGCCTTTCATTCTCCATGCTAGTTCACATCCCGTTCTGTTGAGAGCAAACACAGGGAGTTAACCAGCACTGAGTTAATTACAGAAGATGTTCAGCTATTATTTTAGTGAGGCAGAGCTCTGTCACTGCTTGGATGCACTTCTTCCCCTGCAGTTCAGTGCCCCAAGTTCATGTCCCAGCTAGAAACTTCGCCCCTTGATGAGACTGTTTTCTGGAACTCTGTGTTCTTGGTGCTGAAACCAATTATTACAAAAGGGGAAATTAAATCAGGAAGGCAGAATCTATAAAGTGAAGCACCATGTACTGCCTGTTCACCAATTCATAACTAATGATAGGAATTAAATAGCAGATTGGTTTATATTCTGCCTTTGCTAGCAGCTTGCCTCTAAGACAGCTGCTGTGGTATCTTGTGGGATGAATTAAAGGAGGAAGGAAATGTAACAATAAAAATAATAACAGCAAAAAAGTCATGGCTGGTTTGTCTTTTAAGGCAACATCACATTTCTTTCAGTTGCATATATTCTTCAATTGCTTTCCTGTTAAAAGTATCTAAGTTTTATACATCTGAGTAGCTACAGATTTTAAAGTAAAATTTTAAAGGTGGATTTAGAAAAAAAAAAGAATAATAGGAAACTATATGTCATAGTTTAACCTAAAAAACTTCATTTATTCCTATTTCTTACTGTTCATAAGATGCTAAGGCTCTGATGCTTTTGAGTATCAGCCATGAGTCTGAACACTTGCAGGATTGAAACTACAGACACTTTGTGCATAGCGGGTTATTGCACTGGGAATAGCTTCCGAGGTAGAAGCTTTCCTATGTGTGTATATATCTATCTTGTAAAGGTTCTGTTTGGTTTTAATAGAGTGCCTTGCAAAAAAAAAAAAAGGCCAAATACACTGCTGGTCAAGAAGGGAGTGTTCTGTGTAGTTCCACACTACGTGTGTTATGGATCCGAGTATTTTTTCACATTTATAGTTAAAAATTAATGGTTAAGATTTACGCAGACCCCATTTAGAATAGTTTTTGTTTGAAAATGCAAATGTAGGGTCTGCAAGGTCTGTAATGTAAACTAAAAACTCCACCCACTAATGAGATCATGCAGACCGAAGACATGATGCTTCCTTCCAGAATAAACAGCACTTCCTGCCTGTCCTTAGAAAACTATAGAAAACTGTCAGAGACCTATATAACAGGCTGTTCTGTGCCTGTCAAAATATTCTTCTTGCTTACAGTAGTCAGCTCACTGAAAAAAGTCAACCAAGAAAAAGAAAGATCACTACCCTCACCAGTTAGGAACTATTTAGTTATAATCTTCTTATCTGTTCAACAACTTGATGCTATGGGGTCTCTTCCCACTGACACATGGACTCACGCAGGTAGCACCTGTAGTGCCCATAGCAGTGATGCATGCTAACCCTCAGAGCATTGACAGGAGACTAGACCACAGACTTCAAATTGTTACTTTTTGCAATGAGGGAGTCAAGGCAGCTCCACTGAGTTCAGAAATCATAGAATCATAGTCATAGAATCATTTAGTTTTGAAATGACCTTCAAGATCAAATCCAACTGTAAATCTAACACTGCCAAGTCCACCACTAGACCATATCCCTGAGTGTCACATCTGCATCCAATCTTATGCTCCAAGTGTTCTTGTATCTACAAAAAATATTGCATTTACCTTTTTACTTAAGAATTTTTTTAACAATTTTACCAGCCAATGAAAGGAACTGAAATTTTTCTTTTCTTCCTTTCTTTTTTTTTTTCTTTTTTTTTTTTTTTTTTTTTTAATGAGCTTTTAGGATTTCTTTTGTTTCTTACAAGGCAAAACCCAACTGGATGCAAATATATTTTTAATGTCTACTAATCAGGTGATGAATGATGAACCTATCAGGCTATTGCTTGCTTGCCTTTTCCTTTCTATCCATTTTATACTCTGCCTGCAAAAGACAAAACACGTAACTCAGTGATACATAGACTTGTTACAGGCTCCAGTGATTATATCCTGATACAAGGTGAAACTATACCTCTTTAATAATGAACATAATAGAATGTTTCAGTGAAGAGTACTGCAAACTTACTTGTCTGTATTTGTTTCAGGTGAACATGAAGAAAACTGAGTATCTATATCACAGACAAGTTGTGAGGGCTAACTAGGAACTGAAAAAAAAGGGAAAAGGAGGAACAGGAAAGAATCTGCAATAGTAAGTCCCACCCTGCACTATTGTCGTATAACCTCTTTTTGTACACTGTTAAATTTTTTTCCCCTTCCCACCATTCCTTCTCCTGCACAGCTTCACACCCTCTCCTCAAAAACATTCACATGCTGGGACAGATTTTGCAGAGCCTTACAACACTTGAAACTGAGAAAGATTTTTAAGGCTGTCCCTGGTTTATCACAAATATTCTGTCTTTATTTGTAAGTAAAACAGCACTGCTGTTTAGTGTGTTCTGTTGCTCTTCTTTTTAGGTGTTTTTTGAAAGTGATCACTTCTCTTTGAGATTTCAAGGCTAAATGAATGAGACTATTTAATGCCCTTTTCCTAGATAGGAGTCTCCTCTGGGTGTCTTTGTAGTCCTTCCACTACTCTGTGTTCCCCCTTTTTTTTTGGACATGCATAGCCAAAAAAGAAGTTTAACTTATGTTTTGTACAGAGCACTTACCCCTTTAATCTTCCTGAAGATAACTATACAATACAGAAATGGATTTACTGCTGTTCTTCACTAGCATCACATATTCAGCTTGTGTCTGATGAAAACATTTTCTTTCATTTCTATAGTCACTTCCAAGTCATGAGTATCCAGTTCAGTTCAGTGCTTATTCCCCCTGTGCTGCCCCCCACCCCACAAAGGAAGAAAATAAGTCTTTGTATCTAACCCAAGTCTCTGCATTTCAGCTTGTTTCTGCATCTCCAGTCCTGCAGAATGCCTTTCTTTCCTTGTTGCACCCCGATCCTTGCCTATATTTACAATACCTCCAAATTTGCAGTTCAGCTTTGTGTGGCCCTGTATTTTGAGCAAAAATCATTAATTAAATGATTATTAATAAAAATAATATTACTCCCATGGTGAACCACTAAAGAACTTCACTAGTAACCTGGCTCAAGTCCAACTGATCCATTTACAGTACAAGCCATTGCTCTTTTTTGTTTTGTCATTTTCTTTCATTACTGTCTGCTCTACCAACAAAAGCAACTGTTTTTATAGGAGACCATATCAAATGTCCAGCCAGATAGGAGTCACCCTTTTTTCTTTTTTCTTGAATGATTATTAGGGAAGATACTGACCTACTTTGGTAAACTTTTAAAGAATTTCCCTTATTTCCATCTGCATCGTCTCCCATTCTTTCCAAATATGGCCTATCTTTTTAATAACATTAAGATCAGGTTAGAGGATATGTCTTAATTCCTCTTGTTTTCTGTTTTCTTACGTAGCAATACTATATTTGCAATGTTCTAGACATAGTGTGCAGTCCTTAACTTGATGTCCTGGTTTCAACTGGGATATAGTTAATTTTCTTCTTAGTAGCTGGTGCAGTGCTGTGTTTTGGATTTGGTGTGAGAACAATGCTGACAGCACACTGATGGTTTTAGTTGTTGCTGGATGATGTTTATACTAAATCAGGGACTTTTCAGTTCCTTGGGCCCTGCTAGTGAGAGGGCTGGAGGGGCACGGGAAACTGTGAGGGGACACAGCCAGGGCAGCTGACCTGAACTGGCTAAAGGGATATTCCATACCATGGGACACCATGCCAAGTATATAAACTGGGGGAAGGAGGAAGGAGGTACATCCGGCATTATGGTGTTTGTCTTCCTGAGTAGCCTTTACACATGATGGAGCCCTGCTTCCCTGGAGATGGCTGAACACCCGCCTGCTAGTGGGGAGGTGGTGAATGAATTCCTTGTTTTACTTTGCTTGCATGTGTGGCTTTTTCTTTACCTATTAAATTGTTCTTTCCTCAACCTTCAAGTTTTACATTTCTTTCTGATTCTTCTCCCCATCCCTCTGGGTGAGGGGGAGTCAGTGAACAGGTGCATGGTGCTTGGTTGCTGGCTGGGGTTAAACCACAACTCTTAAGTTTTTATTCAAGAAACTTAATTATCAAGCCAAACACTTGCATACAGAAAAATCAATGATAGAAAGCATTCAAGAGATTAGGCAAATAAAACCATCAGCTTCACAAATATGTTTTGGAGACATGGCAATGAAGAGCCATGTTGTAAGGTGTTGTAGTTGAAGATGTCCCTGCTCATTAAAGGGGGTGTTTGACTTGATGACCTTTAAAGGTCCCTTCCAGTGCAAACCATGCTATGATTCTACAGTTCTGTGACAGTGTTAGTAGACACTGATGTTATAGAAAAGACACAGTAATAAAGTCAAACAAAGACTTAATGGTAAAGTAGAACAAAGACTGAGTTTTTTATGATAACTAATGACAATATCATTGGCTTGAGTTTCAGGAGAGCATTGAGGTGGGTTCTGTGCTTGGCTTACTTTCTGGATGATTTTGAACAAGTTACCATGCCTGTTTCCCTATAGTGAAAGTGAGGATAACAACACTGTGTAAGTCAACTTCAGAAATACCTCCCTCATAATACACTTTTTTGTAGGTGGTTTAATTGATGCTGTAGATTGAGACATAGTAAAGGAATACAAAAAGAAGAGTGAGTGATTTGAAAATTTTAGTTGTGAAAATACAAACTAAAAATACTTAAAAATTTAAGACACAAGGGTCTTTTTTTTTTCTTTTTTTTTTTTTTTTTTTCCCCTAGAAAAGATTTAAATCTGACCTCAATATTAATCCAATTGGCTTTTGTAGAACAAGTAGAGCTGGCATGAGTACTGCTACGTACGGGGTCTTTCAGTCAACAGCTGCTACTACCACATGAGGATGTCTCATTAATAAATTATTATCATAAGTAATTTAATATGGCAAATTTTTGTATTTTGTTTTGAACAAGTATTTTTTATCTTTTTATTATTATTATTTTATTAGCACACCTAAAGTCCTAAATGAAAATCCTGCTAGAGTAGCTGATATGTGTTTCCATGGCCCACAGGTTGCTGATGTTACTGGTGGCCTATAAAACATCCAAAAGTGGTATTAAACATTTTGCAATGGCCTAAATTTGCTGACAGTGCAGATGCCATGCCCAGAACATCACTGTGATACATCATGGTACGGTGTGAAATTTCTTGAGAGCATGATGCATTTTTAAGGTCTATGTGGTACACACAAAGGTAGTCCTCTATAATGTCTCTTTACTTATGCTGAAGACTGCTGTGCAAGTTCATGTAGCTAGCAATCATTCTAAGTCACAAAGCAGGAACAGAAAATATCCATTGAAGAGAAGGAGAGAACACAGTAAGAGATTTTTAAAATATTGTTCATTATAGGACTTTGAGTATCAGTGGATGAGTAAAATTGCATACAATGTATTTTTTGTGCTTTAAAGAATACAGAACATCCTTTTACACTAGCCAGGGTGTATCCACAGCAGTACTATATGCTCACACATTGTAGTTCAACTCAAATTCACATTTGTAGCATACAGAAGTTTTCTGAATTGCACATATTTGCTGGCCTTTTGAAATGTAGGGATTGTGCCAAAAAGTATTAGAAGCTAGTGACTCATCAGCTGAGTGCCTGTCTGCATTTGGCTTTGGCCCTTTGTGTTTGTTCTGCATTTCTGCTATACATTTCAAGAATTAGATCATTGAACTGGAACATAATTTCTGTCAGTACAAGCAGTCTAATGTTTCTACACTTGGGAATTATTAGCTCCTTTTAATCAAATTTACTTAAGTGCTGCTAGCAGATGTGTCCTTACCCTGCAGATTTAATTTGGTTTCTTTTAAAGCTTACCTTGCCTTCTTACGAGGAAATGATCTCTTTTTCCATTAACATTTCACTGATTCTTCCTTATCATATGTCTTGGTGGGGATGTGTGCAAATTTTTTACAGTATTTTCCAGGGGCATTGTGCTGTTTCTGCATGTTTGCTCTTTTTGGCATCAGACCAATGTGCAGAATGCAAAATAAATGTTTCAGGGTTTTTCATGTTGCACACACACATAACACATGCACACAGAAGACAAACGTATTTCATGGCCAAATCTGAACTCTCTAATATTTATTCAATGAACTTAACTCAAGGTCTCCTTCAATGAATCAGTGTTTTGTGGCTCAAGGGAAAATATGGGACCTGTATGAAACTTTTCAGGTAGTCCTGTAGGATCTTTATAACATAACAGCCATAATAAACCGACTTTTAATTCACTTGGGCAAAATTTCCCCTTCAATAAACTCTGGTGATTACTAATAAGAGGGAAGTATGTAACATTTTATTTTACTCTCTTTCTTAGTGCTTTGGGTAGAATTTTTACTTTATTTTTCTGCTTCAAACTATTATTTTTACTATAGTAATAAGAACTGTAGTATACATCTTTTATGTAAAGCATCATGGAAAAATTAATGAGCTTCTGAATGAAGAAAAAATAAGTAGTTTCTGTCCCCCAAACTTTAATTGAAACATATCTTGCACAAACATAGCCCTTCACATAGAACTGCATGGATTCCACTGAAAGCATTTAACATGGCAGAAAACCTTTTTGTTTTCAGTGGTTTTAGACCATATTCCCACACCCACTTTTCACTGCTGAAATCACAAATAAAATTTTATTTTTATCAAATAAAAAATGTTATATTTCATATTACTAAAAAAATTCAACTTTCGGATTCTCAAATACACTCATGTTTGCTGCTTGATTTGCCAAACAAAGTTTTTTCTTCAGAGAAATAGATTCTAAAGCCTTTTATTATACTGCAGCAATTCGTTTCTGCCACTGCACGGTGCTGCACTAGGCTGCAAATTCGCAGCAGGCCTCTGCGTGTCATTTGAAAAGTGTCTTTGTAGATTAAGGCCAGTCTCCCTAATTCACTGTACAAGGATAAGGAGAGGGAGCTGTTTCCCCGAGAAACAAGAATGTGCTTCAGCCCCACTTCTCAATGGCAGGGATGGAACAATCATAGGGAACATGTCTGCAGCCTGTGTTGGGGCTGATTCTTCCTCCCCCTCTGCTTCTCCACTCACTAGCACACTTTGTGTGAAAAATTAGTGCTTAGATGTCCTCCAAAATACTGTAAGCTTATCATGGTAGGATTTTCCAGCCACACTAAGGAGATGTAAGTGATCAGACAAGAGAACAGTTGCTGTCAGAGAGGATGGTAAATCATTCCTGGGCTCCCTCATAGAGGTTCAGGAAGAAACTGGAATACCAATGTCTTTTGATGTATTTCGTTTTCCCTTTCCCTGGGCTGGTTATCCTGCAGCAGGAGGAGGATTCCAGCACCATCAGTCAAAATAACCAAAGCCAAAAAACTTGTGAAATATGGCAGAGGGTTTTAGTTTTTATTGGCAGTAGCAGGTTTAATGCAACGGAGGCAGGACACTAAGAAAGCTGGTTATTTCTTGTGTGGAAATAATAATATTAATTTTATATTTCTCTTTATATAAACAGGGCCACAACACCAGCTTGCAGACTTGCGGCAAATACAAAGTGCCCTGCAAGGGCAAATACATCTAACAGTATAATAATAATAATGTATAAAACAGTAGCAAGAAAAAAAAGGGCTATGAAAGATACTAAAAATTTTATTTTCCAAATTAAGACTGTTTCTCTTTAAAGTAGCATGTGATGTTGAGATGAAAAACAAGGCTGGGAAAATCCAATAAAATGCTGATATTCCAACTGTAACTTACCATATGTTTTATGTATAACAGCAGCCACAAATTTCTTAAACATTTTTCCCGAAATTTTTTGGCTTTCTCGAGGCATTATTACTTAATAAAATAAATATGGCATATGTAACTAAGTTCATTTAGAAGACTTTTTTACTTTTATAGGAATCATAATTATGAGGGTGATGGCTTTATTGTTATTGTAGATGCCTAGATTTTTCATCTTTCTACCACATTTGATTTGCATATTTTTTACAAAAATTTCTATCCTGACGAAATCATACTTATGTTAAAACAGTAGGAATGTGGATTTTGTTTAGTCTAATCAAAGCTTGGTATTTTAAAAAATATGTCAGCTTGGGAAGCCCAGTTACAACCTATGATGTTTTCCTATATTTAAAGATCTATAACTTTATGTGTTTTCATTGTTGGTTTTTTTCAATGTTTGTATATGAATATGAATTAGGTCTAATTAGGTATATAGGTATGATTGCTTAAGACTTTTATAATTTTTCCTGCTTGCAAATCATATGGAATCTATTTATTCTATACAGCTGCATTGCCTGTTGAAGCTGATCAACCTAAGATTGCTACAATGTCATTTTAAGGAGGGTGTGGGAATTATATTCTTACAGCTTGATATGAAGAAATTTCAAAATCCATTCAAGAATTTTCTTCTATTCAACAAATATGCTTTTGTTACCGATTAGTTAATAAGTTAAAATCAATTGATTCTATTTGATTAATTAATTGATTTTGTAAAATCATTTAATAGAATTAAAATGTAGAAGGCTAAGGAAAAAAAAAATTATAGGAAACTTGCATCTACGCAATAAGAGACGTTATGGAATCTTTTGTACGTCTTGTACCAAGGCTAGAAGAAGGGCCTGGAACTATTGTAATAACTCTAGGGTTGGAAGGTTCCATTGTATTTAACCAGTCTTCTGTACGCAGAGGTGTATTGAAATGTCAGAATATGAGATTAATGGGAACTGGGGAGAGTTGACTGGAACAGCTTGTAGGTGCCTGCCAAGAGACTGTGAACTTTAGTAAAAGGTAATTCCGGCAGGGGGAGATCATGACCACCGACTCATATACCACCTACCCAAATCGTACCCTAGACCCATTTCTAGACTTTCTAAGCTTTGCTGCGCATAATCGGATATAGGAGGAGAGTATGTAAATGATTTATGGGAAATGTTATGATTATGTATGAATAATTAATGAATATGTATGAATAAGTTCTATATATGGAATCTGATTTTGGGACCTGGTGTGCGTTGATCGTGAGAGGACTCGCTCACGCACCCGGCCGTCAATAAAGAAGTGTCTGCTTATCTACTTCACATTGGTGTCGATAAGTTCTTCAGTCCGAGATTTCGGTAACACTTTTGCATGACAACAAACATCAATATCTGTATTTCTGGTGCACATTTCAAAATAAAAGTGTCAGCCGTGGTTGGAACACCTGAATTTTAAGGATGGATGGAAGAAAATGTAGAATCAAAGATTTCTGTGTATGTCCACATGTGGAAAATCTGAAAATGATGAAAACAGTCCTGTAGATTTCTATTCAAAATTCTTACAAATATATTTTGGTAAAGCTTTTTATTTATGTTTGGCTGGGGATATGAGAAGTGCAATCATCGGATAAAGACAGCATTTCATGTTTGAAGAATGACTTCTGTCTTAACTGGAGGACAAACTAGGTACAGTTTAAAACTGAGAAGGTTCTAAATAAAGACAAATGAAACAGAGAACCTAATACTTTACCCTGAAATAATGGTAACTCTTTAATATTAAAGATACTAGAAAATCTTTAGATTCTGTAATAATGATTTAATTGTAGGTCTCCTTATTACTCTCCCAATTTAATCCTTAAAAGCTAACACTTACTTTCTTCTTCATGTTTCCTTGATTTATTAGCTTAACCTCTCAGAAATGTTCAGATTTGTAGGTGGACCATAAAATAAAGATATTTCCCCCCTCCCCCCCCCCCCGCAATATTTTCCTGCTGTTTTCTAGCAAGATTATCATAATAAAAATGGAGATACTCTCTCTTTTCATTTTAACGGCAGTGAAAATGAATTAGATTATAAGGAAAGAAAGATTTTCTTATGTGTTCAATAATATATTCTCAGTCATTAATCATTCAGGAAAAAAGTGTGAGTCATACTGCAGGAACATGTAAAACAATAATTGGAAGCATGCTAGTGAAACTACAGATGTCACATGAAACACCTTTTAGTTTTCTTTTTTACAATTGTAAAAGAACACACAAAATTAGGTTTATTTTAGAACGTGTGGCTTATACGAGGAATGACCTAAATTGGTTTTGGCAGTAATAGACTGGATTCTAAAAAAATGTATTATTCCTCTTAGTGTGTCCATGTTACGTGTTGAGATTAAGCAGGGAATGGGTTGCTATTCAGCTGAAGCATACAAGTATCAGTATTTGACTCGATTTTTTGCTATCCACATAGGATCAGAGAAATGTAGTCAGAATTAGTTCAACTCCCACCTTGACTATTTTCAAGTCTAAAGCATTTAATTCTTTAGGTTTTAAAGCAGCACACTGGAGCTGATTGTCAGAAGTGTTAAATGCCCAAACTGATGGTCGAATCCAATGTGTAAGTGAATAATGAGTGTTCTGTTGCATACCTCTCATGTAAGTAACTATTGAAGAAGACATAAATTATACTTTTAAAGTAATCTGTTTTCCTGAATTAGTCTGAAAATTCTAGGAGTTAAAATCTACTGAAAGGAGAGATCTCCACATTACCACAATGCCTCATCTTTGTCTGGACACAGAAGCAGCATAATTTCTGAATATTAACTGTATTTTAGCTGCAGGCTGAAAATTAGAACATTTTTAAAAATGAGGGTATAAGCTACAGTCTTAGGGGAAACCAGGTAAAATATAATGTTTAATGACCACCTTCCCTGTCATTCTACACACAAAACTACAACTGCTTTTATCTGCAGTCCACATACCTGAATTTTTGTTGCAAATTTCCATTGCTCATTTTGCATTTGATTATTCTTTATTTTCACTCTTCCCCTCTTCAAATCGTATTCAGGTTTTCAACCTTTTTCTTGCTCCGTTTTCTGCAGTGCTACAACTTTCCTCCTTCACTTGCAGTCATCATTTTGACTGGTTCTGACAGTCCTCCATGCTGAATGTTTTGGGTTTTTTTTCTCCATTTCAAGGGCAGCTGCTGTTGCTGCTCTCCTTTACCTAAGTCTGTTCTCCAACTCAGACAGCTTGACTGGCATCTCCGTTTTTTCTGCTGTTTCCACATGTATTCACTTCTTGTAGTGACACACAGCAGTCGTCGGAAGCACAAGAGGAGCAGGTTGTGCATAGGGCTGGTGTAACTTCATGATGACTGGCAGTTCCTTGAGGTTCTTTGTCAAGGTCCCCCATTTTGGCTCAGCTATGTAGCCTGGAGGAGATTCCTTATTTGATTTAAGAACACTCTGAATGATCTATAAAATCATTGCCATATCTTCAAGACAGGAATTCACAAAAAGACATTTTTGAGAAGGCATTCAAAAGACCCAAGCACCAATAGTAAAATTGAACTGCCTGCTTATGCTTCTAGTCATCACTGAAGATCCAGTATTTCTGGGAAATTATGTTTTTAAATATGGATGTAGAGGCCTACATTTACATTATAAGATTGGAACCCATGAATCATATGCTGTATATATTGATTCTGAACTAATTTTTGTTTAGTTATTTATTGTCACTTCTCAGCTAGTATCAAAATTAGGAATCTTAAACAGATTATCCTGAATATAATTATAATTTTTGAACCAGAAATAATAATTATTTCTGTCCCAAATCCATGATTTTGAATACCAAGCTACATATTTGTAACAAAAAATGTTACATTCATTAATTAGTAACATTACACTAAGACTTTGCATCTATTAAGTTTAATTTTGTTTGTAACATGCCCTGTTCTATTGCTTTATGTGAAAATACATTAATTATGCACCTATCTTAAAGCTATCCATACTGGTGGCAGTAGAGGGTACTGAATGGCTAGCCTGCTCTCTCTAGCTGATTAGAGGTATGTCACCCTGGACTTTTCTGGATGTTTGTGAAAGGTTTAAATGAATCTGCTCAAGACATAACAGGACACTATAGAGTTCTTTGGTTCTGTTTGCACACAGAAAATGGGACTTGAAGTGAGCAGGAATGAAAATCAGCCATAATAAAAATGGTTGGTACAAATACTTTGATTTTACTGATGTATCAGATCAATCACACAATCAGCTTCTGACTCAATTCTATTTTCTCTTTACCTATTCAGGGGCTTTATTATTATCATGGGAAAAAAAAGAGCCAAGATCAAAACTTAAATTTGCTGTAGAGCTTGATTTGATTCCATGTCAGACATCTTTCTCATTGCTGAAAACCAGCTATGGCAACACAGAAAATAAAGTTTTGGTGAATCTGTATTTTGAAAAACTGTTAAAAATCTATCTATATTAAATAGAACTTGAAGGAGTGCAGGTAAAGAGTACAAGGACTTTGAAGCAGTCCATGAGAGATGTTTAGCTAGCTTTGCAGTCAGATGAACTAACTGCAAGAAGTATATGCTTATAGGTCCTTTCACTTGAGTGAAAGAAGATAAATAAAACAAAATAAAATTCACCAATATTTAAAGCAAAAATGAAGTGGTGTTTTTTTTTCTTTTTTTTTTTCAATAGCAGCAGTGATCCATGCAACTTTTATTTGAAACATTAGCCTGGCCCAGTAGGTGTCAGATTATATATACATTACTCTATTATCTCTGTCTACTATTCTGCATCAAGGGGACTGTGCAGATGGGGCTCATGAGAGAGGGAGAATAAATAAAGAATATCTCTTTTTGGTCTTTGAGCAGCGCTTTTACCATTAAGAAAAATCAATAACTGGATTGACTGCATTCAGTAGGGAGTATTACTGTTTCCCATAATGTATCTAATGCATATCATTACCAAAGTAATCACATTATTATCTGCCTTTGCCTTCCTACTTGCTTGGCTAGACATAAACCCAGAACTGTTTGTAATGCTGCTGGTTTTTTTCCTTCTTCAAAATTGCAGCAAATTGTATTTCTTCCCAATTCCTTTATTAGCTTTGAACTGCGTACCTCTGAATTCAAATTAAGTGTTTCCCCCCTTCTCTATGTTTTACTCACATTTATCTAAATCAAAGCAATCGGTAACTTGAAATATGGCTTTCTGTTTCATATTCTGTCATAATGCCATCTTATTTAGATATATCATCGCATGCAATACCATGTAATAGCAGAGAGAGAGACAGAATATGCCCTTCATTCTAGCAGACTTCAAATATGTCAAGGATCCCAAAATGAGGGGCTAGGGATAGTAAAGCAATACTGTAATAACCAGAGAATTCAAAGTGAAGGAAACTTTTAGAAATGTCTGATAATGACTGAACAAGTAGGAAAAAAACATTAAGATGATCACAGAAAATTGATAATAGGGATTAAAGAAGGGAAGAAAAAAAAAAAAGGAAAAGAGAACTCTTAGAAGTGCAGGAAGCAATTAGAGCTTAAAGAAAACTTAGTGGTGAAATCAAACCAGGACAATTTACATTAAATGAAAATTGAGGATGTGTTCTTTGTATTAATGTAAAAGCTTGGCCCATGGCGTCCAGCCAATTGGAAGCCATTTTTGTCACCAGATTTCTTCCAAAACTCAGGAAGTGAGATGATTTTTTTTCCCCGAGTTAATTTTTATCAGTGGCAAACTAAATCTTTGTATTCAGAAATAGGAATCACTGCTAATAATTTTCTATGTATTGTGATACACGCATGGGCATTTCATTTTATAAGGGCTGCATTGCTTAACAGAGGCCTGAACCTCGGCAAACAAACCCCCATATGCTTAACTGGAAATGCTTTTGCAGTCACTATAATTTGCCCATTATACCTTGGGAGAGTCTTAAGCTTGAAAGCTGTCAATAAATTAAGCTCAGAAATGTTATGTTGAACAGCCTTTTAGCCAGGCTTGTGGGGCCATTCAGCATATAGAGGGGTGTTAAATAAACCTTTCTGTGACATGGTAATAGCAAATTTTCCAAATACATTGTAGGGTGTGCTAATTTCTGACAATACAGACATCACTAATAGAGAGTTGCGTGAGACTGGTGCATCGTGTACCTGCCAAATTCTCAGCTGATATAAAGTATCATGACTTCACTAACTCCCATGAGCATAGACTAATACAGCTTCAGGTAATGAGAATCAAAACTCCTGCAGTAATGTCATGGAGCACTCTTGAGAAGTCCATTAGTGATGTATACTACAGCACTAGTAGATATAATGGTACTAGTCTATATACAGCTGGATTTATTTTATTTATAAAATAGCTGAATTTGTTCCATAAAAGACACATTTGATAGTAATTAGTATTCTGTCACGTCTGAAGTGTAAAAGTATTTTTATGGATAAATTTTAGAAAAAAGCTTTCACAAAGAATGTTGTTTAAAAATAACTGAAAACAAATAAAACCCAAACCCAAGTATAACAAGAAGGTATGTTTTGGCACAGTAATATTTTGTACATAAATGTCCCAATGAAAACCCATTTAACATGACTAGAAAACATGAAGAAGTATGAAAGGTAGTAGTTTATAAACACACACAAAAGATTTGTGAAATTGTGAAACATGAAAAATGAAATTTTAATGTGACCGGAGTCAGAGGGGTTTTCTTGTTAATGACCAAATAAATATTCATTGGGCTCTTGCTCTGCAGTCCTGTAGGTTTCAGAATGTTGCTTTCCTGTTTTGCTTTCTTAGAATTTTCATCACCTCAGAAATTTCATTTTGTACTTTGCCTCAGTTTGTCAATACATTCTTAATCAAGTCTCATCCAAATCACTAGGTTAGCTCGGTTTGTATTAGTTTATGCGCTACTTCCACACCAAAAAAAGTATGTTAAGAAAACATGTATAGTGAAACAAATTAGAAATACAATCTGCTGGAAAGTGCATAGGACAGAGTTAGATTCTTGGTTTGGTTGCCTTCACTCTGTGAGTGTCAACATTACATTTTTTTAAATGCGTCTCAGTTCTATCCTGTGAGGACTCTATACGTTAAAAGACAACTAAAATGCTTGACAGATGTGCAATCTTTAGCGGTTTAATAAACCTTTAATATGTGAAAAATTATGGATTGAACTGTGAGTTGAAATTGGAAATCATACCAGCTAACAAAGATCTAGAGATTATGAAATATCTTTGGTATTAGGAAAAATGGGTATCTTGCTGGAAGAAACTCTGCATCTAGTATTCATCACTGAACACTGGTATGGGTTCCATTTGAGATCATACTTTTTAGTGGTTTACTTACATACACATAAGCATACATAGATAAAGATTGAAAGTATTTAGTACTGAACCCGTTCAACAGAAAAAAAAACCCCTGTTGAGAAGTGTGAAGTTGATAGAGCAAACACAATTAATACCTCTGATCATGACAAATGATTTAGGGAGCATTACAATATGATACATTCCATTAATCACGTAGTCCATTCAATAATAAATAAAGGTTGTTAGCTGAGATATTACTCTACTGAGCATGCAGAAAAGTATGGTATAGACAAAGTGCACCTATGGATGATATCCTAACAGCTTCCAGATTCTTCAGTTTCTCCATGTATAAATAGAGGGGATTAAAACTAAGTTTAACACTCCATAAGTGAATTATTTTATGTAATGGTGAATTGTGATATTATTAAATGCTTTCAAATGCTAAAATGGAAGTTTTTGGGTACAGTATACACAAATAGATGTTTCCATGTGTGCATGTGCATGTGCACACATGCACAAACGTATAAAACTCATTGTGCACTGTGTATTGTGGAGAAGGTTAAAAAAGCTATGTTCCTCTAATTACTTTTTAACACACCATATAGGAATGTAATATGTACTCCCCGTTACCTTTTAAATAAAATAAAATTCACCACAGTTTTGTTGCTACTCTTGAACACCTGATCTCTTTTCCTAATTAAGGTCTTAAAAGACAAGCAAAATCAGATATTATCATAGTGATAAATAGATATTAACGGTAGTTTCAGAAGAGCTCCACGTCTGGCTTTTTGAACAGTGTGTCCTTTGTTATTATTGCATACTGGAAAGTGTCATCCACAATCCTGAAAAAGACCATATAGTTCCATATAATGAGATATTAAAACATAACCTTAATGGACAGTTAATACGCATTCATCTGTTTGCTTTGGTATATTTTCTCAATGCTTCCATGTACTTTGAGCACACAGATTATTTTTCATTATAGTTATTATTTTCTTCATTTCTGAAATACTTCATACATAACTGATCGTTAAAATGTCATGTTCTTAAAATGGGGTAAGAGAAAGTAATTAAATTTACATGCTGAGAGTCTGCAGCAATATTGTCAGTACATAGATAAGGCGGGATTCTGCTGCACTTAGTTAATTTGTCAAGTAGATTTTTAAGTGTTTGCCTTCACATTCCATGCTAGTTTAAGTTTAAAATGGAAGGATGAGTGATTATTTAGATATAATATTTACGCTTGAAAAATATGGATTTATTGTAGGTCCTTGTAGATACACCCATATTTTAATTGGATCAAAACACATTTCTCAAGGCTTTTGTATTAAAGACCTTCAAGATATGTGGAAATAAAACAGCACGCTTTGTGCTGTACAGCAGTTGCAAAATTTTCTTTGCTACAATGAATATAATATAACAAGTTTTCTGCATCTTGTATTGTGATAGCATGATTTATTTACAAGAGAGGATGCTCTCTGAATGTGAAATTTAACATTTGATAAGAATTCAAAATAATGAGTTCAATTTTCCAGTCAAACTATTTTTTTTTTCTATAGTAGAGCAGGTTTGAGAACACAAGATGCATTTCTTTAGTTTGTTGTACTCCCCAGAAACACCAACTCTTCAATCCTTTTGAGTTTTCAGAAAAGAATCTGAGAATAAGTCAAGATAACTACTTTTGCTGCCCCAGTTTTCAGATTGTTGAGAGTTACAGAGGTATAACATTACACAATGGAGGTGAGGTAATCATTATCCTATGGCACTGTTTTCAAAAAATGTCTATATTTGAATGCACTTAGTTTTAGAGATGTCTAATTAGAGATTTCCTTTTCTTCTTCAGAAGAAAACTGTAGCAGAGTCTGTTTGCCAAAGCTGGAAACTGGGTACTTACATAGGTTACCATCTGGTATTTGAGAGTGCTGAATGCCAGCAGTCTGATTTTCTGCAGGCTAGAAACGTGTATTGTGGTGGAATTAAAAAATACCTGTTGATGAGTTTTCCCCCTTCTAGCTTTCTTTTTGTTTCCTCAGGTCCCTCTGTGCTGACAAATAATGAATATCTCCTCAACTATGTTTAATTAGGTAATTAGAACTTTGAAAAACTTAAAACTGGGTTAGATTAAGATAATTATTTGGTGGAAACCAAAACACTCATATAATGCTGCTACTTATTAATTTCTTCTAATTCTATATAATACACTACGTCTTCTCTCACATAGAAAAAAACCTTGCCAATTCATTTCCCTAATAGCTGCATTTATTCATCTTCAGAAAATGTTTTTGATCTTTGTGCTGCGTTCAGTAAGTATTGAATACATATTTTTAGTGAAAGCAAGTCTGAATGTCATTATTCTTGGAAAATACATGCTATATTGTATTTTACAGTGTATTACAAAATTACTGGAACTGAATTTTATTTAACAAAATAAAGAAGGAAATCACAGTGTATTATGAAATAACTGAAATGCAAGTCCAATTGACAATAATGAAAAAAGAAAATTGTAACGGTTGCCTTGAAAATCTTGCAAGCTTTGCATTTTCATTTACTTATGAGTTCAATAACTTGGTCCTAACTGTTTGAATAGATGCTTTAAACCCCTCTTACCACTACAAGTTCAGGTTTCACCTCAGCCAGAATGGGAAAAGAAGAATGTTTTTACCCATTTACCGGATTATTGAGTTGATAATAATGAAAAGGCATTTCCTTACTGAAACATTGCTATCCAAACACGTTTACAGAAGGGCACTGACTTTTCTACCCAATGTGACTTTTAGCTGTTAAAGGAAGAATATAAGGAAACCCTGTCCTAAAACAAAAGGAAAAGTTAAGCCATTGGCCAACTGCACAGTTAAGACAAGGAAGAACCTCACATGATAGACCAAAAATTTCATTTTGGTGTTCTTGATTTTTTTAGTGTAAATTTTAAATGTAGAATTTTAAACAAAAAGTCGTTTTATGTACCTAGGTCAAATTGGGAAAACTGTGTAATGTATAACTTAAGAATTACTTTCAAAGGTTATTCAAAGAAGACTTTAAAGTAGCAAGCATCAATTTCAACAGATTGACATTTAGTCCAAAAACGCAAAGCTTATTTGATAATAGAATAACTGAAATGATTACATTAAAAATACTAGTTTTCCTTAAAGATAATTCAAGTGCTAATCACCTTTTCTGTCACAAGTTCTACAAAGCCAAAGTTCTGAAGTTTTAAAATCTATTATACAGATCTTAGTGTCTATTTTTTATGCACTACAATTAGTTCTCTCACTGTGTGACTTACGTGCAATGTTTCAGCTTTAGGTGCCAGAAGTTTTTTGGTGTGCTTTAGTATCACCAGAAATCCTCATCTCTCTTGGATGCAGATAGCAGATCCAAGGAGAGAATTACTCAGCAGCAGTCTTTGTAGATAACAAAATCAAGCGGTTTTGTTAGTTGCCTTTCCCTGGGTTCCCAGCAGGTTCTTAAGCTGATAATTTCAGCAGATGTCCTGGACATGTCTAACCTCCATTCTCACCATCTGGTATGCAGTAGCATGAAATTGACCTAATTCTCATCTTCTTCAGACTTCCTATATAACAAATGAGAATTTGGAGTCACTCCTTTCCCTCCTGGAACAACTTTATTGTTTTGTTTACACCTTTGAAGCTATGTTGAGGTCAGAAGGACTGTGTATTTGGAACTGGAATTGAAATTCCTTTATAAAGAATGCTAAGCAAGGCTTTCTTTTAGAAGAAGAGCTTCATAGCCAGGCCAATAAAGACTAATGCATCCACGCAACAAAGTTAAAACCTGAACTGTAAACAGCTAGTCAGTCACAAAAGCACTGATAAGTATTCTGAATGTATATCCAAATTTTAATCTGAGTATTATTATTCAAATTGAGATAAGAGTTTTTTTGTTTGTAGGAAATTATAAGTGTGAAATATTGTTGTTTTGCAGAACACGTGCTTTCCTTAAAAGACTTTCTCAGAGAAGTAACTTTTCAAAGGGGTCGGGTTTTGCTATAGTTTTCCTGTTTCTTTACACTCATTATAGATATTGATTTAATAAAACAGCAATACGTGTCCAATAAGTTGATACTTCTATGATAAGCATACTTATTCAAAATGCATTTGAATAAAGTCTATACATAGAATTTCAGTTGAACTGGCTTGTAACCTTAGCACGATTGCCAAGTTCAGAGAAAGTAGCTAAATTAGCAAATATTAGCACACAATCTGTGCATGATTACAGTAATTTTTACTGTAAAATAGGTTATAAATGAACGTAGAAATCCCAAATTACTCCAAGAATCTCTATGACTGATTTCTCTTACATCAGTGTTTCCCCATGTGAGAAACAGCTCATACAGGGAGGAAGACTTGTGACAAACAATATAAGAAGTAAGTCTTCTCATCACGTTCCCTGAGCTGTGATTACGGAATTCATAACAGAGATTAATGTGAAACCAAACTGAAATGAACTGTTTTCCTATTTAGTTTATTTTTAATTTATTAAGGGTTGAAGTAACAAAATGGGAAGAAGATGAACTAAATTTTAAAATTGTACATAGTATACAGCTTCTGGGTATTTCAGTCAGGCCTGTTGAAAATACTGAACTTTAAATGGGCATCTCAAAGATATTGCCATAATTAATTCAAACCTTAGTGGCATTATCTTCTATTCAAGTATCCTCAAGAGGAATACCTTTTAGAAAAGGTTTACTCCTCACACATGTACATTCCACAACCATGTCTGTGTGTCATGCTAAGAAAGCACTAAGTGCTGAGTCTTGGTATTAATCTTTGTATGAGTCTTGGTACCTAGTTCAACTAATAGGCCTGGGCCAGAAAGATTCATACCCCATCTTGGCCTAGCAGCATGATGCGGTACAGCTGACGTTATGATTAAACTCTTCATTTTCCTATCCTCTAAAGACAGGCTGATACAGGAATTCTTATTATTGCTTCTTCCAGCACTGCTTCATCAAAGTAAAAAAAAAAAAGAAATATTTTTAGACATTAAACCCGTCAATGTTTGCCTAGCAAATTTTGTGTCTTATTTACCTTTAACATTAGAAGTCAGCTTCATGCACTAACTAGTGTAAAAACACTTGAATTTTTTTGAAAGTCAATTTATGCACAAGAAATTCCATTATTTACAATCTACATGTTGCTATACATATTCTAATGCAAAACAAAACTAAAAGGTTGATAAGTTAATGCAATAAATGGGATTCACACTACCTTACTTTTAAGATAAGAACCTTATTATTTAATGTTAGCGTATTGGGTCTGGTTGAGATTGAATTAGTTTTCCCCACAGCATCCCTCACGGTGCTGTGCCTGCACTGGTAGCTGGAAAGGCGGTGGTAACACACCGGTGTTTTGGCTGCTGCTGAGCAGCGCTCGCACAGCACCAAGGCTGCCTCTTCTCCCTCCCGCCCTACTCACCAGTGGGTGGGAGGTGGGCAAGATCTTGGGAGGGGACATAGATGGGATGATGGACTCAAAGTGACCAAAGGGATATTCCACACCATTTGACATCTGCTCAGATATAAAGTTAAGAGAAAGGAGGTGGAAGTGTGGGCATTTGCTACTTATGACATTTGTCTTCTGAAGCAATCACTACATGTACTTAACGTCTGCTTCCTAGGAAGTGGTCAGACATCACTTGCTGATGAGAGGTAGAGAATCCCCTTGCTTCTGCACACAACCTTTGCTTTTGCAAACTTTTATCTTGAGCCACAAGGTTGTTTTTTTATCTTATTTACTCACCTCCTGTCCTACTGGGGAGGGGAGTAATAGTGTGGCTTGGTGGGCACCTGGCATCCAGCCAAGGTCAACCCACCACAGTTAGCTGGTCTGTAAAATAATTACACCACATAAGTTGTGTAACAAATAACTTCAGTGAAGGTCTACAAATGGTAGGATATAGCCATAATGAAAAAATAGTTAATTGTTCCACTTAGCTTTGTAGTTTTTAATGGGGTATTTAGAGTACGTCACTCTTCCTTTCACTCTCATTAAAATACTTAATGCATTCTGCTATTAGAATTTTGCAGGGAAGTTAATCCATTGCCATCTGGTTTCCCTTTTCTAAGTCTTGTCTAAGTCCTAGTTTGTGTGCAAGACTGAAAGCTGTTTAAATGGATAATATGCTTCTTTTATGAGAAATACCATCTTCACACTCTGTTAAGCTCGGTTGTTGACTTTATGTTCTATGTACCAATTATGTCTTACCAAGAACAGCAGCATAGTTCTTCCATGGAGTAAAACACATTATTGCAGTATTTTATTATCTCAGCATATTCCGTGAAGACATAGGTCATCGTAGGTCTGAAAGATGACTGGTATTTTTAATAGATAATATATGTTCTGCAACCAGAAGACAAATGTGACCTTTGTCTTCCCATTGGAAATCCTGTGAGGATTTGGACAAGTTATTCTATGAAGCCTTGTTCTGCACTGTAACTGAGAAAAATATAATAGAAAATAATTCTAAAATTGATGGTTGAATATTTCAGTGGGTGGATCATAGTAGCACACTGATGAGTAGGTTTTGTTCAGATCATATGTGATCTTGAAAATATGGAAAATTTGTGCTGAGATCAGTGGAGGTTTGCGCTGGGTCATGACTACAGGAAATGGCTTTCTGAGTGCATAATTGTCACTGAAATCAGTAATGTAATGAACAAAGCAGATTAATGTAAGTAAATAGCATCAGGATTAACAACAGTAAATTTGGAAGAGTATCCAGAGTTATATCACTTTTGTTTAAATGTATGTGTCAGAAAAGAGGAAATCGATCCAGAATGTTAAACTGTTGTTACTAAGTATTTCCACAGTCACAGTCCATAAAGTGTACAACTTGATCAGGCTCCAGACCTCAAACATCCCTAATTTAAGGGTTATCCAGATACAGGTTTTTAGGTTTGCTCATTATAGAAATTAGAGACTAACTACAGCATTCAGATACTGGTTTGAATACTATTAAAGACCACAGCGTTCAGAGATGTTTGGACCAAAGGTGTTAATTTTAATCCATTTTTAGAAAGGCATGATTATTGCTGGTGTAACTGTTTTATTTTAAATGTTTTAATTACTTGGGAACAAACTGTTTTATACAATTCCTATAGCAGCTGAACTACACTTTGGAAGCCAAATATTCTGGCAGGAGAAAAGATTACTTTGTGAAAGCAGGAGAAGGTATACGTACAAAGCACTTCATGAAGTGCTAGAATTATGTCCAGTGTGCATTCTATCAGTCACTAGGAATTCATGTAGAATTTCATTTGAAGATGTGTGTTTTAGGTACAAATTTGGAGGGTTTATTGCTGCTTTAAAGTGCAAATAGTCATAAAATACTTTTTTTGGTTAAATAAGTAATTTTTCATTTGAAAGTGAAAATTCAATATATTTACTACACATATTGCTTTTTAAAAAAATTGAATACTTTCTCTATTTTAGTGATCAGATTTATACAAAGCTTGAATTGTTTAATAATATCCAGCTGTTACAATTTTATCTAAAATATTGGAAAGTTCATACATCCTGCATGACATTAAAGGTTACGATTAAAATATCATATAATATTTAAAAAATAAATAAATGTGAGAAATAAGGCAATGGAAGAAGGACCATGACTGTCCTGCTGCAGAGTAGAGGAGAGGAGCACACCAACAAAAATGTTACTCGAAAAAATGCTAATAGCATCTTTCCATCTGGAGCCTGCAAAACACTAGAAACACAGGGTTTCAGTCTCTCGATTCACAGACCAGTAGAGTCAGTGCTAATTACTTGATTTTTATCCTCCATTTTATCATTTTTTTTCAAAGCTCGTAAGTGTGGGATAGTGACTAGTTGTCCTGTCCAGGGGAAATAAACAAATACTTTAACTATGGTAATGTAGTAAAATTTGCTCACCGGCTTGCACGAGTGCATCTCAATCCAGTTCATATTAGACTATTAGACTATTAGATGATTTGTGCTGGACAGATGCCAAGGGACTTCCTTTACATATGCATGAGACATTCCTCCTTTAAGACAGAGCTTTAATCTTTAAACCCCTAGGCCTGGTCTGCCATAAGCTAGCTTAAGTCTTCCACACACTGTGAGATCTATGGACATTCTCCACAAGGGGTACCTCAAGCAGGTTATCAGCCAATTAAACCAGGCAAATTTCAGCAAATGCAATCACTGGGTAAATATCTGTCTAATGACAAGGTGTGGAAATAAACTATTCAAAATGGGTGAAGTGGTATCAAGAAACGTGCTGACAGCTCAGGAAAACCCCCACAAAACAAAATAAAACAAAACAAAAAACCCCCACCCAGGAATATTTATTAAGAATTACACAAAGTACTACTGGAAATTATAAAGATGACTTTGAGATTTTAGGGTAGTGTTAAGTGTGAAAATAATTTGTTTAAAGCGCTTAGCTCCAGCCATGAATTGTCAGTGCTTTTGTTTCCAGAAGCCTGTCACTTCAAACACGTTAAATAATTGTGACAGTATGAGTTTGTATTTTCTTGAAAAAGATGAGTTTGATTTGGGTCTTATCTGGTGAATTTCAATGTGACATTCAGTGTTTACATTTGGATTTGTGCTACACATTTTTTGTTGTGTTTTCCTTACATGCAATGGTTTGTGTTTTCTGATACAGCAAGTGGAACTCATTGGTCAGGTTTCTGTCAGGGATATTTCCATTTATAACTTATGTAAGTCATCCTGGAGAAGAGGAGGCTCTGGGGACACCTTATAGCAGCCTTCCGGCACCTGATGGGGACCTACAAGAAAGCTGGACAGTGACTTTTTACAAGGACATGTAGTGATAGGACAAGGGGGAATAGTTTTAAGCTGAAAGAGGTTAAATTTAGATTCGATATTAGGAAGAAATTCTTTCCTGTGGGGGTGGTGAGGCACTGGAACAGGTTGTCCAGAGCAGCTGTGGATGCCCCATCCCTGGCAGTGTCCAAGGCCAGGCTGGATGGGGCTCTAAGAAACCTGGTCTAGTGGAAGGTGTCCCTGCCCATGGCAGGGGGGTTGGAACTAGGTGATCTTTAAGGCTCCTTCCAACCCAAACCATTCTATGTTTCTATGATTCTGTGATTCTAGGATCTACTATTTGTAAGCAGTTCTCCAATAAACTTATTTGTTTCTGAAAATCAAATATAAAATACAAAGTGATATAATTTTTAATTTTTACTGAATCAATTTTTACAGTCATTGTTGTGTATGGTTCAGACATATTATAGATAACTAATCCAAGACATTTAAACTGAGTTTAAAAACAGCACTAAAAAGCTTTAAAAAACTGCTTGCACTATTTCTTATATTAATATGAAGAAAATTCAGAAATAAAATTCAATGTCAACCTCAGCACAGCTATGAAGGCTTTTATTTCTGATTTTCCTTAATCAATATTCTTACAAAAGCCATAAACAGTATAGGTGTGTATTCAGTACATTGTCAATCCTTTGTTTATTTTTGGCTACAGGGTAATATGTTTTGAAAAAAGGAGATGCATATTAAAAAGGGGCTTAGCAAGCAAAATTTAAAGAGTGCAGCAGAACTAACTGAAGAGTTAATGAATTAATTTTAATTCTGCAGAAACAGATGTTAATCAGCAAAGTCTCTAAAGTGTTAATTCATCAGAATGCTTATTTGGTAAAGCTCACAAACCAAGACTATCTTAATTATTTAAGTAAATTTATGTTAATTTTTATAAGTTATACAAAATACTGGGAAAATAAAACAAAAATCCTAGTGAGGTATGGGGGTTTTGTCTTCATTAATGTATCCTCTACAGCGATGCCCTTTCAACATTACTTCAGCCATATAAATGCAACAACAATAAAACATTAGAGAGAAGAAAACATTTTGCTGTTTATAAAAGCAAAAATGACGAACCAACCAGTGTGCTGTGGACTCATGATGTAAGAGGAAGAAAGCTTCCCTCTTGCCTTCCTAGGTGTTTCTGCCTAGAGCAGATGACCTCCCACCATCACCAGAATGCAGGATGAAGTATTCGATTCCCAAGAGAGTGACAGGAAGATGACACAGGTTCATTTCTTTTTAATTTCTAATTCTTTAGGACTTTCTGAGCTAAAATAGCTCTTATAATTCCAAAACCTGATGTCATTATTTATTTTTTTTGCTGTGAAAAAGATGCATCTATTTAGCAGATCTTAGTTTCTTTATATGAAGTTCTTTAATGCATAAAAATAATCAGTTTCCATTATGGAAATACTTTATTTGATTTTTTTTTTCTCCAGGTAGGCTGTTGATGCACTTTTTTAGTTCAAAAAGAACCAGCAGCATCTTAACTCATGATAGAATCTTGGTTCACAGATCAGTAAATTTAATCATTTTTTTAAAAGAAAAATTTCAGTAGGAGATAGATTTGGGGGGGATATGGAAGGCTAAAGAGTGTTTTTCTATGATTCAAAGCTCTGCCTGGCTAAAGTGAATTAACAGCAAATCCCTACTTCCATTTCACTCCTTTTCATATTTCTTTTATAACTAGGACAGCATTCACCTAAAGCTATTGTTAAGGGTGTGACTTGAAGCTTGATGAAATGAGGCTCTCTCATAGCATGGCTTAATTGTTGATAGGAGGTCAAAAGTACAGTACTTGAGGAGGTTTTGCTGTATTCGTCATTGCTGAATTGATTTGAAGCAAGATAATTTCCTGTTTAGGTCTTTCAGCACTGCTACTCAGTGAATCATGGGGCAATTATTACATATTTTGTATCGTATTTAGACAAAGAAACAAAACCAAAAGCAAAATATAAAGTAAACCTGTCTGTGCTAAGTGTGTGTTGTTAAATAACTATTAAACATGATAGGATTTTCTGAACTTTAAACTGCACTGTTATTTACTGCTTAAGTCAGTGCCTTCTTAATGCAGCTGCTTTATCTATCTCATATATACATATATTGTTTTTCTTTGTGTTTATGTAAAATCAATAACAGTTGCTACTCTAATAGCTAATTACAGCAAATTTAGGGTTTAACATCTTTTGGTTTTTTCAGTTCAGTAAGGAGCAAGATATTACTGAGAAGTTTTCAGGAATTTAGAAAATTAATAGTTTCCTAAATTTATTTCTTAGTGTGCAGGATAATGTGGAGATCATTTGACTGAGTGTTCGTAACCTTTATTCTACTTTGGGTTTGATTACTAGTGTGATGTATTATTATAAGGAAATAATTTTCATTAATGATACAGAACCTTCTATAAAATAATCTGGCATGCAGAGGTGGAATGTGCTGTATAAAAAAATAACACCTCCACAATATCTGCACTACAGCTTTTTCAGACCTTTCCTTTTCTTTTGGTATACCCAATTTCATAAAAAGCTAGCATGCTTTTTAGCTTGTTGCTGTGGATACATTCAGTGTAGCACTCTTTTGCATGTAGGGACATTACCTGTTGCAAAACAGAAGTATTGCAACTCAAACATCTGCTTTTTAGGTTTATTCTTAAATTAAAAGGAAAGTGACAGTCATATACTTTTACTTTTCAGTAAGTGATTTGATATTGTTGTACATTAAATCTTTTTTCAGAATATTAATACAAATTGGTTTGCATGTAAATGTAGGTGAGAATTAGTACCAAAGATTAAAAAAAAGGAGAAAAAAAAAGAGGAAAAATATTTATAGGAATTTATAGCAATACACCAAATCAAGGGCCAGTAGGAGTATAAAATTAGGTCTTGTTTAAAAATTCATTAATTAATATCTCTTTCAAGGTCCAGAGGAAGGATCCCGTAATGGCATTTTCCAATTATGCTGTTGTGTTTTGCTTTGTATATTTTTGGCTGAGACCAAACCTGAAAATATCCCCAAACAAATTGTTTCTTTGTTTGCTTGTTGGGAAGTCTCTCAACAGTACATGATTAATACAATTCTCCCTGGCCCAAGTAATTTACGTATTTTTTTTTAGTCTTGTTACACCATGTTCAAAGGAGACCAAAAATAACAAGCAGTGTAGCTAAATTCCATAAATATTCTGTATCACTGAAAGAAAGAAGATAGATTAATAATAAATAAAATGAACCCAGGCCAATCATAAATTTATCTTAGTGTAAACATAGTATTTAAATATTATTCCAAAAGAAGCAAACAAAACAAATTTAATATTTTTAAATAAAATTGAAACCTTAACTCTGACACTGAATCTCACTCATATTAAAAGAGTATTATCGTATTTCCTAGGACAGTGAAAAGAGAGCTAAGTTACAACATAAATGGCCAGTCTCATATTTAGAAAATTCTAGACCATCGTGGCTGGAAATAGTCATGTTTAGAACCCTCTATTGAAAAAGCATTTATTCTATTAGCAAGATGGCTGTATATCAGAGCTTTGAAAATGTAATATTTTTGGTCCAAAAGCTTATCTAGATAATTAGTTTTGTTGATAGAGACTTAGTTGAATGAAACAGAAATACATTGTATATTTTCCCTGATACTGCAGAATAATGCCTTTCAAGTTTTAAAGCAATGTTTTAGATAAAACTTCCTTTGGAGGGACAACAGAAATGTGCTATTGACTTTTGTTTTCTTTTTATAGTTATCAATTACGACCTCTTTTTTTTTTGCTAAAAACTTTTGCTAGAAAGAAGCTGCAAATATGTTTATGACATGAAATACATGAAGACAGTAGTCTATAATTATGTTTTTTACATAAAACTTCACAAATATTAATATTCTTATATAGAAATATGATCTCCAGGGAAAAGAAGAAATGTTACAACATTTAATGATTTATATAAGTACATTGACTTCCTGGCCTCCTTTTTCACAACTTGTAGTTGAAAGAATGTTTTCTGACTAATTCATAAAGACAGAAATCAGATATACTTCATTTTCTTCACCCTCTCTGCAAAGAACATAAAGTCTTGATGTTCAGAAGCTCAATAAAGTTAGATTTTATGCTATTCTTACATATGAATTATACCATATTCTGGAATTAATAATCATTCTTTGCCTTTTAATGTAAGATTTGTAACAGAGATTCTCAGCTGATTCCCATATGTGCATTTTGTTCAATTTAGTGCTGATTAAAACTTGGGAGTTTTCAGGCGTGTCTTCTGCATGGTTGAGTTGCTGGTCTCTGCTCCTTTCCACGGAGACATTTTTTTCCATTCCATTGAGAATCCTGGCCTTCCAACTTGAGATATTCTATGATTAATAAATGACGTAATTGTGAAAAGGTATGATAAGAAATCCCGCACACTTTTCTGTCATAAAAGAGAAACATCTCCCTTGAACCCTGAGACTGTATAACCAAAGTGTAACAGAGACATACTCAGAAGACCATGTTGTACTATTAGGTATGCTCTGATGACAGCATTCGAGAAAAAAAAAGAGAGAGCTCAAATAAACATGTAGGTATATTGCTGTGACTGAAGAATATCCAAGTTTAAGTTTACATATGAAAGGTGATTTAAAGCCTTTTTCTTAAAAGTATTAATGAGCAACAGAAAATGATAATATGAAGCTATTTCCATGCAGTGTTCTGTAATCCAGACTTTTACAAACAGAAAGAAATAAAGAGGTATTTATGTTGATATTAATCTATTTTGATGGCACTTTGGTAAGAGTAGATACTGAATGAGACAGATTTTTTTCTCCTCCCTTTTCAGACAACTGAATTATATTTTGGGTCAGAGCAGAGATTCATTTAGTGTCATTTAACTGATAGATGCCATTCATGCTCCCTTTACACAAATATGCAACTTTTCTTTAAATGTGAAGGAAGAAGTAGCTTGAAACAAGAGGCCTCTGAATGAAGTGACAATAGTCAACCTAGCTCTTACTCAGGTCATGGGGTTTCCACTCATTTGGAGTGAGTTTCTTCCACTGTTTTGTCATGACCTATAAGGTTACACAGCCCGTGGGTGTGTAGATATCATGACTGTGAGTTTTTAGAATGCTGTAGTATGCAAGAACATGGAGGCTTTTGTCTCCTAAATTTTTCTGCTTTATTACAGATTACCATAAATACCAAAAAGAAGAAGGAGGTATACTACCACAAAATCACCACTGGCAAGGGTACCTATGATTGACAAAGTGAATTGAAATACATATATATCAAGTTACTGCAAATTACTATCAGTAAACAATAATAGCAGCAATCAATCATATAGCAACAATCAATCATATAGCAACAACCAATAACAGCAACAACCAGGTAGGTATATACTACCACTTCATATACAAACTTCATTAGTGAAGGAAACTTACCAGCAATATAACATCATATACTTATGATAGACGAGTCGTATAGATATTTAATATTGGGATGAAAAAAAATAGATTTCAGAATGAGCCAAACCACCCCAAAGGGGAAGACCAGTCCCAGAGGGGGACCCAATCACCACCAAAAGAGGGAAGGACAAATCAAATTAACCGTGAAAGTGGGCCCAAAGGGGACTAATATGTTAACAGTGTCTCACTTCAAAGACAATCTGTGACAGAGCCTGGATTCAGCCAGGCATCTCTTGAGAGAGTCAAAGGAAGCTTGTCTGAGTTTCTACCTGCATAGGAAAGGGAAACTTCCCTGCATGGGAAGTTCTTGGAGAGAGAGGTTCCATTTTGGATAAAAAGTAAGTCCTTTTAATAACCTAGGGACATAAGAGGGTATGGGGCAACACTGCATCGAGCAGCAAACACATGCTACTAATTTCTGTTTTCACCAATAACAGCCAGTAGGTGAATGATGTTTTCTGTTCTTTCAGATGCTTTTTATTTTCCTAAACTGCTTCCACATCTGAAAGTTGCTGTTACTTTTTTGGGGGGCTTTTTTTGCACTTACTGATGTATCTCAGGTTGCCTCTCGTTTCTAGGTATTACAGTTGAAATGCAGAGGCCAACTGCACTTTTCAAGTATGTTTCTGTTTCCCAAACCTAGTTCCCAGGCTGGCAGGCATTTTTAATTTCTTTTTTCCCAGTGGTCTTTCCCTTCTAACCAGGCTGCTTTTCTGGCTATCCACATCTCATTTGCCTTTCAAAGTTTAGTCGCTTTATAGGACAGAATTATTAGAAGTTATTTATCTTATTACTTGTCCTTTTGATGTATCAGTCCTTTTTGCTTATCACACTTTTCTTGCACTTTCGAGCATTGTGTCTCTGCTGGATGGTTCGCAAACTTTTGATGGTTTTGGATCTACATAGGAAGACTTTGTAAGTAGAACTCTACCAAGATATTCTTTGGAAAAAAACCCTCCTGAACACATTCATTTAAGACACAAATTAAAAAGACACATTTCACCTTGATCATATGTTAAAGATGTCTCATAGTGATACAGTTGGTCTCAATTTTCAGCATCCAGATTTTGGCACAAATTCAGATTACTTTCTACAAATGGTAATCAACACACTTGAGAGGTAGGTGCCTGGCCCAAATGGCTCCATAGAACTTGACCTGCTTTTCCTTGAGCATCTTTGGGGAATGGAGTTTAGAATCAGTTTTAATTTTGCAACTTCTCTTAGAATAGCAGAATTTATATGGCATGCAGAACTGCAAATCCAGTGTGTGCTCCTCAAGCTTCTTTTATTCAACAGACCAGGTTGACAATATTTTCAGGTGAGACAATATTTACAGCTTAAGCTGAAGTTAAATAGATGAAGCAGAACCATGATTTACATACAAGTTTTATTTTTGCAACAAAAGGCATTCCTCTGTTGTGTTAGCAACAACTGTTGGAATGCATTAATGAGACCTTAATTAACATGGAAGAAAGGTGATAATTTACATTTATTTCAGATTGGCACATTGTACTATATTTAGCAAACAAGAACTGGCAAGCACTGCCAAAGGACCTTCAAGTGAAGGGTGAGTTTCAAAAATTACTCTTATATCTGCCTGAACCTTTTGAGGACAGAGCTTTCAGAGTGTTTATACAGAGATCATTAGACATACCTTATGCTAAGATTTCATGATTCTTTGAATAAGGAACACTCAAAGGTCATAATCTGTGAAATATTTTATAATGACACATTGTTGTAATATGTATGACATCATGATGTATGCAAAAAAGCTACACTTAGTGGTGGCAAATGACAAAGAAGTGAAGATGAACTTTGTGTCTGCTCAGATAGATCTTAAGACTAACTGCAGGAGAGAAAACAAATTCTTTGCACCCACGAATGTGTAATTTAAGAACTATTATCTTCCCAATTAACTGGAGGTGGGAGGGAGGTGATGGGCCACATTAGGCCTGTGCTCTGGGAAGTGCATGAGGTCTGCATGCGTCACACAGTACTTTCCATTTGCAGGGTGCTCTTGAACTGAGCACCAAAGAGGAGGACAGAAAGAAGATAAGTAGCTGGGACAATGAGGGATAGTAGACTGTGAAGTACACCCCAAAGCAAAAGTAAGCTTATGTCAAAAATTATGTGTTTGAAGATGTGTTTGAGCTGATTCTCCCCCTCTACTCAGTTGTCATAAGACCCCACCTGGAGTACTGTATTCAGCCCTGGCACCCCCAGCATAGAAAAGCATGGAGCTGTTCTGTCAGTTCCAGAGAAGGGTCATGAAGATGATCAGAGGGCTGGAATACCTTTCTTATGAAGGAAGGCTGAAAGAGTTGGGATTGCTCAGCCTGAAGAAGAGGAGGCTCCAGGGAGACCTTAAAGCAGCCTCACAGCACCTAAAGGGGGCCTACAAGAAAGCTGGAGAGGGACTTTTTATGAAGGCATGGAGTGATAGGAAAGGGGGTGATGGCTTTAAACTGAAAGAGGTTAAATTTAGATTAGAGATTTGGAAGAAATTCTGTCATGTGGAGGTGGTGAGGCACTGGAACAGGTTGCCCAGAGCAGCTGTGGATGCCCCATCCCTGGCAGTGTTCAAGGCCAGGCTGGATGGGGCTCTGAGCAACCTGGTCTAGTGGAAGGTGTCCCTGCCCATGGCAGGGGGATTGGAACTTTAAGGTCCTTTCCAACTCAAAGCTTTCTATGATTCTACCATTGGTTCTAATCTCTCTGGTCCACTTATCTTTTGTTCCTTAAAAGAAAGCATGTAAAATACCCTTGGTATTTCTGTTCAATGTGTAGAACTGTATGCCATGCTTTGTTCTGCATGCGTATATCCATGATTTTCATTCATTTATTCATTTGAGAGGTCAGCATCTTTATGCTATATGTAGTATGGGAGAAATTAACTTTTCAGAACTGGGATTCCAGACATTAAACCTGGAAAGGAAATTTGTTTTACTTTCATCAGCTGAGAACAACAACAACAAAAAAAAAAATTCAATTTTTTATGTCTTGGTAAAACTAAAAATTTATACAGCATATGATTTTCATTGTGTCTGACACCTTTTGTTGTGCTTTTTTCATTTACAGATTTCTTTGTATTCTTCCATAAGGTGTTTATTCAAGAACAGGTTGCCCTAATGAAACCACAATTCTGCAAATAGCTATTAAAATAACATCACAAACAAAAAATAAAGTCTCGGTAGGTGTTGATCATAGGCCATAGTTTACTTGAAAAGAAAGGCAATGTTTTAATTGTACAAGTAAATACTGTTATTAAGGAATTAACCATACAGCCACCTGTGGCTGGTAATTATTGTTGTTTAAACAAAGATTAATTACTTTCCTAAAAACAGAATTTTACTCTTGGCTTCTCCAATGCTTTTCAATGACATTTAATTCACTGGTAGTTACATGTAAGAAATAAGAGAACTAGACTGATTGTTCATAATCTTCCTGACTTAGAGGTGATTCAACAAAAATATTTGCCTTATTAACTTAAAATCTCCCCAACAATAAGGTGAGTATTTTTTTCACTAGGATTATTGTCTTTGGCAATGAGCAGTGTTGTTGGAAAAGGAGTATTTAATACGTAACCAATTAGTAAAAAATTTAAGTCAATTACCAGACACAATTTCTCTGTTAAATTTTAATTAAATTCAGAGATATTTTTAAGAAGATTAATATGGAGAAAACAAATTAAGAAAAAAGACAATTTAGTCTCTGTTTAATCTATTAATCAAGAACAGTGTTTGGTTTTTATAGACATATTTATAGCAATACTTATAGTAATGGTTAATTTAACATTTAGAAGTTCAATTCTTAACCAAAGGTTTTGAAAATTCAGTTGTCTGCTGCATATGTAGTAACAGAAATAGAAGATATGTTTCAATCCAAACATTAAAAATAAAATATCAGCAACACTCCTCTGATCTTAATGAAATTGCTGAATTAAACCTGACCCTGTATTGACTTATACATCATGGCGATGTTTGAATAAATATGCATCTTAAAATATGCAGTAGCAAAGAACTTCCATTCTTAAAGTTACTGAAAATAGGGAATATAGAAATGGGGTAGCAGGGAACTCAGTCTCTTTTTCTTCGTAGTAGTTATGAGAGCTTGGAGAAGATATGACTCAAAAAAGGAATTTTACTTTAAATATTTGTAAAGTGATTTCCCATCCAATGTTTCAATTGTAATAAAGAAATGACCAACAAGATATTAGAGATTCCAAAATAAACTTTATTCCTTGAAAATTAAATGAAACGTGTCTTGGACTTTTCTCTGCCATAATCTAAGAAAATTTAACCTGAAAGTCATTGCAATGCGGTATAATGGTATGATAAATTAATTTATGATTATAAGAAATTCTCTTTACAGAGATGTTTGAAGAATTCTGGTTGGGGAAAGACAGGCAGTTGTGGTGGTGGTGGCTTTTTTGTAAAAGAAAAAAATGTAACTGCTAAACTTCAGTTTTCTTGTAAGATGCTACATGGAGAGAAAAATCTGTAATTTTTACCAAAATATAATTGGATATTCCTATTTCCCATACTATGCACCTGAACTTGTAAAGCTTGTCTTATAATGTCATTGTACTTCTTGCAGTAAAACTGTCTTTCCTTTTTTTTTCAAAGTGGAATACCTGGCGTACTTGTTATCCTCTGGCAGAGACTATCCTTTGTTTGCTGTAACTAGCCTTAGTCCAGCTTCTCTGGGGAGTGCAGTGTATTTCCATTCCGCTCGATCTGCAAAATCTCCCTCTGTGTATCTGCAGAGGGCCGAGGTACAGTGAAAAGAGACAAAACATCTTTTGGCTGCAAGTAGCTTCAAGAGCTCTTAGAGCTGCTGAGGGCTTGCCATCTCCCTCCACTGAGGTAGTCTTATTAACATTCTTAAATACCTCATGAAAACTCTATTCAGTAGAGCAGAAAGTGAAAGACAGCTGACAATAGGAAAGCAGCAGATCCAATGACACAAAACGCCGGCATTTGAAATAGTCAGTAAAAAATGCTCCGACATTAGTACTCATTTGTGAGAAGCAGTTGAAATGCTGGGGCAGGAGTGAAAGCACAGAGTGGTACAGCAGTTTGTCCAGGACCACTTCTTACGATCCAAGGATGGATCCAAGGATGACACTGGAAACCAGTTCAGAGCTTTCTCCTTGCTACTCTGTTTTCCTCAGTGCTCCTACAGCTAGGTATTGACTAAAAAGAGAATACTATAAAATTGAGTACTTAACAGTATTGATTGCTAAAGAAACAGTAATCAACTTGCTATTTTTAGATCAGATTACAAATTTTGTGGATAAATTTACAACCTTGCGTTTGATATATCTGATTTCTAAAACAGAAAAAAAAGGTTTGGATACAATCATCACATTAGGCATAATTTGAATAATGAATAGTTTTTCCAGATTAGATCTTACGAAGACATGGTAGAAGACCAATAAGACACGTTGTATTCTTGGCTTGTTTAGCTCTTGATTTATGCTGTGTTTCTTTAAGAAGAGAAGGACAAATGGATTATGGTGGGGGAAGGAAGGGAGATTGCTGATTGCCTTGGGGAAAACAGATAATGCTGACAGGAGGAAGGGAAGGTGGGAAACTACAGGTGGAGTGAGATAATGGCAGCAAGGAGCAGGTGCAACCAGTCTGGCCTCCAAGGTTACATGAAAGGAAGAATAAATTTTTGGAGGACCAGGTGGGAATGGAGAGTGTGTTACAGTGTAGAAAGTGCCTGCATGCAATGACATAGGGACAAAGGGAAAGTTGTGTACAAACCTGTTTTCCCCCCCTGCTTAGCCTGGCCTTATAGCTTGGAGTTTTCACCATGAAGGATGTTAAATTCTCTATATTTTAGGTTTTTATGATTAATCTTTCTGAATCTAAAAGTTTGGATTTAGAAGTTATTTAGCTTTATCTGTGAAGTTTTTGTAGGAAAAGCCCTAGAAAAACCCACACTGGAACTATAAGGGGTCCTGTCATAACAAATCAGGACTTATTTACTGAAGAAGGCTTAGATGGGCTGATGCAAGTATTTGTTTCTTGGCCAGATTTTATGGAACATTAATGAAGTAGGATACCTAAAAATCTTATTAGTTAATTTAGTATCTGATAGACCACAGGTGCTGCAATAAATAAGAGGTGTATCCAGCTTACATGATTACAAAGGCATTCAGCATGTCTAGACGAAAGACGGTATGGCTATGAAATGGACTTCAGCTGGTGAAAGTGTGTATCAATGGAAAAGTTTTCTGAAAGGCATCCTAAATAACCCCACAGGACAGGTATGATCTGTGAGATGTAACCTTCGTATGGATTGATGTTTAAATGCAAACTTTAAGGTGAGGAGGTGAGTCTTGGCAGAAGCAGGTGGTGTAATAGAACATGTAAAACTGACCAAATTAAAAAGGTGGGTAGAGTCCTTCATCCTTTCCTCCCATCATGAGCAACCCATCATGAATAAAGGGAAATTTTCCTAATATACCCTGTGAAAAAAAACTTTCTATAAAGTTAAGGAAGATAGTTCAGGGCATCCTGAGCTGACTTCTCTTTTTGGTGAAAAAACCAGGATGTTGATTCTTCTGTGACAGGTCTGAACTTGCATCTTGTGCTCTGTCTGCATATATCATCTGTCTGTTCTGTTTTTCTTTCATACCTTTGCATCTTCTCCCATCTGGTCCCACCTTGTGTGTACAGCTAGTCAGCTTATCTGAGCTCTTTCATGAAGCTGGCACCTTGGTTTTTTTGTAGGAGACTCTGTGATGATGCATAGCTGCTTGGGAACTAAAAGAAACCGCAAACACACCAATAGTAGTCATGCTGTGGTTTGTCTTCTGCTACAGAGGGATTTATACACAGCATGTCTTTCCTAACACGAAGCCTCACAAGACAAATACACTCTGTTACATGCACTTCATGTCAAGAAAGAAGTAAATTAAGAGGTCTGCTTAATGAAAAGTCTAAACAGACAACAGTAGGGTTAGCCACCTGTGAACCAACTTCAAATGGAAAACCTCAGCCTACTTGAAGTTAACAGTCAGCTGCAGAGTGTGTATAGGTACAGACCGGGTCATACTATTAAGGAAATAAGGCAGCTATTATTCCTTCCTCACTGATCACACTTCCAGGATTTATACCATATGTCATGTCTGCTGGTGTTTATTTGGTGCAGTAATACCTATAGCTGCATTTCCTCTGAGTATGATCTTCCTATGCTTTCTTAGGCAAAAAGAAATACCCATCTGCTGCTGCCTGTTCAATGAAACAGAAAAAAAGCATATGGGCTGTCTCCCTGGTGAGGCTGAATAAAAACCATCCATCTCTAGGGCTGCCATTCCAATATCTTTTATAAATATTAGGTTCAACCATAGACATCTTTTAATATAACTTTCTCCCGTCTGTGTTTCTGACTCCATATTACACTTGTGGAGATTTTACACTACATATTCTTCTCCTAATTCTTTACTGTGGTAGTTTATCCATGTCAGAACCATGTGTGATGTACGCAGAGAAGATCACATCACTCCCAAATGAGTTGTCCTTGCCATAGCTTGCATATGTCAACAAAGCATAGACAACTGGGGATATTTTGCTTGTGAATGCCAAAAACATGGCTAAAAGTATCTGAGGAGATGCATTAGCAAGATAGGTCTGTTTATTTGTTTTTAACTTCATTTGCAATGCAGGGAACTGCCTTAGAGTTAAATATTTCAGTAATAGTTTATAACCCAGTGGATAGAGGCAGAAACTGATCCCTGGATATGCCTACAAGGTCTTCTTTTTATGGAAGGGAATTCAGTGTCCTCAAAGGTGCTTCTCAAGATATGATATATAGACGCACTATTAATGTGTAAGGATTAATGTGTAAGGAATGGTCTAGGCATGTCTTGACATCTAAAGATACAGCTAAAGATACCTCAGTTTTTTTACCCTCTTCTGTTGCATTAAAATGTAACATGTAGGCAAACTTATAAGAAATATGTTTTTATTAGGCATTTTTGAAGGTCTGGATTATGTGATGAGATTTAATAATTTGTAATTTAGTAGCATATGTTTAAGCAGCCTCCCTGAGTTTGCAAGGTACTTCCATATGAGAAAACCTGTCAATCACTTCCAATTTCATTCACCTTACAGATGCTGTTCAAAGAACCTTCAACAGTAGCGTGGTAATAAAGAGGAGGAAAGGAGGAAAGAGGAAGGTTTCCAGCTGTGCAGCGTGAAAGGTATGATCTGTTCACTATCACTGAAATTTGGTGGGATGAATCACATGGTTGGAGTGCTGCAGTCAATCACTATAAACTGTATAGGAGGGACAGGCAGGGATGGATATTAGAATATTAGACACCAAACCAACAAAGGAACCCTTCTGGTTTGTGTTTACTACAAGCCACCCAATCAAGGGGGAAGATGTTGATGAAGACTTCTTATTTGAACTACAGGAAGCTTTGAACTCTTAGGTCCTGATCCTGCTGGGGAACTTCAATCACCCTGACACCTGCTGGAAAAGCAGTGCAGAAAGCTGCAAGCAATTTAGGAGACTCTTAGAGTGTGTTGAATGTAACTTCCTAACCTAGGTGGTAAAAAGTCCAGCCAGAGGACTTGTTACTGGACCTGGTGCTCACCAATGCAGAGAAACTTACTGGAGAGGTCAAGATTGGTAGTAGCCTGACATGCAATGACGGTGCCCTGTTGGAATTCATGATCTTGGGGGATACAGGCCAGGTGAAAAATGTAGTCAAGACCCTAAACCTAAGGGAAGTAAACTTTCAGCTGCCTAAGGGACTAGTGGATGAGACCCGCTGGGAAAGTACACTTAGGAATAAAGAAGTAAAGACAGCTGGCAGCTATTTAAAGACATTTTTCTTAGAGCACAAGAACTCTTGATGGGGAGCTCTGTGAAGAAATAGGGCAAGGAAGACAGGAAACCAGCATTACTGAGTGAGGATTTCCTGGTCAAAATGAAACACAAAAGGTAAATGCACAGTCAGTGGAAGCAGGAGCACACCTATGGGGAAGAATATATTGATACTGTCTGGGGATGGAATCAGGAAAGCTAAGGCACAGCTAGAGATAAATCTGGCAAGGAATGCAAGCATAATAATAAAGGCTTCCACAGGTATGTTAGTCAGAAAGGGAAAACAAAGGAAATTGTATCCCCCCTCATAAATGAAATAGTATCTGGTGACAAGCGACATGGAAAAGGTTGAGGTACTCAACAATTTTTTTGCCTCAATTTTCACTAGCAATAGCTCCTTCCACATGTCTTGAGTGCCTGAATCTCAGGGCAGGGACTGGGGCAATGAAGTCCCATCCATAGTAGGAGATCAGGTTGAAGACCATCTGGGAAACATGAACAGAGTCCACGAGGCCCAATGAGATGCATCCCAGAGTCCTGAGAGAACTGGCAGATGTAGTTGTTAAGTTGTTCTCAACCATGTTTGAAAAGTCATGACAGTCAGGCAAAGTCCCCAGTGACAGAAATAAGGGAAACATCACAGCCATTTTTTTAAAAAGGTAAAAGGAGAACCCTGGAAACTACCAGCCATTCAGCCTCACTTCTGTGCCTGGTAAGATCATGGAACAGATTCTCCTAGAAGATATGTCAAAACATATGGATGAGAGAGAGGTGATTAGAGATAGTCAGCACGGCTTTACAAAGGTCAAATCATGCCTGACTAATGTGGTGGCCTTCTACAGTGGACTGTGTTGGTGCATGAGGGAAGAGTAACTAGTGTCTTCTGTAAGCCTTTGGCATGATCCCACAAAACATCATCATTGCTAAATTGGAAAGGTATGGGTTGGATGGATGGAATATTTGATGGTTAAGGACTTGGCAGGATGGCCACGTCCAAAGAGTTGCAGTCAATAGCTCATTGTCCAAGTGGAAACCAGTAACACGTGATGTCCCTCAGGGGTCTGTACTAGGACCAATCATACCCTGGACTGCATAAAAAGAAATGTGACCAGCAAGTCAAGAGAGATGGTTCTCTCCCTTTACTCCACTCTGTGAGACCCCAACAGGAGTACTGCATCCAGCCCTGGTTCTCCCAACATAACAAGGCCATGGACCTGTTGATGTGAGTCCAGAGGAGGGCCACAAATATGATCAGAGGGCTGGAATGCCTCTCCTGTGAAGAAAGGCTGGCTAAGAAGTTGGGATTGGTCAGTCTGGAGGAAAGAAGGCTCAGGGGAGAGCTTAGTGCAGCCTTTCAGTACTTAAAGGAGGGTTATAAGAAAGGAAAACCTTTTAGTAGTGATAGGAAGAGTAATGGTTTTGAACTAAAAAAAGGTAGATTTAGATCAGATATAAGGAAGAAATTCTTTAGTAGGAGTGTGTTGAGACATTGGAACAGGTTGCCCATAGCAGCTGTGGATTCTCCATCCCTGGAAGTGTTTGAGGCCAGGTTGGACAGGGCTTTAGTACCTGATCTAGTTGAAGATGTCCCTTTCCACGACAGGAGGGTTGGACAAAATGATCATGGAATGATAGAATATCTCAAGTTGGATGGGACGCATAACAACCATCAAGTTCAAATCCCTGCTTCTCACAGGATTACCTAAAAATAAACCATATGACTAGAGTGATGTCCAGATGTCTCTTGAACTCTGACAGTTTGGTGCTCTGACCACTTCTTTGGGGAGCCTGTTCCAGTGACTGGCCATGCTCTGGGTGAAGAACCTTTTCCTAATATCCAGTCTGAATTCCCCCTGACACAGCTTCATTCCCTTTCCTCATGTCCTATTGCTGGTCACCAGAGAGATCAGCACCTCCCCTGCACTGCCATGCTTAAAGAAGCTGTAGATTGTGTTAAGGTCACCTGTCAGCCTTCTCTTTTTTTCAAGCTGAACAAGCCAAGTGACCTCAGCCTTTCACCTTCTGATAAAGAAGTGTCTTCTCCTCTAGACACACTCTAATAGTTTGATGTCCTTTTATACTGATGCATACAGTACTTAAGCTGGGGTTGCACCAGTGCAGTATAGAGTGGGACACTCACCTCTCTCAATCAGCTAGCTATGCTGTGCTTGATGCACCCCAGGACATGGTTGGCCTTTTTGACTACCAAGACACACTGTTGACTCATATTCAATTTACCATCGACTCAGACCCCCAGATATCTTTCCATGGGGCTGCTCTCCAGCTCTTTGTTCACCAGTTTATATGTATAACCATGATTACCCCATCCCAGTTGGAGAATCCAGTACTTACTTTTGTTAAACTTCATAGAGCTGGTGATTGTCTAGCTCTCTAATCTATCCAGATCTCTCTCTAAGGCCTCCCTAGCCTTGACAGAGTCCACAGCTCCTCCTGGTTTATTATCATCAGCAAGCTTCCTTAATGTACATTTGATTCCTGCATCCAGATCATTTATAAAAACATTAAAGATCACTGGACCTAAAACTGAGCCCTGAAAACTCCACTGGTGACTAGTGCCAGCCTGATGTAGCCCCATATACTGTAACTTTTTGAGCCTGACTCATTAGCCAATTGTTTACCCATCATATTATGGACTTGTCTAGCTGTATGGTAGACATCTTGTCCACAAAGACAGCATGAAAGACAGTATCAAAAGCTTTGCTGAAATGACCCCAAAATAAATCTACTGGCTTGGCTTCCTTTGGTCAACTAGGTGGGTGACCTGGCCATAAAAGAAAATTAAGTCTGTTAAGAAGGACTTTCTCCTCATTAACACCTGTTGGCTATGGCCAATGACAGCATTGTCTCTTAGGTGTTCTTCAGTAATTCCTAGGATAACCTTCTCCATCATTTTACCAAGCACTGAAGTGAGACTGACATGTCTATAAGTACCAGGGTCTTGCTTCTTATCTTTCTTGAAAATTGAGACAATATTTTTCAACTTCCAGACTCTCAAGAGCATTGAATAATAATGGAGACGTGATTCATCCTCATTCAGTACCCTAGGATGAATCCCGTCAGGCCTTATAGACTTATGTGCATCCAGTGGGAGCAGCAACTCTTGAACAAATTCAGCTTTGGCTGGGAGTTTGTCATCCTCCCCAGTCACAGCCTTCCACCACTGGGCCCTGGGGGTCCCATGGCCCATCACCAATGTTCAAGACAGAGGCAAAGAAGACATTAAATATCTCTGCTTTGTCTACATATCTATTTGTGAGGTGGACAACCTTGTCAAGTGACAGACCACCATTATCTCTGATCCTCCTTTTGCTGTTAACATATTTTACAAAGCCCTTTTGTTTGTCCCTCACAGTGCTGGCCAGCCTGAAATCTAACTGAGCTTTGGCTGCATGAATTTCTTCCCTACACTGGCAAACAGCATCTTTGTATTCTTCTGTGTCACCTGTCCTTCCTTCTTATGTCCACTTTCCCCTTCTGCCTAAGTTCTAGAAGAAGATCCCTGCTCAGCCAAGTCAGCCTTCTGTCCTGCTTGGTTGACTCCCAACGCTTTGGAGTTGCCTGCTCCTGCACTCTAAAGACACAGATTTTAAAAAGTGACCAGCATTACTGGACCCAAATACCTTCAAAAGCAGATTCTCAGGGATATTACTAACTAGCTCTTTCAGCAGCTAGAAGTCTTCTCTCCTCATATCCAGGGCTGGAATTTTTCTGGCAGTTTTTCTTCTATTGCCAATGACTTGAAACTCAACTACTTTGTGGTCACTGTGACCAAGAAAGCCACAAATCTCTGTTTTACCTATGAGTCCCTCTCTGTTTAAAAACAACAAATCTAGAGGACACTTTTCCTAGTCGACTCTCTTCGTACCTGGACCAAGAAGTGATCTTCATGTGCTTCAGAAATTTTGTGGACACCTCTGTGTATGATATTCCCAGTTGATGTCTGAGAAGTTCAAATCACCCATAAGAACAAGGGCAGCTGATCTAGAGATATCCTTTAATTCTTGTAGAATAATTCTTCAGTGTCGTTGTCCTGGCTGGGTAGTCAATAGTAGACTCCCACAAGAACATCTGCATTATTTGCTTTCCCCTTCATCCTTACCCAGAGGCTCCCAACCATGTTGTTGCCAGCTGTAAGCACCATATAATCCAAGCCCTCCCTTACAATACAGTGCCACCTTGCCTGCCCTGCCTATCCCTCCTGAAAAGCCTATAACTCTCCATATGGCACATCAGTCACAGGATTTATCCCACCAAGTTTCACTTATGCCAATGGTGTCGTAGCTCTGGAACTGGGCGACAGCTTCTTCTTCCTCTTGTTTATTCCTTATTCTGTATGCATTAGTATAAAGACATTTCAAATGCACTTCAGTGTACTCAGCACGCCGTGGATCAGATGGAAGGACCTGGCTAGCACACCATCCCTCAAACATTTGCATGCCACCCCCAGGTTTATTTCTAGAGGGCCTGGTTTTATCCCTTTCCCCCTTCAATCTAGTCTAAAACTCTTTCTATGAACCCTATCAACTTCAGCGTAAAGATCCTTTTCCCACTTTGAGAAAGGTGCACCCTATCTGTCGCTAGTAGACCTGATACCCTGTAAATCTTTAAAGGCCCCTTCCAACCCAAGTAATTCTCAGTTGCTATGATTCTGTGATCGTCTGATTTGGAAGACCAAACATAATTTAAGGTTTTTAAAAGAAAGAAAGTATGACTCAATTTGCAGGTCCCCACTGGAACTGCTCAGCATAACCTGCTCTGCTCTTCCTTTGCTTTCCACCAGTTAACCATGTTTTTTGACACAGCTGTCAATGTACATTAGGGGAAAATAAAAAAGTTTTGATAGATCTAGTGAACAATCTTTGCCAATATCTGGGGCAAATATTCTGCTGAACTTTTGGCTTCTATGTGTGATGGTGAGATCATTGCTTCCATTTCAAATGAGCTTCTTAACCAGACCAGGGTCATGAGGTAACTAACAGACTATCTTCATAATCAGAGCTCTCTCTGTTAGGTTTGTGCACTCTTCAGGAGTGCATCTCATTTTTGAACAAGAGCAGTTCAGGCTTCTGTAGATTTTTAGCACTGCACATAGTCACATAAGTGGCAGAAGCTTGTAATTCAGTCCTAGGAGTAACCAAGTTTCACCTAGCTACACAGAAGTTGGTGTATGCCTCTAGTACAGAACATGCTTTGTTTAACAATTTCAGAAAGGCTAATTTAGGATGGTGTTTAGAAGGATGCAAAGGGCAGCTAGCCGTGCCTGGTGAGATAAATAAGTAATGAAAATGGGAATCCACTTAGATATAAAAGGCTTCCTGCTGAATATGGAGAAAGATACTCAGGCTGGGAACGGCGCTAAAGTGCAAGAGGTTGTACTCCTGAGAGGGACTGAAAGCCACTTCTGCCTGATTTGAAGGAGGGTAAAGTTGTTTTCTTTTGTTGCTTTTTTTGAAAGCATAACAAAAGTATAGATATATTCCTTTGTTTGATGGAGAGCACAAAGATTACATGAAATGTCACTCCTGGATTACTATGGCCTGTCAAGCCCTCAGCAGGAAGAAAAGCAAACAGTTCACAAAGAAAACAAACAGTGGAAGGATCTCACATATTTGTATGGTTCTGGATGCAAACACAATCACATTAATTTAATCTACATATAGAAATATGATACAGTTGGTTTAAACACTGCAGCATTCAATATCAAAGTTTAAAGTCCTGAATTAGTCTTTTGGAACATTCATTGTAGAACATAGAATGTAATATTTTTTTTAAGCAAAAGGCTAGCTATGCTAGGACTTAAGTTCATGGTTAAATAAGAGGCAAAATGGTTGAGAAGATGAATCACCAAGCATCATCACCACATATGTTAATTTTTGTAATATAAAGGGGAGAAAATTTTGGGACTTTACATATTTAATATAAAATACAAACTTCTACGCTGTTGGGAAGCTGGACACCTTAATATTGGCTGTCTGAAAATCTTAAGCCAGACCAGTCCCACTTTTGTATTGTATGCTGAAAGCATCACACTTGTTTCTTTCTTGTTCTCAGTTTTGTCTGTTCATGTTTACAGGGTATAGACTTTTTAATTAAGCTCTTTGACCATACTTTTTTAATATTTATGCTTTCTTTATATTGACTTCCAGGTATAAAAAAAGCACTGTTTTTTCTTGTAGGTCAAGCAACTTCAGCCTGCCTCCTCAAAGTCCTCACAGCTCACAGCTTTTCATCTGCAGTGCAGTTCAAATTCGTGCTTCAGAACTGCTTTTTGATATATGATGTCAAAAAGCAGCTAAAATATATATAAACTCAAACAAGGTCTCACCTCTCTGTTTTTTCTCCTGTATGTAATCCTTCCCTTTGAACTTTACTCTGTGATGGCCTGCTCTGTGCCTCTAATTCTGATGACAGCCTCTCTCAATTTTCCCTAAACCCCATGACTTTTAAAAGAATTCAGCATGTTTAAGAAAAGAATCAGAATCCTGAAAAGTTTTACTTTATAATCCACATCTTATTGATTGTATCGGAAATGTTTCCATGTTTGGTACCATATGTCTTACAATTAAATTACTACATTGAATCTGAGGGTTCCACGAGCTTTATACAAAGCTTGTATTTTTGTTTTCTAGGGAATGTGTCACACAGCCTGCTGTGACTGAGATTTCACCTTTTACTTCCTGGTTTCCCTGGTTTTCCTGGTTCTCTTGACTTCAGTACTTCACTACTTCTCTGTTTCTTAGAATATACTTTTGCACAGCATGATCATTTAGCTGCACACCAGAGTCAAGGCTTTTGTGCCCTGATTCAGTGGCATCAGCATAACATGGCTGATTTTTCCTCTATCTGGTTCAAATAGCCAAGGTAAGGTAGTAATAGGTTGCTTTCCTTCTTTAGGTACATGGGTATAACCAGCGACCTAGCCCAACATAACAATGAAAACTTTCCAATATCAGTCTGTTTAACAGATCTTTGCAGTGATATGGTGTACTTGTTTTGGCTGTAATAAAGTTGATCTTCTGCACAGTAACTAGTGTGGGGTATGTTTTGCATCCATGCTGGAAACGGTGTTGACTATTCAGGGATGTTTTTGTTATCACTTAGCAGTGCTTACACAGAGCCAAGGGCTTTTCTGCTTCTCACACCACCTACCAGTGAGGAGGCTGGGGGGGGCACAAGGAGCTGGGAGGGGACACGGGACACATGTGACACAACCAGGATCACACTGACCAAGGGGATATTCCATACCATATGATGTCACGGTCAGCAATAAAAGCTGGGAGAAGAGCGAAGAGGGGATGCTGGGAGTGATGGTGTTTGTGTTCCCAAGTAACCTTTATATGTGATGGAGTCCTGTTTTCCTAGAGGTGGCTGAAAACCTGCACGCCAGTGGGAAGTGGTGAATAAATTCCTTGTTTTGGTGTGCACAGCTTTTGCTTTACCTATTAAACTGCCTTTGTCTCAACCCATGAATTTTCTAACTTTTACTCTTCTGATCCTTTCCCCCATCCCACTGAGGGGGTGTGTGGGGGTGTGGGGGTTGTGAGTGAAGTAGCTGTGTGGGCCTAAACCACAACACGTGGGAAGGGATTTTGTTCTTTCATAAATAAAGAGCTTAGTCTGCATTCTTTTTTAAGATTTCTAAGCTCTCCATGCTATCTAGACCCAAGTAACCAAAATGGTACAAAATATATAGTGCTGACACAATTCCATGATGTATTTTCACTAACAGCCAAATAAAATTATGTTGTTGAATTAAAGTCTCATTTATGTTTCTCCTTCCTTTTCTTCCATCCTCTCTCCAAAAAAAAAAAAAAGAAAAAAAAGACATACAAATGAAGATCTTTTAAAACATCCACATCTTCAACAAACTGTATACACTGCAGCTATATTTCCAGTTGTTGGCTTTAATTGCTCTTTTTTTCATTTGTGCAACATATTTTTACAAGGAAGCTATCACTGTAGTTGAAAACTTAAAGAAAAATAATCAATACAACTTAAATTTACATTACACTAGGGCCTTATATTCATGCATTTTTTTCTTGGAATTTTGAGAAGCAGGTTTGCTCTGGTACTCTTCATCTGCCCAAATACACTGGTTAGATAGTTTTAAATTCCAGTCATACAGTCAGAATTTGCAGGTGGTTCTCAGAGAACTTTTTCCCCTCTAGCTAGCTGTGGAAAGGACAATGCAATTAATAACAGATGGTATGGAATGACCACGTCCTTGAGAGAATGCCTTATTGGCACCTCCTGCTAATTGTATCACATATAACGCAAGTAAAAGCATAATAAATCTGAACTGGGGGACATTTTATGCAAGAGCTCTTCTCCCTTTCCAGACGGTAAATTGCTCAGCTCTTGAAATATCTATAACCTTGTGATACCCAACTTGCATTAGCTTAATTGCTTTTTTTCTTTTCTTCCTCCCTCCCCTTCCTTGCTCTCTCTCTTCTTTATGTTCCCTGGGTCTGTAAGAGCAATTCTGTTTTGTTAGTCTACCTGCTTCAGTGTTGTAACGAAAGGATCTATATTTTACTGTCTTGGACAGAATTTTGTCAGGTCTGTTCTGCAGACTTATTGGTAAATTGCCCTTTTCAAAGAGCTTTAAACCACTTTACTTGATATCAGAACATAACTAAATGCTGAAGGAGTTTAATAGATACCTAGAAGAGCATTCTCGTTAGCTGTGAAAGTGAGTGAGCTTCAGATAGATCAACAAATCTGCCCTATTCTATTTATGAATATGATTGCCATGAACAAAAGGAAAAAAAAAAAGAAGTCCTGATTTGTCTTTCGCACAACAATGAATCAGTAGCAAAGAAATTCTGTAGAAAAAATAAAAGATTGCTAAGTCTCAAATCTCCTTCTGCCTTGTTACTTTGTGGATATGAAGCAGGGCTGCTTTGGCAGAGTCTGTTTATGTTGACAGTTGGGAAGGGGACACTGCTTCTTGTGAAAGTTCTGCTGGATTTTTTTGTTTCATTTCAATAATTTCAATCATGGTTTTGGTCCAAGGAGAAAATAACAGGTAATGGAACAGGAGTGTGTATATAGAACTGCTTACAGGAGATGCCACTTAAGGCACAGAATGATGCTATGGCTGCACACAGTGAATAACATCTACCGTTACAAGTGCCCTGTCAACATGTAGTTGACTTTTAAGCCTGAAGTATCTCCCCAGCTGTCCTAGTGCCTGTATGAAGAAGGCAATTTGACAGAGAATTGCTTTTTATGGAATATTTCAGTAAGGTGGACCAAAGTCTGCAAGCGATTATTCAAACTCTGCTTGGGCTGTATCCAAGATGTAAAGGTGCTAAGTCATTATAATCCATTCCTCAAGCACCTATCATGCCCTTCAGGTGTCTCCTGTTCCATGTCAAGTGCTGTGTAGCAGCCTGGGGGAAGAAGGTCTACCCTGGACAAAAGTAAGACATTGAACAACAGTGCAATCCCCCAGGGAAGATATGCATTAGATTGGGAATAAAGACTTCCAAATCTAAGTCCCATTACTGCTCTTTGCTTTCTGAATGATCGCAGGTAATTTACTTCGCATTGTGCTTTTATTCTTGCTTCCTATTCTGATATGTTTTGAACTGCAAGCTCTTGAATGGTGAGTATCCTGAAGACTTCTTAGTGCTATTGGAATACATAGTGATATTAGCAACATAATGAACCACTTCAGCAAGTACTTTAAAAGCCATGTGTCACTATCAAGGCTGCTTTAGGGAAAACATAGAAATGCAAAAGGTGTTCCTGAGACACTGCTGAAATCTGAGCTAAAAGTTATGATTTTGATTTGTTGTGCATTGCAATTTGAAGTGTGCCCTAAATTGTGTATGCATCTGGGTTTTTTTGGCAAGCTCATCTGACACTTAATTCTTACACAGCTTAGAAGGGTGTTGGAGCTCTCTCATATGTCCCTGCAAAACCACTGTAGTCTGACTCTGCACACACCTAAGTCAATAATAAGATTCCCATTGGTTTTCTGAGACAAGAAAATAAGCTTGAAAATGCATTTATTTTTTACTATATGTGTGCAAAAAAAACCTGAAGAAAAATCATCATGAATAAAATATATCTTGGTGCCAAGAAGAAGTCCAAAAGTTGAAGTGAAAGAGAGAAAGAGTAGACAGTATGAAAAATAATCAGAGAAATGGAAAAAAAAAATAGAATGGCATAGTTAACGACAAAATAACTGCTTAAGTCACCAACTTTTCCAATGTGATGTGGCTTTGGGAATTTTCCTATTTGCCTTATACATTTGTTATTTTGTTTCATCTTGATGGTATTACTACATTCTGAATTGGAGCTGTGCAATAAATTGTGATAACCCTGGCATCATTTGCACATCTGAATATTAGCTTTCAAATTCAGAGAGACTCAAGCTTGGAAAAAACACCGGAATTGATGCCTAACATCAAAGATACTCTTTAGCCCCCTAAGAGTAATTATGCTATTCTTGTCTTCATATAAAGAGTAAAAATTAAAAGTGAGACAATGAACTTTCTAGAAAATGATGGGAAAATCTTTTGTGTCCAAACTGGCTAGACCTTTTAACTACAGGTACGTAATTGGTATATTTTAATAACTACGACTGTTCATTTGCACACATAGCATGGAATCTATTTTCAAGTAGTGTTAATTTTGATACAGAGCATCAAACAGCTAGATGGAGAGGTACATTCATCCCCCAACTGGCAGTATGTTGATCATAATAAAAACTAATTTTCTAATTAAACCAAAGGACTGAAAATCTGGAAAACTGTGCTCTCTCCCTCACTGCAAAAGATTCTTCACATGCCACTGTAGAAAGGATTTACTTACCATGCACTGACTTTCCCTTCTGTACTACAAAGATGATGTTATTTCTGTGATGTTAGACTCGTTTCCTTCAGATCCTATCATATTTTGTTTTTCTGAATAGAAGGCTGTAAGATTATACATCCATGGTTTTACCCAGTTTAATGTGTCACCACTGATGAAATGATAAGAAGTTGCTCTAGCCTCATGCAGGCAGGTCCTCGCTTCCTACTCCAGCATGTCTTCAGGCTGGCACTGGCAGCTGATAAATCTTGCTTTCAAACAGTTCAGCTGCTGAACCTGAAGAAAATCAAACTGAAAAAATGTGACCAGAGTTTTTTAAGAGCATGTGTTGGGGCTTGAGTTTATTTAATAGTCATGGAGAAGACTGGAAGAGAGCCACAGCCAAACAAGGATGCAGGAGGGAGCATATAATGAGGGAGGCATGGGTTAGAAGAGGGGAGGGAATCATACCTCTCCCTCTTGGTCCCAGCAAGATCCTAGATTGTCTCAGCTGCAAAGCATAGTCATCCTAATCATAGGCATCTGTGCCACTGTGCTAATATGTTGATTGCGCCTTTTGTATGTTGGGCTGTATTTATCATGCGATAATTTTTCACATGTTTAAGTTTGAGATAAATGCACACACATTGCCACCACTAAAAGGTCACCTCTTCCTATGCACCAAATATTATGACATTTTCATAGCTGAAAGCCGGTTTGACTTGTGTAAGAAAATGTGGAAAAGCACCCTTTGAAGCAGTTGCATTAACACATTCAGTAGGGCTGGATGACCGAACTAGTATTTAAGTATTACAACAGGTATTATATAACAAAGATGCCAATACACTTGTACTTTTATATTGCTGTAGATGTGGCATTGTCTTTGACAATTCTATCATTTCCTGTCCTTCATGTCTTTACTGTGGCAATTTATGCTCTAGACGTAGAAATGAAAGGTGCTTTCCTTAAAAGTCACATCACTTGCTTTGGTAAGTACGTAGTTTGGGTGGGTGGATCTGACTGAGATATAAATAATACTGTGTTCAGATAATGATGGGGAAAGCTGTCATTTTGTTTATATTAACTGTTAAGACTTTTTTGAGGGGCCTCTCTCTTTCTCTCTACTGCTATGACTCAAAGATGGGTAAAAAGCAAAAAGAATGCAGGTTTACTCAAAAACACTGCTTTTTTCCCTAGAAACTTGCTGTATGTCATTACTTATTATCAGCACACAGCAGTTCTGGAAAAATGCTGTACATTCTCTCTCTACTTTCTAGATTTTAATTTTTTATTTTCATAACTCTACTCAGCTATTGCAGTAAATATCCATCAAACTCATGGTTTGTCTTGGTAGATAGGACTTGTCACCTGTTATTGTTCAAATACTCTGAACCTTTCTTCAGACCTTCTTTAAATTTACTCCTTCAAGGAAATCTCTTTACTTTCTGAAAAAGAACAAAGGGAAAGTATAATTTAGACAACATTCACTGTCTCCAATGGCTTTGGTCCATTGTGTGGTAATATTTTGTTGCTTTTGAAATCCTTCCAACTACATGTTGTGGACTGGAAATGTGCCTAAAACTTAATGGCAAAACTAAACAGGTAATGTTTTCTTATTCTTTGATACTAAAAAATATAGCAAGGTACAAGAATGTCAGTGTTATTGTTTTCAGTGAAATCTGAGAAGAAGCATAAAAGACCAAGGCATGAATGAATTCAACACATTTCAAAGCAAGTTACTGCAACATCAGGCAATCAGCAAATTACTAGAGGTCTTGTAAGTTACGAATTGTACTTGCATCATTATATTTGAATTTCTGCAAAGCACTTCTCTTCCATGCATTAATTTGTCTAACCCACCATTTTAATCCAATTCCTACTTCTGCTACCCAAAATATCCTATGATGGCAAGCTCTATGATTTAATAAGGAATTTACTCACTTGTTTGTCGGGTTTTTTTTCCTGTTTAATTTAAGCCTCATTGGTACACGCTACTTCTTGTGTTATGAGAAAGAGGAAACAACCGTGCCATATTTATTTTCATTACCATATTCTCTGATCTGCACCCTTTGAAAGCTGAAGAACATTTGTCTGTTGAATTTCTCTTGTTTAGTTCCTCTTCAGATGCAAACTTTTCCTCATCACCAGTCACTGGGTTTACCCATCTCTGTACCTTTCTATTTATATTCTTTCTGAATGAACCGAACATGCAAGCATGGGTCTGTGACGTGCTGTAATGACACTAGCCAGAAGCACCAAAGATCAGTGACAGTAGTAAGCAGAATGCACAACACTGTAAAACTATAAAATCAATGTAGGGGTAGATGTCCAGGAAAAACCTACTGCCACTTTCTGTTTTCAACCTCTTGCTAAACACACTGGTGTAGTCCAGCCATCTTTCAATCATGGCACGTAAGATTAGAAAGATTGTGGAAACTTATTCAAATGTGTAAGTACAAATTATTTACTTACACCTACATTATTAACATCAATACATAATATTTATAATATCAAACACAATACTAATATCAGTGGAAAGCTGAACATGTGATAGACTCAAAAAACGACTACTAGGACTGTAGTTGAAAATCTGTAAAACAGGTTTTCTCAGCATTACTCCTGGGACTTTTACTAATTTACGTTCAGCCTTCTTTCCTTTCTGAGCTGTTAATCCAGCAAATCAATAACAGTGGTGCATCTTTGAGCCAAGTTTTGTCATGTGACTAGCAAGTATACTTCTCATTAGGACAGCTATGAATTGATTTGAAACAGAGAACACATTACAAGAGATTACTATCTTCTCTGCAGTTTACCAAGCATGGAGAGGAGTAAGAACTGGCATACACCCTGAAACCATCTGGTGCAAAATTCACCAACAGCAAGAAAATATTACCTACCAAATAACATGAAGAATGAGAACCGTTTGTTCTTTCTTATCCCTCTTTACCTTTCTTTTCATTTTATCATTTTTGAACAGTTTACTGCTGAGAATAAGTGTATAAGTGTATATTCACTGCATTTAAAGGTTAGCGATGTTTCATCAACAAAAATGGATAGCTATACTAAATGGAAGTTTGATTTGCAGAAGAAGGAGAACACAGCTTGTTCCATATCTAATTGTTTTTTTTTAACCTTGTACCTGTCTTAATAACTTAACAGATCTTGTCTACCTATCCACAAAACAAGATGTGGTTGGAGCTCAAATTTCAGTAACAAGGATCATTGAATATCCACTTCAAAATAATGCACCATTGTAAAAGAGGAAAATTACTTAGGGTACCACTTATTATTTTTGTGGCCTTCATTTCTTTTCTTCATTAGTATTATAATGTCCAATGTTCAATTTTTAAATCATCCTGTCTGACCCTCTACATCATGGACACTATTTCTGTCTGTACCAAGGATTAACAACACTTTTTACATAATATACATATATAGTACAATTTAAACAAAATAACATCCATATTAAGCCTGAAAGAAGCTTTAACTATAATACCAAAAGATAATACTGAAAAGCTGTATAATTAAGAAGCATAAGCAATGAATTTGTAAGAGGAGCTTAATGGGCTTAAGTAATACATTACTAACAATATAAAAGAGAGCAAAAATAAGGAGCAGAGAAAGAGATCCAACATGTGTTGATGTACAGTGAGTGTATTGTTGCGTTTGGCAAAACCAAATGACACTTAGCAACAGTCACATATACATCGAAATGGGAGCAGGTATATTGTGTACAGTACAGTCAAGCTTTATGGCAGCAGCACATTTGTTGCATGAAATGGGAGGAAGTGCTTAGAGCTTATACGGAGCCTTAAATATGCTCTGACAGAGTAGTGTGTAAGCTGTTGGGGATATTCTTTATTTAATATCCACTGCACATTTTCCCGGTACGATAAGGCAGGGCATGCATTGATTCTCACTTACTGTTAAACATTTGCTGATGAAGTGGAGTATGGTCTTTCCACATATCCTAGTTAAAAAAGAAAGAGACATAGGAATAAGATGGTGTGTTTAATTATAAAAATGTTCCTTTCTTATTATTATTTGGAGTCCTGGACAGATTCTCAGTGACAATGAGCATTCATTCCTTTGTACTAGATTCATCCCATTATATCCAGAGAACTGCTTTTCTGGAAGTCCTCATAATTATTGTTGTCATTATTGTTGTTATTAATATAGAACTATTTAAAAATATGGATCCATTCAGGGTTTTTTAGATATAAGCATTTGAGGGTTTTCAATACTAATCAATGCAACAAGAAGTAATCAATGCATTTTACCTTGCAGCATTTTAATTCTGTTTTGGAAATAGTATCACAGTTGAAACCTAGTTGTGTAGTTTATAAATAGTGCAAAGAATAACATAATAGGTTGAGAGTGATAGCTTGTGTTTGTATGTGCAGTAGTAATATTTTCTGAGCTATTCCATCAGAAAACTGAAAGACTGATGCAAACTCAACAAACAGGAATAATTCAGATACACACCTTCCTAATTTTCAGTTTATTGTTTTATATAGACCTAATCAATAGTCAGTTACTTTGGTTTAATAGTTTTTAAATAAATTAAATTAATACTGTCTTCTGTTGTAATTATTAAAATAACCCCCAAAACAAACGCACACACTACAGAAAAAAAAAAAACCAAAATCCCCTTCATAACAAAACAGAAAAAAAGAGATAAAGGTGTGTTCTTCCAGTTGAAGGAAAAGGGAATTTTTTATTATTTTTCATCACTGTGATGAAAAAGTTCAAGTGAATGCTTCTTTAGGGCCTGCTAGTGAATTTGCTACACACTGATCCAGTGGCTTTGATCTGTATTGCTTATCATGTTGCCGTTTCATGATGTCTTTCAAGCCACTTTCGTGGAGTGGCACAACCACTAACAGTGAGTCTCGTTCAGCTGCCAGTTTTGTTTGCAAAACATGGTCTCATCACTGTTGCTATGGCAATATGATGTTGTACAGTAGATTTCAATAACTGTCTATCAGTCTTAACGTGTTTAGACCTGGAGAATAGAAATCTGAGGAAGCAATTCTTCAGGTATAGTTTTCTGCTTTTTACTGTGCGTTAAGCAGGTGTCTGCTGGAACCATACATCAATTGTTAATACAGTATTTCTAAACAAAAATCCCAAGTTATGCTATACTGGTGGGAAAATTTGAACTACTGGAGTTCTTTTAAACAAATAAAAACCCCAACAACAACAACAACAAAAGTTCCTAGTGAGAACACAACTGAATGCATAGATTACCATGAAGGAACTGTATGAAAGTTCAAGAACAAAAACATGCCCATTTTATTTAGAAGATTACAGTCTCTCGTTCTATGATTACTAGATTACATGTGACTCATCATTTCATGTACTGTGTTTATAAAGGATTATTTGGCCATGTCGTCTGACATGCCCACTATAGCAGTACATATATGTTATAGTTTGCAATGGTTCTTTACATGTGCTTATATTTGTGTTTGTAGGAGCCAAATTGTCATAGAAATATTTTGTTTGAAGAAAGAAAGAGAATACTCATGTTTGCACTGATCAAAGCTTATGTAAATAGTGTTATATACTCCTTTTACTTCCCTCACTCTGCCCATGTAAGTTGTCAAGGGGAGAGGACCCTCCCTTCCCAAAAAAAGCACCTGGATCTGAATCCCAGATCAAAGAGAAAGATTTGAAATTCAGGATGCAATGACTCAGGAAAATGTGGGCTGGAAACATGATCTGAATTTGTTATTAACACTCAAATGAGTTGGCCAATACTTCTGAAGTTGTGTCCCATATGATTCTGAATGATTTAACGGGAAAATTCTTTGATATCTGTGACTTTTCTTCTGTCTTCTCTTTGAACACAGCCCATTATGCACAACACGATTTACTGCCCCTACCTGTGAATATCTCCCACTATCACAGAAGTACAAAATCATCTCCACACTGAAAACTTAGCTTAGGTATTGCTTCTGCTATCCCAAATATTCCAATTTTACCTGTTTAAATGCAATTCTACTGCTAATTTTTTTGATGTTATGTTAGTGTCCAGCTCTATTACATTATAAGATGTCTCATTGTAAATCTCAAGGCAAACATCTTGTAAAAAATTGATCACCAAAGATTCCAAAGTTCTCTTTTACATAAGATGGCTAAAATACACTTTTGTTGTTCTTTCCCTTGCTGTCCCTTGACGTAGAAGTCACTTCACAACACTGTGGCGGGAGCTATTGCCAGATCTGTGGAAGGACTAGGAAAGCCCTGGGATCCTGCTAGACTGGCTGGAGATAGACTTGTGGAGTGCAGCACTGAGCTTTCAGGTGTGGAGAAGCTCTGCCGACACCCGAGGAAGATGCAGCAGGTACTGGTCAAAGCATTAAGTAATTCCATCTGTTTCCTTGTTCATGCACATTATTTTACTGAGGCTGATGGATTTATGATGAGTAGCAACATTTTATATTTCAGACCCTTTTTGCCTAAGACAGTCAGAAACAGCTTTTCAACCTTATGTATTTGGCAAGATCTTAATGAAATAAAAATAAACCCAGTAAGATTTATATTTATATAAAGGGTCTAAGAAATGAAAAAAGAAAAAAAGATAAAGCACTCTTTAATGTGAAAAGCTTTAGAAGGGCTAGTGTCTTATACTGGTAACTAAATCCCATTTTTACAACAAAACCCCAAATACATAACCTTTTTACTTTTTCTTCTTCTGTAAACTTTTTTTAAAAAAATATATTAATATTAATACAAGGTAAGCTTATCCAAATGTTTTACTAATACTAGCATGCTTTTTTTTTTTTCCTCTGTCCTCCTCATAGTAAAAAAATCACATAGTAAAGCTTGCTCAAATCATCACTCAAAAGTCTTATTCAGGAGATGCATTTACCACTTACATAATTTTAAATCAATGGGTTTAAGGTTAATCACATATTTACATATTTTCTTGAATTGGTATCCTAATTAAATACTCTTCTAGACCATGATCCAAAGAACACTAAACTAACAGATTAGTCCTCTGTTAATTCTTACACCAGCTATATTGCTCGGCTTTCATGTTTCTTCAGGCATATATTCTTTCATAGTGTCACAGGGTTCTGTTTTGTGTTGAAAACCTTTATCAGGTTTAATGGAATATATCTGGGCTATTAAAAGTCCATATCTTTCACCATTTTCAGAGGGATTCACAAGTACAAAAAATATTTTAAATCATGAATAGGCCTGTTGATAATGTGGGACTGAACAGTAAGGTTCTGTCTTGTAATATGTTTTTGGCCATGTGCCTCACTGAGGATGTCTTCTTGTCAGAAGAAAACTCCTCTGCAAGGAGTAGTACTGTTGAGGCCACTAGTAATTGTGTTTTACTGTGTGATGCTCTTGTTATTGCCATCAGCTCCAAATGGGCAGCTGAAGGCTTCATACCTGCAAAACTTGACAGATGTAGCAAAGAACCAAAGCCTCAAGGGGACAAGGCAACCACACTTCTGAATTGGTGAGGAATGAGGCATACTGGCATGCCAGAATGGAGGTATATAATGAAGTGAATGAGCTATACCTGTTCTGTGGACAACTAGGAGATTCCATACCATAGATCCAACCCTTGGTAACTTATAAAAACACTCATTTAGAAACAGTAAACCTCACTGGAAATTCACATTTTCAGTAAACGTAGTTTCTTCTCCTTCTAGTACCATTCCAATAGCTTGGTTTTATACTTTCCATTTTTCCATGTCTACTTCTTCCTTTCCCATATTATGAGTGACTGGTTGCTGGTTTTTGTTTTTGTTTTTGTTTCTGGTTTTGGTTTTGGTTTTGGTTTTGGTTTTGGTTTTGGTTTTGGTTTTGGTTTTGGTTTTGGTTTTGGTTTTGGTTTTGGTTTTGGTTTTGGTTTGGTTTTTTTGTTTGTTTTTTAACAAGCACAACAGAAGACATTTTTTCATTAACCTGAAGAATGTTAGTTCAAACATCAGCCTTGGAGGAAAGAAATAACACTGTCAATTCTTCTCATGGAAAGCAAAACTCTATAACAACTCTATAACTACCCTGCCAGTCTGTTTCAGTGCTTCACCATCCTTACTACTGAAGAGTACTCCTAATGTCATCTTGACTTTTCCTAGCTATAGTTTGAGCTCATTTGGTCATTTATCTTCGGTTTTGTTAAATTCAAGTCAGTGGAAGATATAGAATGTGCTTTTAGTTAACAGAATCTCTCCAGAATCACTGTATGAATTTTATGAATCATGCTTTCTTGAACAAGTACTTTGTGTTGCAGTTAACAATGGCAATGGCATGACAAATTAATCAAACACGTTACTTTCTATATCTATGATGTTATTTCATTATGTAATATTTTTTGCCTGCTGCTGATTTTTTTTTATTATTATTATTTTAAAAATTTTATTCCTACTTTGGGACAGCTACAAATGTTCTTTTTGCATAGTTAACCAATAGATTTCAATACCACGTATGAACCAAATTTCCGCAGCAATTTCTTCAAGCTTGCTATAAAACCTCATTCCTTGAAGAAGAGGTTTAGGATCAGGACTGCTTGAAAGGTTGTGACCTTATTGGAAGTTTCCTTTATTTCCTGTTCAACTGTAGGAAAGTCTTTCCATCTTTTTCCCCTCTCTCCTACACACCAACTCACCTAGAAAAGATACCGCTCTTCATCTGTTACAGGGGAAATTCCTTAATTATTTTGGCACATATCCGCTCCTTTGACATTTACTATTCTGAGTTGAAAACAGACACTTGGAAATGAGAAAAACCATCTATGCTTCTCAATTGCATATATTTTTTTAATTACTTGCAGTTCCTGGGATTTATTTTTGCATTTTTATGTATTTATGTTCTTGCACATAATTCTGGGAGTTGCCTTAAACTGCAGTTTCTTTGCAATAAATACAACATGTAAACCTTGGTATGAATGAAAATTTAGGGCTCAAGCTGCCAGAATTTAGACCTGCTTTTGTGAAAACCACATAATGAAAAAAAATAAAATAAAGAATGACGGCTTACACTCTTTAAATTTAATTGAGTGACCATATTCAGGTTTATTTCTATTGACAAAATGGACACAGGTGGGAGAATAAAGTGTCAGAATTAAATATTTTAGCTATAAAATACCATGTGAATGATGTACAAAGCAATAACTGTGATTTTAAGATTTCATTTCAGATACTTTATTATTTGCAATTTTGCTTACTTTGCAGATAAGTTAGCACATGCTTTGCTTTGATTTCAGCTCAGTTTTCATTTAATCAGTCTTACTATGCTAAAAGATACTGACTTGGATCTTGTTAAATTACGGTGAAGGCTGTGCTAGGGAGATTTATTTCATGTCACTTGAATGATATAGTTTCCTTATGTTATATAGCTTTTCAGTTAAGAGAGAGAATACCTTTCTAGCTCAGAAAATATACCGACTGTAGGCTTTAAAGTGTATGAGAAGATTTTCGTATACCAACAGAGCTGTCCTTTTCCAGATTTATTATTAGAATTCAGGCAACATTTCACAGAAAGCGAGGTGGGGAAAAACAGGTTCCTGTTTAATATTATTTATAGACTAGCCTTGGCATATCCTTCAAGCTCTGTAAACCTTGCCAATATGCCACTTGTCAAGCACATCAGACATTGTGCACAAACAGTAGGCCAAAATACTTTATATAGTTCACATATTCTGCTGTAAGAGAAAGGTGTGAGGGGGAGGGGACACGGACGACACATGGATAGATGGATGACTGGTCTTAATTATTTTCTCTTTTTAATATAATGTTGTTATTTCTCTGTTAGTATCACTTAAGTCCCATCAGTGATAAGATATTTTCAGGTGTTTTCTTTTGAAAATACAGAAGAAGAGCTACATGTTATGAGGTACCTTGCAGGTTTTTATAGCACATATTTCTTTCTGCAAATCTATCTTTTAACTATTAATATCACCCCATTAATACTCGATAGCAGGATGAATAGGTAAGATGCAATAGGTTTATGGATTTTTTTAAGATGCCCCCGACAGAGATTTTCACCTGGTCATCTCAGATGATTTTTTGCTTTTTGTTGGTATGTTATTGGGTGTGGTTCATAAAAGCAAGGCAAAATCTTTAATGTGTTTATTCCTAGAACCCACCACAGGGTAAAAATATAAAAGGTGAAACTTAGCTTAAATGTCTGTAAAGACAGTTGTATGGAGGTGTGTAGAAGAACTTCTGTTGTGTTAAGCTTTTAATTTTTACCTGTTTTTACAGCACCTAGGATGTGTAGAACATCACTTTTAAATAATGTTTTCTGCTCTGGTAAAGCATGATATGCCTACTGGTGAAGAAACTGTGAGCAGATTTTTAATACAACGATGCGCAAAAATAAAACCAATTAAAACCTTTCAAAGTTAGTGTGTTCTGCAGTATGAACTCTATCCCATGTGAAATAATCTGCTTTCCGAAGTGAAAAAAGGAGCTTTATGCTGAGTTTACTGAAAAGGCAGTTCAAGCTCATGAGCTATGATCAAGCTATGAACTGCTAACTATAGCTGGATAATGACAGAAAAAAAAACCCCACTCCTGAGTTTTCCTCTAGAACTGCTAATTTGGGTGTTAGACTGTCATTAACCTTTAGATATCTCTGAGTTGAATTTAAATGTGTAAGAGACAAATCTTCAGGAGAAAAGGTGTGATTCCAGAAAGTACGTTTATTAAATCAGGCATAAGTCAGCTTCAAAGTTAATATTTGCAGGAAGTCCTTTTCCTTTATTGCACTGACAACTGTAAATGCCCCTTACTGTGTGAATAAATTCACTAAATGCCCTTCTTTTCATACTTGCAGAGTGCTGTAAGTGGTTTTTACCATAAATGAAAGTACTCTGGGGGGTGAAGGTTGATACTGATGCAGTGGCCCTCATCCATAGTCTGCCCTACACTTCAATAGGCTAAATTATTTATATACCTGCTTTTCATTCATGTCTTCCTTCTAGTTCCCCACTCATCTAGCATTTCTGCAGCGAGAAGTGCCACTGTTTGAAATTCAGTTCATTATACTAATGTCTTACATTTATGGCTTGTTTCATGCAAGTAGCTGTTATTAAACTTTTTTGGCAGTAGATCTAAACCCCATTGTTCAGTGTTTTCACTGAAACATAGTAAAAATGTTAAACATGTTACCATAATTCTTCTTAAATACATACATGTCTGCAGTTTCTAAGGATTTCTGAAAGACAATCTCTCTGTGGTAGTTTAGAAAATTCAAAGCATTTGGAAAGTTACAGGAAAGCAAATGACTAGTACAACATCGTGGACTCTGTTCATTTCCTTCTCAAAATCTCCATGGCTGTGCTGGTTTATCTGGAACATCTTTCTTATGGAAGCAGAAGAACTGGTGTATTATTCTCTTTAACTTAAATAACAGTTCATCATTTTTATTGACTTCTTCTCTGCAGATTAACAGTTCCTTTACCTTTTCCCTTCAGTTTATCTATTATTACTGCTTGGAAATCCGAGTGTCACCTATTCTCCTGTGTTTTGATCTTGACAAACATTCATTTTTAAACTACTGAAGAAGCTGAAATCTCCAATACCACGTGTATGCTACAGTGCCCAGAAGTACTTTACAACTCATTCTTCAGGGCTGTGGTTTGGCCATACTGCATTTCTGTGCTGAGAGCGAGGTGAGGACTGGGGTCTGGATCTGTTTCCTACCCCATCATTCTTATATCTTCATTTTGATGGGAAGGAGAACAGTGGCCAGGAGCCAGAATACAACTCCCACACCATGTTAAGTGCTCTAAATTAGTTTGAAATTCCTACTCTAACACCATAAACCCTGGGAGTTCTGCATGAAGCAGTTCTGTGCTATTCTGCCGCAGAAAGAATCATTACTTCTGTCATTTTTGGATTTAATTTTGCTGTATCTGCTCCTTTGTCAATATCTACTGCAGGTGAAATATTCAGAATTAACTATGTTCCTGCACATAAGACAATGTCATACTGTGCCTTAATTCTAGCAGTGTTGTTAATCTAGCAATCCTGAAAAAACAAAACAAAATAGAGCACTGGTTATCTCTATATTCAATGTAGGTGGGATAAGTTAAAAAGAACAATCCAGCAACTAATTGCCTACAGATACTGTCTTCCTCCACAGAAATATTCCTATCATAGCTCCTTCTTCCATGAACATATGTATAACTCCTTCTTCCACAAACATATGTATAAAATAATGATCTCATAACATGTCTTTTTAATAAATTTACTTAGAAAATATTAACTGTGCTGTAACAGCTTTTGAGTGTTTCCATGTATGTGAATTTGCACTGGCCTTTAATTAAATTTGTGTGCGTGCAGATTCCCAAATGCGCCACTTGGATATCTATATAGCTTCAAGTTGCATTAATGTAAGCATTCAACTGACTGTGTTTAGTTTCCAGATGCCACTCCTAGGTCCTCCTACAACAATTATTTTCTTAGAATATTACAAATTGTGGACAATCAAGATCTCCCTTCTATCTGTCCTGAAAGCAGTAGGTATAGTCCAGTACAAGCATCTTCCAGATACGATGATAAGGTAGAACATATTTACTAGTGCTGTGCTAAACCAATATTTGTTAGCAATGCAATATGCACCTGCACTGTATAAAAATACAACAGTAAAAGCATGCCTTTTCTGAAAATGGTATCAGACTTACCGGACACAAGTATTAAAGGTCAAATTCAACTCAATTTCAACATACAGTCCTTCTTTTTACACTCTACTAGCTTATAAAATGTCTTCAATATTGTTGAAGATTTGAGGAATATTACGTTTCAACTTCAGTTCACAGCTGGGAAAAAAGTGCATACACAGTCACCAATAAAAATGCTAGAATGCAATTATAATGATTAATAAGTCAAGGAATGCATATTTTTATGAGAAGGTGTACAACAAGCTTTTGTCTTAATGAAAAGAAAAAATATTTACTGAAGAAATTAGATCCAGTAACTGTGCAGGACAGTTAGGAAATCTGAAAGCTGCTTTGAGAACATCTGCCTAATTTACTAACTTTTAATTACAATCACAGCTGGTTGCTCAACAGGGGCAGTTGTCACTATGATAGCTCTTCCATCAGAGGCTAGGTTAATATGATCAAACACCTTATCTTTCGTCATACCATTCTATCTTGGAATCCCTTTTATATAGCTGAATCTCTGAAGACTAACACCAGGCTTCATATACATTACAACAAACAAACAGGACGGTTTATCTTGTACTTAGATTCAGCATATGTGGGCTTATTTATTTCAGTATTTTTTTCTGATTAGAAAAAAATAGAGACAATGATGTTAGAAACAATATTAAAGCCACCATTAGGCACAATAAAAAAGACATTTTGAAAGACAGAAAATCAGCAGGGTTTACAAATTATGGAAATTTTTTTATCCTTGGCATAAACTCTCCTTTTTTTAATGGAAAATTATGCAATACTGATACAATTAAGCCAGATGGAAGGCACGAATGGAATGAGTTTTAAAACTGTAGCTTATCAACAAGATATGTCCTTAAAGAAATTATCTTATTCAGGTCTTCTCAAATTTATTTTCCTTTTTTGTTCTTTCTGAAAGAACAAAAATTTGAAAAAAATTATTTAGATATTACTTGTATACTTCAGCTATGACTCTTCTAAGTAGATTTGGGATAGTATGAGAAATTCACTGGTGGAGATGTCAGGAGGGGTCGTTATATGTTGATCAATAAAACATACAAGAATGTGGAGAAGTTCTTTATTGACTAGGGCTAATGAATTCAGTACCTTGCAGAAATGAATTAGAACACACTTGTCGGTATGTACAGCACGTGTCCATTGCCAAGCTGATGCAGAAGCTAGAAAAAGTAAATAATGGTGTAGGCTAGACCCTGGCAAGGTTGCCTCTCTGGAAGAAGAAATAAAAGATTAAAAAAAAAAAAGAAAAAAAAAAGTAGGGCAAACTACTAGTTCAACTGCAAAGTTATATAAAAATGTTTACAACAGTTCCTAATCTTTCATCCACACACAAGAAAAGAAATTCACACTAGGAAAGAAAGCATTTAAACAGATCCAAAAAATTTTCAGGGATGAGCAGAAGGCAATTATTCCAAAAACTCTGAGTCTCATGAATATTTTCGCTGGTGTAATTGCTGGGTTAGTTTATTCAGTTCTATCATGCCCCACTTCTGTGTTCCAGTTTGTGCTAGCACCTTCTTCATATATTCCTCCAGACATACATTTACTTATTACAAATATTACAGCATTGCCTGGGGAAGATTTCTATTTAGTGCTACTGACAAAAGGAGAAATTATGAGTAACAATTTCCAGAACTGATTTCTAAGAATTATTTTATGTATTTTTCTCCAAGTCTTAGGACATTTTTGCACTGGTGGAAGACACGATCCTGGTATTTTCATAATAAAGAGTTAACAATATAAAAATATTTTTTATGATTGTACATATACTTATTCATGTAAGAGGTAGTTCATCTATTTAGATTGCTAATGTTACAGCAACTAAAATTGAGTGATAATAAAAATCTCTGTGCAAAGAGAACGAGTTTATGCATGTAGCAATTTGTGTAGGTATGTATGCTATCTTTGAATACGGACAACTTCACTGATGTAAGAATTTCATTTCAAATCAATCTACCAAACACAGAATCTGAGATACCGATGGATGATTTTATGATAATGTAGATAGTTTCTAGAAAATTCAGTAGTCTCTTTTGTCCCTTTTTTTCTGACTGTTTCCAGACAGCTATGCACCAGCCCAAAGTATACATGAGTTCTTATTTGCTGCAGGTCAATATCTGATGAAGATTCGTTCCCTCTACCCCTCCATGCTCAACAACTTTGACCTTTCTCAAAATGGGATGACAAAACTGAATGGGCATTTTAATGCAAAAATATTTATTATTTAGATGATCAGATTTGTTCAGGAGAGATTCCTGTACAAATATAAAACTGTGCTATTCTAAATGGGGGGGAAAAAAAAAAGGTATAAGTTTGTTATTAAGTTCAGGCCATCAGAACACATAATGTTGCAAATTTCAAACTCCAGCTGCAAATGTGGTATGCATTCAACCTAACACCAGTGCCAAAAAAAGTAAACTTTTACTTAAAATTTCCACAGAAAATAAATTGAAATCTTGGACAAGATTTCACTCAGCATACCTGCAACCCTCCATTAGCTCAAAAATCTGGAGTGTTGGAGATAAGGGAAGATAAATTATTCCACTGAAAAAACAGGGTGAGATAAAAAGTAGAAAGTGATGTGGCTGAGTGACAAATGAAGTGGTCAAGCTGCCAGTTTGGAGCTGCATAATGAACAAGAGTATTTTAATCCTCCATGGGGCTCCCACATTCTGCAATTCCTCATACATTTTTTGCCAGGCCTTTCACTTGTACAGGTTCTTCTGTATCTTTGAGTAGGAAGGCACAGATATGTGCTGGAGTGTATACTTCTTCACAGAGGATCCAGATTTTAATCTTATTATCAGGCTATCCTTCATGTGCTGCAGGGAATGTTTTCCAATGTTCTTAAAACAGTTTCTTCTTTGTCCTAGTTTTTCATTAGGAGACTCATTACTTATAAGAATCATGTTTGCTTTCGGATTTCTAATGACCGATTGGGAAGTTATGGGATAAAGCAGGAGATACTATTACATTATATCAGTCATCTTGTATGAAGAGCAGTTTGAGCTGCTCAGGACCTTCCAGGAAACAGACATGGGAAAAAATGTTTTTTCTTTTGAAAGGTATAGATCAAATATATTGCTTTCAATACATCACTAACTCTACATAACCCAACCTTTGCCTCAGAGGAAGTCTGTGTTTTGATACATACTGTAGAACAGTTGCTTGAAAAGATTATGTGCAATCAGTAATAGCAGGCATCATATCACTAGCTAAAACAAATCAATGTGAGATAATTAGAAATATCAATAACACTGTTAGGTTATGTGCTTAGATTGCAGTTAATATAATAATTAAAACAGAAGTCATTAAATAATAAGATATCATGTTTACTCAAAGATATGACATCTAGCAGAGTCATGAGTAGTCCTCAGCAAGTAGAAATGTAAAGCTAAACAAACATTCTTTTTGTGGAAACTTTTTACTAAAAGTAACAGTGGGAAAAAAAGGTTAATTGTACAACTGACTGGTGGACATAAGGACAGTTCTATAAAAATTGTTTGTGAGAAGCAAGTGAGAAGCAAGTCAGTTTCATCCTGTATGAAAGCAATGCATAATGTAAGATGTCCCATTCTGTCATTAAATAGAGTTAAATAGAATCTTTCTGAGGAAACATTTGTATGCATTTTTTCTTCCTCGTTATCAGTTATGGAAATGTATTTTAATCATGACATTAATTTGTGGTGCACTCTCAACTTTTTGGTTTAAATGGTTTGTAATACACTGATTTTTCACTTTGGGTCTCTGCTTCCTGAGGCCAGGAGGGCTAGTGGTGTCTGCATCACTATCTTTCTTAAAGTTCCTTTTCCTTTTGTGGAACAGGTCATTGCCAAGAAGAATTCAAGAACTAAAAATGTATTCCAAGAAAAGTATTACTGCAAAAAAGGGGGATGTGCACAAGTACACCTCTGTGATCCTAAATGCTGCAAATAGCAGCACTAGCATGGTGTCAGATAGTAAGGAGAGCGGACACTCAGAGGAGTTACATAGCATGTGTTCAGAAATCAGGACAGAAAGCAGTGCAAAGGTCCATGGGCATGTGGTTTTGAATGTGGGGAATCAGCAGGAAGCATGAATGCTACAAAATGGTTGCAGAGAGCAGCTGATGATCTGCAGGCTCATGGCATAAAGGACTCAACAGATCTCACAGCCATGGACAGGCTTTCTGTTGGATGAGCTCTTATAGACAGGGGTTTGTGTTTTCTCCCTTGGAGCTCTGTGCTGCAACTGATGGCTGATAGGATTGTTTTTATTTATACTACTTTGTTGCCTGAAATAAACGTGTTGTTGATCATACCTTTCTTCAACTAAGTTGATTTAAAGCCTTACAGCAGAGCTAAGCATATGGGCAAAAAGGAAGAAGAGTTCCCTGGGGAAACACTGCACAGTGAAGCAGAATATTTGCATCCTTTTTAAGGGAGGAAAAAAGGAATTATTTTGAACTTCGTTCTGCATGGGCAGAAGAATTTTTGACTGCAGATAAAACACGAATTTTAGTTAAAAAAAAGTGGTCAAAAAGTCTTCAGTATGGGCAGGTCTTTTGGTTTCCCATGGTTGTACAAGGTCCTTTCTGTTAGGAAATATATGCTTTTGAACAGTTATTAACTTTGTCTAGTTTACAAAATACTATAGAAATCATGCTGGGTTGGAAAGGTTTGTCCAAAACAGTTTCTCTGGAAGGTTGATTGTAGATTTCATGTTGATTACAGATTAACTCAATGTTAGCTGTTGGTTTCAAGTAAGGCATGAAGTAATTACCATATTCATCAACAAGTCAAAGTGGAAGAGGTAATACAGACAATGGAATTTGTAGAGAAAATGAAGCATGATACAGATGAAATAAAAAAATTGAATAATGATTTTCAATAGAGGCTAAAATGCTAATGCCACCAGAATAACACCATGAAGAATTATAAGATGGGGGTCAAAAAGCATGCAAATGTGAATGTCAGGTCACAAACGGACCATGAATATATAGAAATTCATTACTATAATAAGTTGCAGTGAAATGACATTTAAAGCCAGAAAGATGTTAATTCCCAATTACAAAACAATCATAATGGCAATTATGAATTATTGGTTACAAAATACTGAACAAAAATCGTTGAAACAGTGGAAATAATAAGCTCTGTAACAATAATAGAATTTCTGCATAGTTTGTTACTGAATTTAAAACTTCAGGGATATTTGGCAAGGAATAAAATTCAAAATAGTATATACATTGAAAAATAGTTTGTTTTAAGAGTTGGTTTTTTTAAAGAACAGTAAGGACAAGATGAGAAGAACAGAGGATGAAACTAAAATCAAGGAGAATATCACAGATTGTTTATGAATTTAAGTTTGATCTGGCAAGTTCTTTAAACTTTTGTCCGTCAGGTATTTTTTCACTAAAGAAAATGTGGGACCTAAAATGGCAGAAATTTACACTAGCCAGCTATTTCATCAATCTGATGAGAAAAAAGATATTTTCCCTGCCTACAGTATACAACTGGATTTTTTTTTAAACTGCTAGAATTTTATGACAATTTACCCGAACATTGTATCGTAATGTATTATTAAGACTAGAACTCAGATTCTCCATTGATTGAGTCAAAGCGTGCTTCTTTTTATGTTGTATGAGTAGTAGGCTGAAGTTTAGAAATCATCCAGTGATAAGTATTAAATATGTATAATATATAATGTAGCCAATAAATATATTAGATGTGTGTGGTATTTATATATTAGATAAATATGTGTGTATCTATACAAGAGGCAACAGTAAATAATCTATTAAATGGCTGCCAAAATCAAGGTTTTACTTTTTGTGTTGTCATTCCCTGCCAATACATTTAATCTCGCTTCGAATCTGAACAGACAAGACAGACAAAGATATGAATAGGAACAGTAGAACAAAGAGAAGATGACTGATACTTGATATGCAGTCCCACCATAAAGTTAATGGCAGATCTTCCTAGATGAGTGGGTTTCCTAAGCAGTAAACCACGCTATTTCTCTTATAACCAATATATAAAATCATATTCCATACAGTAGGCATATGATCTTACCCCAACAGTTAAAATCCACTTAAAAAATGATGACTTAGATGTTGCAAAATCATGTTTTGTTTCATGTCTTGATGAATTATCCTTATTCTAGTCCTTGTACAGGGGAACTCAACAAAGCCACAGATCTATATAGTTCAATATTTTTAGCTTAAGCTGCATTTATTTTACAATCTTGTCACAGTTTTGGTCACCAAACTTTGTTGTTATGAGTAAGGTAGTAATTACTTTAATGATTAAATTATCACTTATCTTGGAGCAAATTTAACTGTCTTTAAAATTTATTTTGTTATCCACAGTAAATTAAATTCTTTGTTACATACTAGAGATAATTCCTTGTTTAGCTTAATAAATAAACATAATTTGTATTCATTTTGTATTCCAGTAGTAATTAACTTTGGAAAAGTGTGGTTAAATAGCCTGCATAAAGTATATTCTTAAAATAAGAAAACGGAATTGCAGCTTCCTCCAAAAGAATGATGAAGAGTTCAATTAGCAAGATTACTGGGAGTAGTGTTAAAATTTGAAAATGCTTCCACTCAGTTAAAAAATACAATAAATATTTCCTTCATATTTCAGTGCCTAACAGTTTGCCTGGTGTTTGTTTTTCCCACTGTCCAGACTGCAGCAGGATTCAGTTAACTTTTCTTGTAATTGGAAGATTATGACACAGCATTTTTGTCTTTTTGATCCAGCTGGTCAGAATAACACATCTACATAGAGTGTTCTGTTCCCAAATTAAAGAAAAGACAAATCAGCTGAAGCATGATCTACTTTTTCTCCTTTCAGATTGTTGGACAGGAATTCTCACTTTGAAGTTTGGTAGAATTTGGGACAAAGTAATGGAGCCTCCATAATAATGGTCAGATCACACGTGGAGTAAAAGGATGTTTATTCATTATTTAATCAATATTTCCAGAAACCTCAGTTTTGCTCTCTTGATAGTTTTTGGGCTCATTCCATAACTGATCTCTCCAGTCTCACTTTTTGCTTGGAGGGGGGTAGGAGTGGGGGTGGAGTGGGGCGTGGGGTGGCAGGTATCACTGACCTTTATTTGTGAAGATCTAAAATAACTATCAAACTTCACTGAAATGAAGTTTTGCTGAAGCTCCAAATTTTGATGTAGCTTATCTGCCTCATTCAGTGATAATCCAGGTTAAAACAGCCAAATGTAGCCATTTGGTAATGGATAAACAGAAAAGGAGGGAACTCATCATTGTTAGAGCTACCCAATGCACTATGTTTGAGTGAGAACAATGCAAAATTGAATACTGTTTCTAATAGTTTTAATTTCCTGATAAGGACTTAGTTTTCAGCAATTGGGGAAAAACACCAAGGAAATCAGGAGCATGAAATGGCAAAATTTCCAAGTGCTGGCTACTGTTATTCTTTCCAATAAGAGCTGCAGAGGGAAGTGAGGAGGCCCAAAGCGTTCGTTATTAGCACTGCAGTAGGAATCTGATTTTTCATCTCCCTCTTCCCTTAACTAGGTGTATCACATGTTCTTTTCCTGGTTGTAAATTCTGGTTTTTTTCTGAAAAGAAAGAACTGTCTATGCTGTCTGGGACTCCTGGAGATTTAGCAGTTTGCCTGTGGTAGTACCAGCAGTCATGATGAACATGTCCTGGTGGGCTTCAGAATATGCAGTAGATCTAATACTACATGTAAATTCTAAGTGAAAATACGGCCATGCAGCTGAATCTATCATGTGAAAAACATTGTGTGGAATCTGTAATCTTGCATAATATTGACTGCAGTTCCACTTATTCATATAGGTTGTACAAGGTGTTTGGAACAATGTCATCTAATGTGTTCACAGAGTGTTTGTGTCTTGGGGAGGTAAGCTGCAGCCAAAGCTGCAGGCTACCACAGCACCAGCCCACTCATTTTCTTGCACAGCAGCCTAAATAAACATTTGCATTGAAATCAGTATACAATTAACACAATTCTAGAAGCTTCTCAGTCTCATTCAAGGCCAGAGATTTGTAATACAGACTTTCTACTGGGTCTTCTGTTCAGTGGTCGATCATTGGCTCAGCTGTTAAATCGTAGAATGTAAGTGGTAATGCATATCACTATTCAAATCCTTGTCCAAATACATCAGAAAGATTACATGCTTAGATCTGAGGTTATTTTCTTGTGTTTTATACAGTTGTTTATAAAGAATCACTGACAAGATTTGACCATGAAACACGATTCTGTGTGCTTTAGTCAAAAAACAACTTCCCAAACAAGCTTTGTTTCCCCTCGCCCACTTCCACTACCTCTGTATCCCATACTGAGAAGAGATCAGGCAAAGGTAAAGGGAACATGCATGAGTTTAAAGTCCTGACCTCTCGGGAGGCTGTGGCAGAATCCTTGTTTCTCACAATCTTATCTTCTCTATGCAAAGCCCAGTCTTTCCCATAATGTAATTTTATACACTAAAAGCTCTCAGACTTTCACAGACATAGGATGAGACAACTACATGTAATTCTGAAATCATTTTATCATTCACTTAATAGCAGAACAAATTAGTCATAATCTCAGATGTTGGTGCACATTATGCTGAGACATGCCCACACTAATATGCTCGCTGATAAAGCAAATGCTTACCCTGTCAGAGTGCAAATCTTATTTTGTCTCTTGTAAAGCCAAGGGAGAGAGAGCTGAGTCTGCAGTAAGACTGCTTACTCAAGAGGATTTCGAAATTTATTAACAGATTTCATTAAATACATAGAGGGACCCCAGCATCCAAGGTTTGAAAATTAGGATGCAAGAGAGAAGCAATAAGTACAAAACAGGAAAAGCAAGCATTACCATGTATGTATAATAATATCACTCAGATCATGTGAAAACTACAGATCTGTGCTATTTCTAAGAATGCAGTTATTCTAGAATCATATTGTTTAATGTGCTCAACAGCCTCCTAAAGGCACTTTCAGCTTGACTGAGCACAGGAGATCAGTGAGTGACACAGAGGGCTCATGTTGCACTGGATGTGATAAAACACTGCTTTGACTAAAACTGGTAACTTTGTTAATGTGAAAAAAAGAATTACACTTCACTTTCATTTCTGGTCTGTCATCTGTCACTCTAAATCTGGTGTCAGAGAAAAATACAGATTTCCTTCTCTCAACTTTTGATCAGATACTGAAAAAGGTAAAAGTATTAACTGACCAAAAGGTGACAAATGCCCTCAGTTTTATTAAAAGAAGGAGGCAGAAGCAGAGAAAGCTGTGAAAGTTCCCCACATATGAGGTGTTTCTTAAGTATTTATTGAATATTTTAGTAAATAATCTTCCAAGACTAGGTTCATTCTGAGAAATATTTGAATTGTTGTCCTCAAAAGTGTTCTTGCATTCACTACTATGCTTTCATTTATTACGGATACTATAATTAAAAACACCCTAAAATTTTGCATCATTATGTTTGCTTGAAAAGTTAACTAAGCATAAATAAGGATTCTGAAGGAAATTAGCAAGATTTTTGATAGTGAGATCCCACTATTTATTTGCAATGGCAAATGATGTACAAACTGTGAATGAAGTTAATACTGAACTATAATACCACTACAAACAACTGCCGTGTAGTACAGCTGTTAAACCAGGAATGCATGTCTGTCTCCAGTTTGGTGGGGGTGGGGTGGGTGGGTGAAGTTACAAAATACCACTGAATGTAATGAAAAAAGAAAAAAATATCTATTAATAGCAGTAAAAATGCACAAGTCATGAGGTTATCTTAAATCCCAGCACTAGTGCCTTGGTGCAGTGGCAATGAATACTTTAGGTCCAGCACTACATTCATACAATTCAGTGTCTCTTCTTAATATGGGGAAGATAAAACAGTAAATGACAACATTTTCAAAAGCAATAGTGGTTTGCTTTTCCTAATTTAATAACATATAAGGTCTCATGTAGTGTTCTGGCCAAAACAGAAGGTATCATCTAGTTCATTCTCCTTCCATCATGAAAGAGTAGTGACAATGGTTTGGAGAGCTGTCTAGCCTGCATGTAACATTTTCAGGGATGAGATTGCACAGTTTTGTCTGGTAGGCTGTGAAATCTCCTGTACTTATCTCCCCCTAACATGATAAAGTTTTATTTGTGCACCCACTCTAACCTCTTCCAGTGCAATTTAAACATACTGCGTTTTGTTGCACACCCTGCAGTCACAGGGAACAGGTGATTTTTCCTGTTTCTGAGTCAGTTCACCTCTGAGCTGAGGACTGTAATTACACATTCCCTCAGTCTTCTCTGTTAAAAGATTAGACAATGATGACTTCTTCAGTCTTTTGCCATAAGCCTTGTTATCATGTTATCCAGTCATCATCTTTGTTCTCTTCTGTCATGTCTCCATTTGTCCATGTCCCTCAAACATTACATATGACAAAGCTAGGAAAGAAAATCTTTCATGTGAAAACATCTACTGATTTTATTAAAATAACTAGTTATGTCATCTGTTCTGGTGACACAGTTCTAGTGCCTGAGAATGTTTAAATTGTTTTAGAAACTGTGCTTCCCATCACTGTCAAATCCAACACTAACTTCTTTCAATCAGGATGGAAAACTGTTCATAGCCAAAGTGCAGTTGAGTGGTGCAGGAGAAAGATTAGCACTTGAAAAAGTCCATGTGAAGTGCTATTTTCTTCTGAAAAATATATTTTGTTGCATAGTCCATAATTAATTAGATATTCATTAGAAAAATTAAACTGAAATGAAAATGGTAAAGAATCTTTTGTTTTTAGTTATGTGCATTTCTTCCACAGTACTTACAAACATTGACTTCAGCTTGCCCTGAAGATTTTTAGTCTATTATTAGTATGGGATAAAGATTAAAGACTGGAAAATCCAATAGAATCAAGAACCAAAAAAGACTGCACCTTTAACCAGATCTTAATGTTAAACTTGCAGAGGTAATCAAGAAAATAATGAGCATTAAGAACGCATTCTTGGATCAAAAAATGGAGAATTTTTGCACATCCAGACAGACTGAAAACATATTGTCTCTTCTTACAGTCAGAAATATCAGATCTGCAGGTAAAGAATGTGTTCTAAATGATGAAATAAAGCTTGTAAGTGAATTTTATTACCTCCATGCATCTGTGATTTTGTCTTCTGTTTTCAGATTGGTGGAATTTATATGTGTGTTCAATACCTATGTAATTACAGCATGTAAAATACCCATCAGTACGTGAATTCAGTATTTTCTTGCTCTTTAAAACCGCTGTCATTCCTCAGCAATAGGAAGCAAACAAATGAATTAAGTATGTAGTATTATGAATAGGAAGGGCATTTTATCAAAAATGTCATTAAGCATTCGATTTTTATGTGGGTTCAAGAGGATAGTGTCATATAAAAGTTTCCATAGTAGAAGAAATCCTGAATTCTGTAACAAATTGAATTTTCTAAAAGCCATGACAGAATCTGGCATAGATACAGCTAAATGTACCAATGTGCCTTCCATCGTATTCTTTGGGATAATGTCTAATTAACAGTATATTTTATAAAGATCTGAATCCACTTTAGTAAGTGGTGAGGAAGAGCAGTCCTTGACTTTGTCCTATCATTATGAGATAAACAAAGAAACAAAATCCCTAATTAAGACAATAACTTGATATAGTGCTTGTAGATGTTTTCTTAAACATGAAAAAGAATGTGGGGGTTGGGTTTTTACTTTGTTTAATGGTGTGAGGAGTGAGGGGATGGGGACTTTACCTGTCTGTTAGAACAGCTAGTCACTGTATAGTTGAAGAGAGATAATTTTATGATCTAATTGCTGAATAACCCTTTGAAAAATATGTGATTTGATATAAAGAACAAAGATAATATTGCAATCCCTTGACAGTCATAATGTGCCCTTTCTATGAAGAAGGACTGAAGTATAAGGCTTAATCCTTAGTTACTTCCTTGATGGTGTTAGCCAGAACCATAACTAAACCACTGAGACTTACAAATATCTTAGCCAGCAGAGAAATTCTAGGGAAGTTATGACGAAGGGGTTGGTTACCTTTATCTTTTACATCATTTGGACATAAGCCAAACAGTCCGCTGTTACTATTACTAAAGGTAGAAGTGATATGGACTGCACTAGTGTAATCCAAATGCGGTGAACTGTGTCACTGTTATCCAAAGTATGTTATTTGAATAATAATGTTGATTACTTTTAATCTACAGTTAAAGCTACAGTTGAAAAAAGTCAATCTGACATTGCTTTAAATTTATTGTGCTATGAACACTGAAGTAAAATGTCCGCAATGTGCTATAACTTTAATTACCCTGTAAGAAATCTCTGTCCCTTCAAGTGAATTATTCTGATATTCCTCATATTTGTTCTTTAAATATAGGAAATCTATCTGCAGTTCATTCAGTGTAAACCTGTATTAAATTTCAGTGTTTATACAGACTGCAAACACTTTGTCACAATTCTAATTTAATGTTGTATTTTCTATACATTCCTTTACCTAGTAGAAAGCTGAACAAGTGAAATTGTGTAAATATAAAATTGTGGTTAGTCAGAATTTGGCAAACCAATGGTCAGATTAGTATTCTTGTTTTCTCTTCTGTTCTGGAGGTTCCTGTTTGAATGTCAACACCAGAACTTTGATGATTATACTCTTTTTCAAACGTCCAACAAAATACGACCGATGCTGTAACTGGCAATAAGACTTTGTCTCATGTATTTTTTTTAATGGTTGGATATTACTTGACACTGACTTAGCAATGTCATCTTTACACTTGTGTCCAATGTCAGGTAACCTGAGGTTCAGTGTGCTTTGCACATTTAATTTCGGGAGGTGGGGGAGGCGGGGGGAGGGGGAAGTAATTCACGTCCTCAGCAGAGTTGTTGCACACAATGTCATTTTTTATGAAGTTTTACATCAAATTCTTGGTTAGGCCCTATGTTTCAGATGGCTTTCTTATGCATCCTTTTCTTACTAGTCTTGAAACTAATTTTTTTTTGTCATTGTCATTACCATGTAATTCTTTGTCTTGCAAGGGCAGAACCATTACCTTTGAGTCATGGCCTAGGTACTTTGCAGATAACTACACTCTGCCTACTAAAACTATTCCTTTAGATATTATTGCTTATCACTAGCCTAGGCATTGTGCTGATGCTTGCTAAACAGTTTTCTATTTAATTCTAAAAGAGACTTCCAATATGGTGCTGATCCTTCATTTGTATGGATATCTGTACATATTTTTTCAGCGACATGCAGTCAAATATACATTGTAAATACAGATGTTCATCAAAGAGAACATCCAAACTGCGGCAGGCTAGAAATACTGGCACGGTCAATATAATGGAGAAAATAAAAAGATACACACGTTGATCTCACGACATAGCATTGGGAGAAATTTGTACCACCTTGTATTCAAACCAGCTAATTCCACTTCTAACCCTAAATTGAAAGCAACTGTATACCTTATAAAGCTCAGTTCATTGAGCAAAAAAAGTGAATACAACGTCACACAGTATTCATAGGTTTGTCTTTGCCTTGGTACTCAAGTTTCATATTTTACCTCACAGGAAAAGAAGAGAGGCAAAAGTACTGTGCTTCTTGCTGATTATTTGACAACTTAACAAATGAAAAATAAAAGAACCCACTTACCAGCTCTGAGAGATGACTATAGTATACTGCTCTGTCATTTGACAGATGACCTGGCCATTGCCATGGGAACCAGCAGGAAGCAAAGTGCCATATGATAGAAAGCTGCTACAGAGTGGTAAAGGTTAATAACAGGAAATAAATGAATGGGTTAAAAGGGTAGGAAAATTCTAGTAGTTCCCATGTGTAGTCTGTCTACAAAAATACTTTCGAGTCTTCAACAAGCTGTGGTAGAAAGACAACCGAGATTAAAGCGTGAAAAATAGTATTTAGAGCTCTCCACCCTTAAAAATTCAAGGTTTCTCCTTTGTGCATTTGCTTAGCGTTTAGCAGTAGAATGGAGACTTAAGAATTGACATGAAATGCTTTAAAAATGCAATAGAAAAAGTGGAATAAAATCAATAGTGGTGTGAGAAATTAATTGGGCAGCTTGTGTTTTCACAGTTGTAATCAAAAAGTAATTTCATATCCAATAGTTTGTATTGATTGTGAAACTGTAATGCTTTATACTATACACTTCATTGTCTGGTTATAAATATATCTACCATTTTGTTGGGCTTTTTCTTTTCTTATCAAGTTTTGTTTTCTCCAAGACAATTTTTAGTTCATGTCTTTAATACATAGGAGCAAAGTAGCAGGCTATGAATATTTGAGCTAATGGTTACAGCTTGCTATTTGCTTTCAGCTGTGTCTGGAAAAGAACAAAGTGGCGCATGGCTTAATAGAGCCTTGAACTAGTACCATTTACCGGTGATCGACCCAGCAGCTGCCAAATGTTTTTTTCTGCGAAGTCCCATTATGATATGATATCAGAAAAATTCAGACCATAAATCAATTCTACTAAATACTTAAAAAAACCCCAACAAACAACAACTGTAAAGACAAGGCAAAAAGAGCAGACCTCTTTTTATTAATCCTTTCATTTTAAGTCAGCTCCTGACTCATTCTCATGAACCCCAAAGATGTGGCATGTGCTAAGAAGGCAAGCAAGTAGGTGTGGACTGTCTATATGCATCACAGAAGTTCATGAAAGTTTCAAGCAGAACTCCCATTCTATTTAAAAAAAAAACAACTAACATATTGTAAATAAATTACTGTATCTAAATTACTCTGTCATATTTATTCTTTTTCTTTCAAGATTTATTTTTACTGAAAATTCCCAGAATTTGAATGTATTTTATTAGCATATTTTGTTAATGCATTATCCAAGACAACTTACAGTAAGTATTAAACCATCACAGATTCTGTTATTAAAAACTCTTTTTTTTTTTTTTTTTTTTTTAATTTTTGCTGCTTCTGATATTTATGGAGGCCTCAGAGAATGCAATTCATTCCACAGTCTCTGGGAACTTAATGTGAAAAAAAGCATGTTAAATTGAAAGTAATTTTTTTGTACAGTGACTACCGAAACAAACACATCATATTAAAAGAAATTTTGTCTTTATGTGCTATTCACTGAGCAGTTTATACTGAAAAGGATAATCAGTTACAGAATGTAACTTTTAGCGATGTTACCAGGCTACCTTTTTAAGGTAGTAATTGTAAACTCATGAAGTGAAATCGGCAGCCTGCTCTGTGTGTGTGTGTGCATGCGTGTGTGTGTGTGTGTGTCAGCCTGCAGACTTCCATGAAAAATCTATTTTTTTCTACATGTGTTTTTGTCCATTATCAATACAGGTTGAAATTATTACATTTTCATAGGACAAAAATTTTAAAATGTTTCACTTGGTGACGTCTAAACAAAGTTATTGCTGCCTCAGTGAGGTGTTTGTGTCTTTTACGGTTCTGTGCACTATTGGAACTGTGGTTTTATACAGAACCTGTAATTTCTGTTAGGCCATATTCACTTTCACTTATACTTTAGATACATCTGCCATGAGACAACGTAGTCATGAGAATCTTTATGCTATGCCCCAGGCTTATTTTCCCCACAGAGATGTCTTTTTAGAGAGCCCTTAACACAAAGGAGGGCATGACTCTGAAGTTGTCACACCCCAAACCTCATTGTTATCAGTTCAGTAGATAATTTTGGGAAAAAAACAAAACAAACAAACAAACAAACAAACAAACAAACAATCCCATAATTGAAGATTTCAGATTTATTTGGAAAACTAAAACACATTGATTGAATTTGTGCACATGAAAAATGAAATGTTTTGATATGATTCTCCTGGAAGAATGGGGGAACAAAAGGGTTTTTTTTCTATGTGAAGACATTCTTTACCATATCTTCATATTCTGAGAATCAAAACTGGTATTTGCTCATCTGTTTCTCTTGTTCAGAAACAAAGGTTGTGGACTTTAGCACTGTAAGCTAAAGGTCAAACATACAATTCGTATTGATATGTACATATTCAACCTATATATTTATGTTTACTTAACAATTCTAAATTCTGTATATGAAGTAGAAGAGAATTAATTCCATCTTTTTTATTATATTGAATTTTCTGTTTAAAGAAAAACAAAAAACCCTAATACAAACACTTTTTTTTCATTGTGTCACTGCCATCCTCAGCACTTCTATAGTACTTGGCTACTTAGTACAGTGCAATTTTATTTTTATTTTTAATTACGGTAAACATAGATTTTGTCTTTGGTTTACATTTCATATATAGTTACGTTGCACTTACTATTTATAAATAATACTTATATATTATTATTTTAAAATAATCAGAAATATTCACAAATTTGTTGGACTGACAGAAAAAAAGAGAGGGAAGGAATCTTTTGTGTCTTGCTTCTGCTTAGATGGAAACCTTCACTAAAATAACAGTCAAGCTACTTTATTTTCTTCCTGCATATTTCAGAATTATCTTTGTTCCTCTTGGAATCAGAAGAGTCAGATGAAGGCTGAAAATAGAAATTATTCCATATGTCCAGTAACAGTCTGAGTAAGCTGCGTTTCAGCTAATCCCAACTTGGTTTTCTGGCAGTGACTGGCTTATGTTTCACCTATGCTGTTTCATCTCTGTGGTGAAAAGAAGCAGTAGGTGTTCAAATTGAAGTACAGCGCTGGAGGGAAGATGGTTACCTCAAATGCCACCTATCTTCACCACTCAGAGCCTGTGTATTTATCAGTCAAAACCTGCTGGGGTTTTTTTTCCAAGTATGCTTAATATGTTCTAGATTTAAAGACTTTTCAGAATATGCTTGCATGTGTTTTAGAAGATTCGGGTTAATATGAATATGATATATGCTGATGAAAATGAATTTTACAAGATGTTGTTCCTTGTTGAAGGAATATATAATCTTTTTTTGATTTTTTTTCATGTCCAAAAGAAACTCCTGTTAAAGAAACAGTATAGATCAGAATAGCAGTATGACTTTGTGCAGTACTAATAAAGCAGTTTCAGGAACATAATGGAATCACTTTGAGAACTAATTTTTGAAACATTTGAATTGAAACACTTTTGAATCAATGCCTTCATTCAGTCTGGCAGAATGGGCTTCATCTGTATGCGTTTGCATACAGAAATCTATGATACACATTTTTATACTATTCAAAGGTTTTAAGGTCAGAAGAGACTATTATAAGTAATTTGTTTGAATTAATGTTTAATATAGGTCATACAATTGCCTCTTACGTTTTGTATAACTGGGCTGCAGAATAAGTTTTATGAATTTATCATGGTTTGAGATACTTCAGTGAGTTAGAACTGCAATCACCACAGCTTACACCTGTTGTCTGAATAGTTAATTGCCATGTCTATGTCTCTCTTTTTTAAGCTTCTTATCACATTTTATTACACAAACTATTTTTGAAGACACCTTTGCTATATATAGAAAAATGAAATGCTGCTTATGATTACATTTCAAAATCACAAAATCATTTGCCAGTATGTGACCTTTTTAATACCCAGTGAAAAACACCCAGAACCTTTTGGAAAAAAACCACCTTCATTTGCATAAATGACAACTAAAAGCTATGCAAGAAAACACTATAAATTCTGAGATAAGTGTCTGAAAAATGCTGGGTCTGTTACTTCTCACTGCTTAGATAGCTTTATTTACTGAGAGTCCAATTAGTCATGAGCAGCACCTGACATGGTATTCTCCACACTGCTGCAGGGTGATTTGCTGCATCATGTTCAGAAGGCAGAACTGCATGTGCAGACGTATCCACGTTATGCCTAAACTTCACTTCTGCTCAGCAGATAAAGCTGCCATAAATGCACTTAAACTTCCGTTTAGTCCACACAGTGTTTTAAGGCCAGATAACAGTATTTCTTCTGTTTAGAAAGTTATATAGTCACATGATACTACTATCAAACATCTACTGTTTGGTTTCATATGATTTAGGTTCCTTGATTATTATTTTTTTTCTTGGAATTAAAATGTCTGGGCAGTTTGGGTTTTTTCTTTTTTTTTTTTAATCATTACTTAGGGACCTCAGTGTTAAACGTTATTTGAGGTCTCAAAACCATATATATAAAATATATCTATGTATAATAAAGAGCAACTGGAATTCAAGTGGCATTTAAACTTACTTTACACTGAAACTAGTAATGTTTGGCCTCAGCGATTTCTCTTTGCAAACATATATTTCCTTGACAAGGCAAGCAGTGTCTAGGAGACTCCTCCAGAGGATAATTCAGAACACCTAATGCTTCTCTTATTGTTCCTACAATAATCGTCTCTACTGACCATAGAATATGTCTAGGCACCTGGGGCCACAATTGCCTGTTATGCTGTGCCCAAATAATTTTAGACACTAGAATATATGTTCTTATGAAATTTAAGAACTTATCTCCATAAATAAGCATGTGGATCCTGTTCCAAAAATATGCACAATATAAACTCTTCAGTGGAAATTATTCCAAAACTATGAAATAAAAGTATCTTAAACTTCTTTTTTTTTTTTTTTGTATTTTTTTAGCAAACATTGTTGTACATTTACTTAGCTTCAAATATAAGAAAACTACATTACAGCAGTGATATTTCTGTTTTTTTTCTGGAAAAAGGAGGCAGCCCTTTTTGGGCTTCCCCATCCTTCTGCTGAAATACAGCAATATACATAAAGATGAAATATGAATAAAACCAAACCAAGACACACAGACAGTGAATTTTTCTGCTTGGGTCTTGTTTGCCTTATTCTTAATGCTTGTTGCCATTTTAAAGTTGTGCATGTCAGAGCTCCTTATGATAATCAGAGAGAGTGAGAGCTTTATTATTTTTATTCTGCTGATGGGAAGACTGGATGATGGAGAAAGATTTGACTTGGTTATGATCTCCCAGTGCTGAAACCTTGGAGGGACAACTTCTCTGTGTGTGGAACATTTGGCATCTTGTCATATTGACTCATACTGGCAACAATGGTTTTAGTGGTCCATGAATTAAGCTGTTACAAGTTCTAGGGCAGAAATTGGTGTCCCTGTCTTGGGTTTTATCCTTTGCTAGCTCTTAATTGAACTGCAAGATTATAATTTTTAGAAGACATGATACTGTATTGTTCGCTCAAGAACTTTAGCCATGGTCAAATAAATGTTTCCAAAAGATCAATGTTTTCACTGCTAAAATAACATGTATAAGGAATGTCTTTTGTCTGACACTGACATTTGGGATTAACATTATTTTCAGGCCATATGGAGATGCCTGTTGCAATAACAATTTACACAGGTATCTCCAGAAACATGTTTAGGAGAGACTGAAACACCCTTGAAGTTAGACTTAAAAGTCTGCATTTTCAGCATTCCTGTGTTAAGTTGTTAGTTCATGTTAAGATCATGGAAATCAACACAGATTTCACTTTTTGCTTACCTCTGACCATTCATTAAAACATACATGTGAATTCAGACAGACTACATGTGATCATTGACTCAAATACTTCTTTGAATGGTCTTGTTTATGTTTAAATCTTTGGTCCTGTTGAAAAATGGGTCTATATTGATAAACCTCCAACCATCACCTGATGTTGAATAAATTAGTTAAGGAGAAAGGTAATTAGCAAATGTTTGTCTAATCCATGACTAATAGAAATCTTCAAATTTGAAATGATGCCTTGATATTTCCCTTACCTCTTTAGAAACAATTGTTACTGGCAATTTTGAATGATTTGTAAGTACTCAGTTACAATTCATTACTCTTCTTTCCCTTCATGACTGTGTAAACAGTCTTCCCAGAAATGAAATAAGCATATGATTCCTTCTCTCTCATGTTTAGGGAAAAAGGTTAGAATAAACTGTTTGGTGCATATATTACATTGATTATTGTATTTATACCTGTGTTACAGCTAATAAAAGATGTGAAGCCTAGCAAACATGACACAACACAAGCAATACCAATGGCTTTGAAGATCAATCCTTCTGTCACTGTTTTAGATATTTGCTCTTTTCCAAGATGCCTTGATTTCTTCTCTTTTCTTCTTTTGTAAATCCAAGATTCAGTAAAAAGGCAAACATACAATAATCAGCCTTTACTTTCTTTATTGCTAGAATTGTTTGCTACTTTTGTATATTTGTGTTACATGTATTTCTAATATTTGCTTTCACATATAGACAAATCCTTTCTTATATGGAATTTTTCATTTTTAGTACATGGCTACTGGCAGGTTTTCCATTATGCCTTTTAGAAACCTTTTTGGTTTCTAAATATTTTTTTACCTAGTTTGTCTAAACTATAGCAATGGATAATGTAAAAAAGTTCTAAGATAGATCTGTAAATCCTTCTTATGCTGTTTCTTCTCCTCTCAGTTATCAAAATGGAAAGAGATTTCTAGATTTTTGCAGCTCAGATTTCTTTTAGGAAGATTGAAACATGCATGACCCTGTATCCTATTCTCCTTTTATTCTAAAACAGAGAGAATTACATCATTGTAGAAGGAAGAATGTTAAAATATAACATTTTTGAAGTTTCTAAAATACATTACTTCAGGTTTTTTCTCCCTTTCCTCTTAAAACCTATACCATTCATTCTGTGGCATATTAAACATCTAAGAAGGCACTGAAGAATATGTCTTATTGAGGCACTGTCCCGTAATAGCTTGATAGGCTTTGAAAAGACTCAGGAAATCATCTTTTCTGCTTTTCTACCCCAGAGCTGAAACAACTACAGTTTTATTATTGCTGACATGTCTGGTTTAGAGTGCTTTTACAGACCTCCTGTGCTGGAGGCCCCACTGTCTATTCCAGTGCTTCATTCACTGTGGGATTTTTTTTCTCATTTCTAACCTGAATCTACAGCTTTCCGTGGCTGAACCACTGTTTAAAAGTTAAAGAGAAAACAGAATATTACAGTGTTGTATGGAAGTTACAGTACAGTTCTAAATTAATTTCACTGTTTTTATGTCACAGTAAAGGCTATTAAATAACTTCTTTATAGATAATACCCTACCACTATCAAACAAAAGAAAACAAACTTTTTAAAAATTTGTTTTTATGTACTTTGACCTAAGGATGTAAAGTTTAAGTGAACATCTTGACATTCTCTCAGGCATTTTGACAAATGACATCATCGTGTTGGAGATGACTTGAAAATGAATCATACATTGGAAATTCATAGGTTCAAATTAATAATTTAAGGTCTGTGCTGGTACAATGTTTCTATCAGAAATCACTAAACCCCTTCTTTACAATATCTAGGAAGTCCTATTTTTCTTAATATCTACTATATAGAATAATTTCTTCTCACTCTTACTATTGACTTCAATTATTTATAAAAAACCTTACTAATTTAACTCATTTAACTTACTAATTTCCCTGTTCTCTTTACTTAATGAAAAATTGAATGCAGTTTCTGGGTTGTGCAGAGAAAAGCTGGATCATCATCTCTGACTTTGTAAAATACAAAGCTGCAGTTAAACAGACATCTCCTTATTCCTTTTACAATTGAACAAAAAGACTATTCTTCATGAAAATTAGAACAACACATCATGCTTTTAAAAGAGCCCACAAAATACCAAACCTGACAAAACAAACTCTGGGAGTTTCTGATTATGGGGGAAGATAAAGATACGGTAAGGCATTTCCTAGAATGGCGTATAGTGATATCTTCAAATGGCCTTCACTCTAAGAATGAAAGTACGCTGCTCTAATCAATACACTGATAGACTTTAATGTAAAGATTAAGATCAGAATATTTTAAAATTTAATACTTTGCCTCTCCATATAGCACTTTGAAAGCCGATATCTTTAGAAACCTGGTCCATTTCCCTGCTTTGAAAGCATTATGTATTTAACATTTCTAAATAATTCATCCAGTCCCTGTGGTTAAAAATATAAAAAGTAAGCGCATCCATTATCTTCTGCAGCTGCTGCCTGGATATTAGGGTGGGTTTCTTTCTTTTGTTTTGTTTTGTTCTTTGCTTTTAGTTGTTAGTTTGGATTTTTTGTTTTCCTTTTTTTTTTTTTTTTTAAATGCTCAGTATTCTTTTCCTTCTTGTGAAATGAGACTTCAGTCATTACATTAAAGGAAAGCATTAGCTGTATGCAGCTGCTAGAGTAAATTTTGCTTTTAGTCAGATAGCCAGTGTGTTCATGCACACACACGTATCCTTCTCTGGTATTTACTTGTAAAACGTTATGTGAAATAATGTTAAGTCATTACTAAAAGTTAAGTTGGTTTGACCAGAGGATGAGAAGGATGGCGAAAACAGAGCAGCATTACAATGTGTTGTCCTTCATTATCATAATAATGATAGTTAATCACTATAAACTCTGAAATAATGGAAGATTTGCTATGCAGGTAGGGGAATGTGCTGCTAAGCTTAACTAGGGAAAAGGAAAGGGGAGGGGAAGAGGAGGGGCAGGGCGGGGCAGGGGAGGGGAGGGAAGGGAAGGGCAGGGAAGGCAAGGGAAGGGCAGGGAAGGGCAGGGAAGGGCAGGGAAGGGCAGGGAAGGGAAGGGAAGGGAAGGGAAGGGAAGGGAAGGGAAGGGAAGGGAAGGGAAGGGAAGGGAAGGGAAGGGAAGGGAAGGGGAGGGGAGGGGAGGGGAGGGGAGGGAAGGGAAGGGAAGGGCAGGGAAGGGAAGGGAAGGGAAGGGAAGGGAAGGGAAGGGAAGGGAAGGGAAGGGCAGGGAAGGGAAGGGAAGGGAAGGGAAGGGAAGGGAAGGGAAGGGAAGGGAAGGGAAGGGAAGGGAAGGGAAGGGAAGGGAAGGGAAGGGAAGGGAAGGGAAGGGAAGGGAAGGGAAGGGAAGGGAAGGGAAGGGAAGGGAAGGGAAGGACAGGGAAGGGAAGGGAAGGGAAGGGAAGGGAAGGGAAGGGAAGGGAAGGGAAGGGCAGGGCAGGGCAGGGCAGGGCAGGGCAGGGAAGGGAAGGGAAGGGAAGGGCAGGGAAGGGAAGGGAAGGGAAGGGAAGGGAAGGGAAGGGAAGGGAAGGGAAGGGAAGGGAAGGGAAGGGAAGGGAAGGGAAGGGAAGGGAAGGGAAGGGAAGGGAAGGGAAGGGAAGGGAAGGGAAGGGAAGGGAAGGGAAGGGAAGGGAAGGGAAGGGAAGGGAAGGGAAGGACAGGGAAGGGAAGGGCAGGGAAGGGAAGGGAAGGGCAGGGAAGGGAAGGGCAGGGAAGGGAAGGGCAGGGAAGGGAAGGGAAGGGCAGGGAAGGGAAGGGAAGGGAAGGGAAGGGAAGGGAAGGGAAGGGAAGGGAAGGGAAGGGAAGGGAAGGGAAGGGAAGGGAAGGGAAGGGAAGGGAAGGGAAGGGAAGGGAAGGGAAGGGAAGGGAAGGGAAGGGAAGGGAAGGGAAGGGAAGGGAAGGGAAGGACAGGGAAGGGAAGGGCAGGGCAGGGAAGGGAAGGGAAGGGAAGGGAAGGGAAGGGAAGGGAAGGGAAGGGAAGGGAAGGGAAGGGAAGGGAAGGGAAGGGAAGGGAAGGGCAGGGCAGGGCAGGGCAGGGAAGGGAAGGGAAGGGAAGGGAAGGGAAGGGAAGGGAAGGGAAGGGAAGGGAAGGGAAGGGAAGGGAAGGGCAGGGCAGGGAAGGGCAGGGCAGGGCAGGGCAGGGCAGGGCAGGGAAGGGAAGGGAAGGGAAGGGAAGGGAAGGGCAGGGAAGGGAAGGGAAGGGAAGGGAAGGGAAGGGAAGGGAAGGGAAGGGAAGGGAAGGGAAGGGAAGGGAAGGGAAGGGAAGGGAAGGGAAGGGAAGGGAAGGGAAGGGAAGGGAAGGGAAGGGAAGGGAAGGGAAGGGAAGGGAAAGGAAGGGAAGAGGAGGGGAGGGGAGGGGAGGAAAAAGATATGGAAGAATGCTCATTTTTGTATAGTGGGTTAAAGTTACAATGGTTAAGAAGAAAGAGTATTACAATGACATTTATGAAAGAATTTCTGTGTTTATATGCTATTTGTTGTACTTTTAGTGAACCATTTACAATTCAGTTGCAAAGCTGCTAAATGTTTGAATATAAAAACGTCTGAACTTTGAAAACTTGACCTTAACTAATTATACATTAAAAATAAGACATATTTACCCCTTAATTTCCTACCAAATTCACTGCTCCAGTGTTTCTTTTTATAAACAAAGAAATTCCTCCTGCTAATAAAAAAATAGCAAAGAAATAATGGCAATGTTTCCAAACTTTCCACATAGTATGTGTTATGTAGGCACATGGAATTAGGCGACACTTCAGTATAAGTCGCTAGTGTTAAAGTACAAACCTTAATATGGGATGAAAAAAATTGCTTTTGAAGTTCTGTTTTTAAATGCAAGCCATACTTTTTATTTTGGGAAACATACAAAACATATATTATTTTCAACAAGTATGATAGTAAATATGTAGTAATTTTGATCTATGATATGGATGCATTACTTCTATGCTTCACAGCCTTCATATTTCAGTCAAGTACTACTTGCAGCAAAAATCTGAGTGACACTGAAGCCCACTAACTAAGCATGTCTTCTACTTTAAAAACATTTCCTTCAAGGAACATGCTGGTCCATACATTTTTTTAAAATACTTCTCGTCAATTCCAGGAGTTGCTTAAAATTTTACTTCAGGCTTTGCAACTGTCCAGTAAAAGGAAAGGAATGTCTATATCCTCAAAATTGTTTAGGTTTCTAAGATTCCTTTCCCACTGCATCAGGAGTTTGAATGTTTTATAACTAACTACCTAAGAAAACTGTCCTTTTTCTGTATAGCCCTCCAGCATTATAACTCACTTGAAAGAAACTTAGCTGAGTTTTTCTGAATGGTAGAGGGCTGGTGGGACGTGTTACTGGCAAAGCTTTCTTGGCTTTGTAATTCTTTCTCCATCCTCAAGCTCGTACAGGTCATTGTTTTCAGAAGTGACATGGAGAACTTAAGCATTACATCACAACTTTAAATGTTAAAAAGCTATAGTATGTACTTTATCTCAAAATATCCAGAAACAGTCAAGCATCCTATGGGCTGTAAGGAAATGCACATCTTATTTTTACGGTCTCAGGTAAAATTAAAATGTTTATTTGAGTTATTTCTGTTGTAACCTTTAAGATTTATTTCAATTTTCCCTGAAAAGTTTTTTTTGGGTTTTTTTTGTGTCTTTGTTATAGACTGTGCTGGTCTTGGGTGCTGGAGGGACAAATGGACTGTGTTTAAGTTAGCTATGGAAAAAGTAAGCCACAGTTCACCAAAAAAAAAAAAAAACCAACCCAAAACCAAAAACAACAACAACAACAAAAAAAACCCAAACCAAACCCATACTTTAAATCAACAAATGTTGTCAAGGAAATGTGAAATGTTTGGTTCAGTAATTCCAGAGGCACAAAATCTATTGAGCAGAGAGCATTTGCTGTGAATTACTTGCTCATTCTAATAAATAATATAGTAACCACCATTTGCTCTAGTCATAATTCATCTGTTGTTTTTCTTGTCTTCTGTACATACTCTAAATCATGTGATCTAAGGAGTCTGATTTGCTGCCCTTTGGGAATTGAGTTAGGGCTACAAAGCCATGAATGCTTTGCCAAACAGCTTGAAAATTTCATTCTTTCCACCACTGCAATTGTCACAAATGTCTCTCCCTCTTTGTACTGGCTAAATACATTTGACTTTAAAATTAACTTGTACAGTAATGAGATGGAAATGCTAGCTCAACTGGTAGAGTATATTATAAGAAGACATCTGATTTGTCCTTCAAAATCACAACGAAATAGAATCTGACTGATTCTGCAGCTATGGCATGTATTTTAAATCAATTATTCTCTGTAAAATAAGATCAAAGCTCTGAACTATCTCAAATATCTTTTACCCTTAGCCTGCCTGGACTTGATGTATGCAGTCGCTGAGTCAGTCAAACAGTATATATTCTTTTAACATTTTCAGCTTTGTCCTCTGGAGAATTGTGTTCATTTTTGGTATTGCTGGTTTGCATTTGATAGGGGAGAAAATCAGAAGTTGTTCTTTCAATCTCTCTAAGCCCCTAATGTTAAAATGTCAACAGCAGGGAACTACCTTAAAAAAATCTGCCTTAGCGCTTTGTGTTTTTCCATCAAAACGTAATCAGTCACCCTTCTGCTCCACTAAGGCAGCTTTTCTTTTCTGTGCATGCCTGAATGCATAAACAGTTTTTGAAGATTTTGACTTATATGAATCCATGCTTCAGTGTCCTGTTTATACATTCATACATCTCAAACAGACTATTGAATCATGCAGTCTGTTCCCCCACTTAGCTCAAGCCACCTACTTCATCTAGTTATTTCATCCTACAGGGAGCCAAATAACTATTCTGTCTGCATAAAGGTGATAATGCTCGACTTTTTCACTGAGTTTTAGAACATTAGTTATATGACATTAATCCTTTTAAGACATTTTGAAATTTGCTGCAGAAATTTCATCCAAGTGTATGCGATGCCAAAGCCCAGTATTCTGGTCACTACGCTATGATTCTGGGTGGTATTTAATTTTAGAATCATACTGAGCAATTATTACTTGTTTGTTTTCAAAACTAGCAATGTAAAAGATTAGTTGTCTTTGATTAGGCACAGAAAGGTACTTGAAAAAAAGAATATTATCACACCAATTAAAGGCACAGCACTAATTTTGCCGTCTTCTCTCTGAACTGAGTTTAGTTCACACTCATCCTAGGTTTGTTAGATCTGCAGGTCTCAGTAAAGCCATATACAGATTAATTATGGGTGAATCCTCTTTTGATTAAGAAAGGTTTATCAAGCCTCAAAACAGGTGAGTTCTGTCAGTAGGCAGTGCTGCCATAGACCAACCACTGTGCTGTTATGGCACTGATATAAGGCCAGAATGAGATAATCAGATGACTTGTTGGAAGAAAAGAGGAAAATGCTGAACTAAACCCAGAATATTTCAACAGAGTTGAAGTATTTTCTTCCTACACACTGTCTGCTACTGATCTTCATTGGGTTTTTTTCCAACTTTATCTGATACGGCAGTAGAGATGGTCTCATTTCCTGTGTAACTGTCCTAATCCAGTCTGAAACAGTGTTGGGTATTGGTCTAGCATGCTGTAGCAGTATGTTGTAACTATCATAGTGAGTGAGTGGCAAAATGTATGTCAGCATTAATTGAAAATATTTGTCCTTTTAAGGGATAAACACTTTCCTTTAACAACTAACTATTCAAAGAACCCAGTCTACTTACATTGTATGTAGGTGTGGTATGCTGTCTTCTGTGAGAATGTTTTTATGGGGCCCACAAAACATCTAGCTGTACTCTTTCAAATAAGTTCTTCCACACTTTGAGATGGATAACACTTTTTATGGTTATTATTGAAATTTTTATATTTTCTAAAAGAAAACAGTATTTTGTTCTTAGAAAATGGAAAGTGTTTGATGTGCCTTCTTTTTAAAAATGCTCATCAACTATGGGTCATGTAGGTTAAGCTAGTCTTTAGACATTGTTCAATTTGTGTCATGGTTTCTTCACTCTTCTCCGTTCACAGAGTTTCAATGATCCCTGAAGACCTGAGGTTTACTTCACAATGCAATGACTATGCTTCTTTTCAGGAGAAAAATACCAACATTTCTGAGATCATTTCCAAACAAGTAGCAATTTTTTTCTGAGATGTGGTGCACTTTCACAGAAATTTGTTATACTTTGGAAGTCTGCAAGCACAGCTGACCAGTTAGAGCATACCTTATATTTCCCATTTAACCAAAAGAAATCCAGTTTGTATCTCTGAAAGAAATTGCTTTGTGCCGAGAACTAAAACACAGGACATGGTAACAAGTGGGGGATTAATTTCAAAACGGTATGCCAGAACTGAACTAAAGCAGTAGCACACATAAGCTTATCTCTTTCCATGGTTGTTTATTCCGAATGGACCCAGTACCAACAAACAATAAACTGCCTCTGCCTTATGGAAGGAAAAAGATAGGCATTTAGAGAGAGGTTCGCCTTGCAGGTGAACAAGAAAGGGAATGGAGGACTCCCCTTCTTATAATTGTGGGGTTTTCCCCCAGACAATAAAAATTAATAAAAATGAGTAACAAATTAAGAGTGACTAAAGTGAAAAACTTGGGGGAAAAAAAATGGCAAGATCACACTACTTCAGCTGCTATGCTGGAAGAAATTTCTCTGACTGCTCCTTTTCTTTATTGGAACAGATTATCTGGTGATCCTGCTGAGCTCTAGGCTGTCAAATAAGTGAAGAGAAATTCTTAAACATTGTTGGGTTCAACTTAGAAAAATCTAAGAGGGTACAGTAATACTTGCTTCATGTGTGAAGAGAAAATGATGATGACAAAACTTCTTTCTGAAATGGCTTCCATGCGTGTCCAATGCCTATCTGGGGAACAAAATGTAAAACTGTTTTCTCCAGCATCATGACAATCAGCAAGACAGTTTTCCTCAGCCTTCTTCTAAGCTAAAATGCATCCATTTAGTACCTTTAAACAAAGTCTTGTCTCCCACTTTCTGCCATTCATTCCACAAGCACAGACCAGGGAGAATGAAGATTTTGGGATCAATGTCAGGTTTATTTCAAATTTAGTTCAGAGTCAAAATTCAGTGTAATCATAAGTTAAAGCTTATGAGATGTTGATCTGTTAAGTGCCTTGCTCACTCCCTTGCTCTTCGCTGAACCTTTCCTGGCTCAGTATTCCTAAGGTTGAGGCATTCAAAAAAAGTTCTGTTTTCAGCTTGGCTATCAGGATGCTTAGCACTTATTTGTAGAGGCTAAAATATATTTTTCTGTTGCATTTACTACTGTTTATGCTGGGAGACCCTTTGTTTTTTTTAACATAGTCCTACTGCCTCTTCCTCTTCCTTCTAAGGGAAAAACAAGCAATATATTTCGTATTAAAATCTTTTGATGCTATCATTGTCATGCAGATCTTAAAATTGTATTAGTTTTCATTGCTGCCTACAATACTACTGAAAAATTACTGACGAGATTGACGACATGGACTCCTTAATGCTGATCAGAAGACCCTTTGTTAGTCCAAACCCCATGCTTATATATCCTAGTTCACTGTTCATACACAGCATACTAAAATATCATTGGTTAATCAATACCGTTCACACACTTCTTGGCAACATATAATTGGTTAACTGCTAAGCTACAAACACACTAAACTTCTTGCTCAAGATCCTGTTTTTAAGCCAAAGTTTCTTTTTTTCTTCTGGGCGTTCAGCCAACTTTATCTTACTCTCTGGGCCTTCAGCCAACCTTATTTTATTTCTTCTTCTTCAACCTTCAAGGGCATCATGGCCTCCGGTGCTTGCCATAAAGCTCTCTACAAGTTGCTGTAAAAAACAGTGTTTTTCTGAAATGTTTGATACATGTTTTTCATATACCTATGATTTTAACAAATTATTACAAGCAAAAAAAATATTTAGATCTGTAAAATATTGAAAAAAAACCCCAGATCCCTATCCTGAAAATCCGACATACATAGCACACAGAGTTCAAGTATATGAAAGATGCAGTGTAGGAGACAATTATATTGCCAGAGTGAAAATTAGAGTAATACATTCTCCTTACTGTCCAGGACCTTCTCAGTAACAAAAAGTGACTGGAGATGTACTAGCTAGGGTTAACCTGAGAGTAAGTTTCAGTAACAGAGGCTGAATATTTTTTTCCCTTCGTGTTTATGACTTATACAAACTTGGCAGATATCTGTTGGCAGCTTGGAAATGGATTGACAGATGGAGTTGGCTAACTTTTTTTTTTTTTTTTTTTTAATATCCAGGCTTATATATTTTTCCTGCTTATCTTTCTTAATGTTCATCCAAAGTTGTTCATCTATGAGCTTGCTCATTTTCTCATGTTGTTACTGCATAAGCTGTGAATTTTTGGGAGCCTGACACTAGTGTAGTGAATAGAAAGCAAATTATAGAATGACCAGGTGCAATGGAAGATGCACCTCAGAATTACTGTTTTTAACATTTCTATCTTGGCCTTTCTCCTCCAGGCAGGGGAAAAGGCAGGATAGAAAAGAAATCTAAATTAACACTGATTTTTAGAAGAATGTATTAAAATAATTATCCCTTATATTTGCAGAATTATGTAGGCAAGGTTTATAATTTAGGCTGAATAAGGGCAGTGAAGAAATGCGATTTGCTATTTGTATGATTAATGCATGAAATATTTGGTCACGTGTAGCTCATTTGCACCACCTTAAGCAAAGGAATTGGCTGGCTAGCTATGTGCAGAGCTTCCTATGTGACTAAGAGCAAATGTAGAAAGTCCCCACTTTACTTGTCTTCCTTAGCTTAGTACAGTAAACAACAGAGAGACATGCTGTGACAACAATTAGCCCTTGAAATGCAGAGAATATAGATTTATTTCAAAGAGAAAAGGAGAAATAGCAAACAAACTGGAAAAAAGTGCTATTAATAATAGAGGTAAGATATAGCTCACATTCTTGGGAAGGAAATCATGTGAAAAACTTAATCTCCAGTATTTTTCCAGCAAGACACAATTTCTTTTTTATTTTTTTAAAGGACATTTTTTGTGTGAAAGACTCAAGAATACAAAAAAACCAGGGTCATCCCTCCTTAAGAATCCCACTACCCTATGCTAGAAATTTTAGTTAAAGAATGGAGGTATTTATATCACAGTAGCTCATTGTCCTAGCCACCTAGACTTCACTTTGTAAGGATTTTACTAACGTAGAAGAAAACTAAGTCTGTGGGAAGTGGAGACAGACCATATAGCACAAATAAATCATCTTTTTAGTTTGATTGAGAAAGTTATCCTGGAAACCATTTTCGGGTATATGAAGGACAAAAAAATCACCAGAAGCAGTAAGTGTGTCTTCACCCAGGGGAAGTCATGCTTGATCAATTTAAACTTCAATGATGAAATGACTGGTCTGGTGGATGAGGGAGTTGAGGTGGATATTGTCTAACTGGACTTCAGTAAGGCGTTTGACACTGTCTCGTGAGATCCTTATAGTGAAGCTGTTGAAATAACAGTCTGGATGAGCAGACAGCTGGATGGCTGGGCCAAGAGGGTGGGGATCAGTGGTATGAAGTCTAGTTGGAGCTTAGTAATTAACAGTGTAACCCAGGGGCCAATACTAGGCTCAGTCCTTTTCAGCATCTTCATTTATGATCTGGATGATGGGGCAGAGTGCACCCTCAGCAAGTTTGCTGGTGACACACAATTAGGAGTGGCTAAGGGGTCAGAAGACTGTAAGGCTATCCAGAGGGACCTTGACAGCCTGGAGAAATGTGATGACAGGAACCTCATGAGGTTCAACAAGTGGAAGCCCGAAGTTCTGTCCCTTGGGAGGAAAAAAACCCAGGCATCAATACGTGCTGCGGATTACCCAGCTGGAAAGCGTAACAAAAAATAACCTGGTGATCCTGGTCAAAGTTGAACATGAGCCAGCAAGTGTGCTTGCAGCAAAGAAGTCTAGCGGTATCCTGGTATCCATTTGAGAAAGCACTGACAACAGGTTATGGAAGCTGTTATGTCCTCTCTATTCAGCACGAATAGGACCATGTTAGGAGTACACTGTCCAGTTCTGGGCTCCTCAGTACAAAAGAGATATGAACATGCTGGAAAGAGCCCAACAAAAGGACGGGAAAATGATTAAGCTGGAAAATCTCCCATATGAGGAATGTCTTGGTGGTGAGTTGACGTTGGCTGGATGCCAGGTGCCCACCAAGGTGCTCTATCACTCCCCTCCTCAGCAGAACAAGGGAGGGAGAAAATAAGATGAAAAAAACCACTTGTTGGTCAAGATATAGGCAGTTTTATGAAGCAATATACAAAATGCACACACAGAATTGAAGGAAAACAGAAGATGTTATTCTCTACTTCCCATCAGCAGGTGATGTTCTACCAGAACCTGGGAAGCAGGGCTGCAGTATGCATAGCATTTGCTCTAGAAGACAAATGTCATAAATAACGAATGCCTGCCACTCCCCGCACCCCCCCCCCCCCCCCCCCTTTCTCTTAGTTTTTATACCTGAGCAGCTGTCATATGGTGTGGAATATCCCTTTGGTCAGTTTGGGTCAGCTGTCCTGGCTGTGTCCCCTCCGAGATCTCACCCACCCCCGGCCTAATGGGGGCGGGGGGAAGGCTGCAGGGGCAGCCTTGGTGCTGTGCGAGCGCTGCTCAGCAGCAGCCAAAACACCGGTGTGTTACCACCGCCTTTCCAGCTACCAGTGCAGGCACAGCACCGTGAGGGATGCTGTGGGGCTCAGCCAGGCTCAATACAGACTGCAAGGTCCAGAATTTTTCAGCCTCAAGAAGGCTGTGTGTGTGTGTATATATATATATATATGTACACATGCATATATATATATACACACAAACACACACCGTCAGAGAAGGTATAAAGCAGACAGATCCAGGCTTTTTTCTGTGATGCCTACTTACTGGAGCAGAGACAATGGGCACAAACTGAAACACAGAAGTTTCTCTTTTAACATGAGGTAACACTTCTTTACTGTGAGGGTAGCTAAGCAGTAGAATAGGTTGCCCAGGGAGGTTATGGAGTCTTCACCTTTGGAGTTATCCAAAACTTATCTGAACACAATCCTGGGCAACTGACTTGTGACCATACTTGAGCTGAACCGGTGAGACCAGATGACTTCCAGAGGTCTCTTCCAACCTCAACCATTCTGCGATTCTGTGATTCCATGGTTCCATAGTTCTGTTTTGTAAAGCAGTGTTCAGTGTTGATATCCCAGTTTATCATCTGCTCTGTGAGTGAGGTGATTGACCTCTCTGAGGTGATCGACCTGAAAAATCCTGAAAAGCAATGGCTCACCAGGCATCCCATTGCCTGTACCTCCATAGTACTGCACAAAAAGTGGACATCCCTGTGTTTTGTTTGGGTGCTGTAAAAATCTTTTTACTCTTTTCCATATATTTTAAAGATTAAAATTAAAACAGAGAATTGATTGCTCAAATTCATCTTCATACTAGATATCAAGGGAATTTTTGAGTAGCTGGTAAGTTCCTATACATAGAGCTATATCTCTTTATAAACCTGTTAGTAAGATGCTATCATACCAACAGAACAGCAATACTTGCTATTTAAGCACATGTAAAATAATGACCCTTACTAATGAAAAGAATAACACTTCCGTCTTTCATAAGCTTTTTAATTGGACAGTCTGAATTTTATTATTACGAGAATGTGAAATGAGAAGCAACAAAATTACTTGTATAAGTTAGATAAAAGTTCAACAGCAGAGCTTGAATAAAAAGTAGGCATCCTTAGGCCTAGCTTAATGGTTCTGCTATTAATAGCTACCTGCCATGCAGCCAGATACTGCTAAGGCAAGAGCTGAAATAACTGGTTGCCCCCTGTAGTTCTATTGTTAGATTATATCTCCACAATAATATAAAACCTATAGGATGATATACCAATACAGTAGGGATTTGGCAGTTATGCCCTTGGAATTGTAGCTATATTGATGGACTTAACAAAAAATTACTCCAGTGAAGCATACTTAGTCACCAGTAAGAATTCCTTTAGTGAAAGTGACTTTCCAAAAAGCACCCATTTTCCAAATATACTCTCCTGTTTCCTTGTTACTCCAGTACAAAATGTTTGGAAAATGTGTGGATGGTCTACTATTTAGAGCTGTCCTGAAGCTGAAACAAGCATTGATGTGTTACGTCTCAGAATTTGAACCAAAGCTTAAAGAACACAAATGGTTTGTAAGAGTCTGTAGCTGTCCTGTTATATGCTGCGTAACTTACATATACTGATGAACCCTATCAAGAAAAGGAAAGCTTAAGCTTACAAGTAAGTAGAAAAATTATCTTCAACAGACCAAAAACATTCATAGAACCCCTGAAGAAGTCAAGTTGCCTGTATACATGTCCTACCTTTGGCCATATTTCCCATTCTGGTAGGTCATTATTTCTAAGAGTGGAATGAAAGGTTTTGTGCTGTAAATGCATGCAAACATTTTTTATTTCTGTCTTCAATTCCACCCTGCTTCTGAAATAATCTTCAGCCTTTCTAAATGTCCCTTTTTATTTCCCAAAAGATGTTCTCTTATACTCTATACTTCTTTATGCCACCTTCCCATTTGTATCACCTCAGGATATTCTTACTCCATATTGAATGGATTTGTCTGTAATGTATGTTCAGAGACAAGTATTTATTATACACAGAATTTTTAAATCTTTAGGTTGGCCTGCAGGGAAGATTCATATCAGCAAAATACAAACATGACAGGACCGAGTTTTCATATGTAGAATATGGTTTCCTCTGAGGAAAGAGAAGGTCTGGCATCTGAGATACGCTGCTGTATCTAAATCTAAGATAGAGGAAAGGACCAATGAAAGAACCCTTTGATAAATACGGAAAATATTTACTGAACTTGCTGCAGTGCTCTATATTGTGAATGTGATACAATGCTATAACTTTAATTTAAACACCTCAAGAAACAAATTCCTTTCTTACTATGTCCAGGGTGTGGAGGTTCATAGATTCTGCCCCAGGTACATTACATTTTGGTTTCCCAATGGTTAAGGTAAAAGCTTCCTTTAATATACCTTCAGTTCATTGCAAAAAACCAAAAAAGAGTATACACATAGATAAGAGAGTTCCCAGAAAGGTTTTGGTAGCCTTCAGAGGCAAAGTTTTCATCTCATGTGTATTATGATACTATGAACTATAAATTTTCTTTACTAAATAAAATATTAGGTTTTCTTTACCCCATCCCCATTCCTCTGCAACTGAAACTAGTAAAAGCTCTGGGGTCAAGGTGGAGAAAGTGGTACATCAGAACCTAATCGTCATGGTAGGAAGACCTGTAATAGCAATAATGGTAAAACCATGACATTTTATTTGAAATAGAAGCAGCATTTTGCATGTATAGAAGAAATTCTGGAAGAAATAAATGTCTCATTCCAAGGAGTGAAAACTAAAGATGCGTGGAGAGACATCTTTGGTTTAATAAATGGACATTTCAGTTTCCAGATTCCCAGACCTTGATATACTTCTCTTTATGAATTTACTCAGCAGATGAAGGCCTCAGGAAAATGTGAAATATTTACTTTGATGGGATTTTTTGAAACTCGTGTCTAAGTATCTGAGAAGTGGTTGAAATCCCTATTTCAAGTTAAGATTCTTCCCATTTTCTCTAAGGTGGAGAAAATAATTTGAGACCACAATTATCCAGGAAACAAGATAATTCATTAATGTGACATTTCCATACATACTTCATTGTGCAATAGTACACACTCATAGAAACAATGCCCACTAATTTCTGGGAATCAAATCGTAAATGTCATTCTTCATAAACAGTTACATAAATGACCCTGTATGTTATATGCAACCTTTATTTACTGAAAGATTTAATACAGCATGAAGAGGGATCGTTCTTGATTTGAATTTTAAAATGTTTAAGTTTAAAATGTTTAAAATGTTTAAGATGACACTAACTGAAGATACTGAGCACAGTAAATACCTTTGCTCGTATAATTTACTGAGTCTGAATTTTAGTGTTATGAACAAGAATTTTGTGGGGTTTTATGGACAATGATTGGTTAGAACTGCTTTCACTGTTACTTTGCAAAATACATGTGAACTCCAAGGGAAACAAGTGTAGATTTAGATACACTTTTATAAATGAAAGATTTGGGTATACACGTAAATAAGTTAGCGCCCAGAAAGATTTTTGTAGTCTTCAAAGTACCAGTTTTCATATCATGTACATCATGATACTATGAAAGATACATTTCCTTCTTTACTAAAAAAAAAACCAAACCAAACCAGGATTTGGAAATTTTGGAAAAATATTTTCACATTTTTGCCTGTCATGTTTTTTTTATTAAAGATGCTTATTAACACTAAACCTTTTTAAAGCCAAATTACATACATGACTCAATTCAGCAAAATTTTTAACCCTGTGCCTCGTCTCCAGTAGTCTCTGCAGCTGTTATTGCATTATTCCTCAGCACAGAACTGCAGAAGCAAAGGGGAGAAATCAGAGACTGAAGCTCTGGAGAGTTGTGAAGAGTAGGGCTATGAGAAGCATAGAAATCAAGGGAATACATGAAAGTCACAAAACGTTCTGTGTTACTCAGTAGATAACTTGATGGCTTAATGTGTTTTCCATCTGTTTCAGATTTTAGAAGCAGTGATAAAAAGAACTGATATGATAGAGAAATATTTCCTGGATGTGAAGGTGGTATAAGCATGTGGGTTTGAATTAAGAAAGAATTTTACTTGAAGTGTTAATCTTGAAATAATTGCATTTCTTCTGACCAAAGCAGGGAAAAGAACCAGTAGAGTGAGACTGAGATAATGCACTTTAGAAGCCTAAGATGGTATCAGTCCCTGGTGACCCTTTCCTGACCTTTAAAGAAAGTTCTGTAGATCTGTGAGGGTTGTATTTATTGCAAAGGACGCAAATATTCTTCTTTTTTTTTTGGGGGGTGGGGGTGGGTGGGTTGTTTTGTTGTTTTGGTTTGTAGTTGGGGTTTTTGGTGGTGTGGGTGGGGGTTTTTTTGTTTGGTTTTTTTTTTTTTCCTTTTAAGGAGTGCTTTGATATTCCATAAGTTATTATTTACCTGACTTCTTCACATATAAATGTGTGGAGATTTTTGCTGTTGTAATGAATTAAACCATTTCACTCTCTGGTTATTCTTGCTAGCTTTTAAAGATAATAAAATTGTTGATAAGTTACTACACTTTTTGCCATGTTTTCTGTGGAACTTATCACAAAAAATGCATAAAATTATATGCATTAACTGGAAATAGTGTGCAGGCAAATGAACTAAGAATTTTTTTCTTCCTGTGAGAGGAAAAATATTAATTGAAATCACTTCCAGTTGTCTAAATTACCACTAAGTTCATGTTTTCTCAGAAATCATGGAAGGCGGACAAAACCAGCTGTGTGTGTATTCTTCTTTCTGTAATTTTAAGAATAGCTTTAATTTTAACCTGAGATTTTTCTTTTTGTAAAGTAGTAAGGAACATATATGATCATTCAATGTCCTGCAGAAAGGGTATGGCTAGTATCATTGTCTGATGATGTTCAATGGAGCTCATTTGGACAAGAAGAAACAGTTAATATTATGATAAAGAGAATATTTCAATACTGTTTCAACAGCAGGATCCTTCTGACAGCTGTCATAAGATTAGAGTTAATAAACTCTTCCTCCTTAAATGTTAAAAAGTTCTGGCATACTTTTTAGGAATGTAGTAATCACCGTGCTACTATGTAACATTGGTGGCTGAGATTTGTAGTTTGTGGGTTATATTAATGGATTCATGGATTTTAATGGCAGAAGGAATTGTTGTTATTAGGAAATTTAATCTGCTTAACAAAGGATATAAAATTTGGACATGATTTCCACCACCAGAACCACATATTTTCATGACATAGAGCTTATCTTTCTGAAGAATATTAAAAACAATTGATATTTCAAATTATGTATAGTTCTTAAAGCCCTTCAGTAAGTTGTTTCTGTAGGCAAGCATTTGATGATAAAAACTTTGAATATTATATCAATTTATCAAACAACTTTAAAAAATTTTACAGATAAATACGTATCCTCTATTAATAGTGATAATATGGAGATTATTTTGTTTTGGGGTCCTTTGCTAGTAGACCAAGGAGATGGGTCTAGAATTTCTCATGAATGACACTTTTCTGGTCTTTGAAACATTTTTAGAATTCTCTGAGTTCTTCAAAATTTTCAGTAACTTACTGTATGTAGATCTCTGAAAACCAATTTATATACAAACAGTTGTCTTTTCAGTCATGTATTTAAAGAACAGAGAATTCCCCAAATGTCTGATTATATGCTCAATAATGTTATAAATTCCTGTCACTTATAGTGACGTTGTGTAAGTTCTTTTATATATTGTTTAGAACTAAATAACTTACATTGGGTTATTTTGCCACAGTACAAAATAAGGGCAAATTTTTCATGCTATTTCTTTGCCATAAACATTCCTTCAACACTTTCCTTAAAGTGCTGGAATTCAAACTAAAAGATATTTAAGCACTCTGTCATAATTTGAATAAATTGTTGTGAAAGGCGTGCTTATTTCAGCAGGTGGATTTCTGATGTCAATGGTAAACCTTAGATCTATGCACTGAATGTTACTTCATTGATCATAAATACAGTATCATGTCAGAGAAATTAAAAATTCTAGTTATTTCTCTCCATGAAGCTCCCAGTAGCAGTCATGTACAAAAGCTACATGTGGATACGTTCTGTACTCCTGGAAAGACTAGTAAGAGAGCAGAATCTTTGGTTGGCCTGCTTCATCAGATAATCTCTGTAACATTCACGAGGACTGGCTAGTTAGGTAGTACATACATTGCTCTCGTCCGACTCAAAGAAAGTAGAACTAACTAGATTATTTCCCAAAACACTGTTCACAAGATTGTCCTCCTACAATTACTTTTCATTAAGCCAGTTTTTGTGGTTCCATTTTTAAATTTTAGACTGCCTTGGGAATGAAAATAAACTAACTGGATTTGTCAGAAGCTGAAGAGAGAAAAAAGGAAGACTGTGATTATCATGTGTTATAAATTTAATATTTAAATTAATTTTAAAGGTTGGCATAAAAAGGCAGGTTTGCACAGAATTCATATACGATTTCCCCAAAATATATTCATTTTATTATAATCAAAATTTTTTCTACCGGTAACAAGTTTCTTAAGCAGAAACAGTACTGTTTAAAAAAAGCACAAGAATTCATGATTAAGGAGAAAAGAAAGCAGAAAATTTCTGCATTCAAATCAACAGTGACAAAACTCGAGTGCTATCTCTGAACAAAAGACTTCACAGAATTCAGACAAAATAATACAATGAAATTATTTTTAATAAACACAATAGAAAATGAAAAATGAATGAACCATTAAAATGGTATTAATATAATTAATAATTTCAGAGAAGAAATAAAATCCCAGACTGGTGATTTTAATTCTGTAAAATTCAATTAAACTTGGCATAAGCACAGAAAGACTTTTAAAAAAAAGTGAAAAGAGATGAAGGCCTTCCAATCATTACTAAATATTTAGCCAATTCAAACTGAACAGCAAACATAACCATGGGTCTGAACTGGAACATTTCCTGTAAGAATATATAGTTATACATAGATTTGAAATTTTTATTAATTTCTATATTTTTTTATAGAATCATAGAAACATTTAGTCTGGAAAAGATCTTTGAGATCAAGTCCAACTGCTAACTCAGGATGCTAACTCCATCACTAAACGATATCCTGAAGAACAACAGCCACAAGGTTTTTTAACACCTCCAGGGATGGTGATTCCATCACTTTCCTGGGCAGCCTGTTTCAATGCCTCACCACCCTTTCAATGAAGAAACTTTTCTTAATTTCCAATGTCTACCTTCTCTGATGTAACTTGAGGCAACTTGAGGCTTTTTTCTTCTTGTCCTGTCACTTGTTATCTGGTAGAAGAGACCAAGCCCCACCTACCTACAGCTTCCTGTCAGGCAGTTGTAAAGAGCAATAAGGTCCCCCTGAGTCTTCTTTCCAGACTAAACATCCCCGGTTCCCTCAGTTGCTCTTCATAAGACTTGTACTCCACATCCTTCACCAGCTTAGCTGTCTGTCTCTGGACACTCTCCAACACTTCTAAGTCCCTCTTGTAGTGAGGGGCCCAAAACTGAATGCAGGATCCAAGGTGCAGCCTCACCAATCACTGCCCTGGTCCTGCTGGCCACACTGTTTGGGATACAAGCCTGGTTGCTGTTGGCCTTCTCAGCCACCTTGGCACACTGCTGGCTTATGTTCAACTAGCTGTCAATTAGTACCCCAGGCCCTTTCCTGACAGACAACTGTGGAAACACCACTCTTCCCCAGGCCTGTAGCATTGCGTGGGGCTGGTGTGACCCAAGGGCAGGACCCAGCACTGAGCCGTCTTGACCTTTATAGAACTGGCCTGGGCCCATCAATCCATCCTACCCAGAACACTCTGCAGAGCCTGCCTGCCTTACAGCAGTTCAACACTCCCCCCGCCCCGAGCCTGGTGTCATCTGCAATCTTACAGAGGGTGCACTTGATTGCCTCATCCAGGTTGTTGATAAAGACATTAAACAGAACTGGCCCCAACCCTGGCCCTGGGGAACACCACCTGTGACCAGCTGCCAGCTGGATGTAACTCATTGGGTTCAGCGGCCCAGCCAGCTTTTAACCCAGTGCAGAGCACACTTGTCCAAGCCCTGAGCAGCCAGTGTCTCCAGGAGAATGCTGTGGGAGATGGTGTCAAATGTTTTACTAAGGTCCAGGTAGACACCATCCACAGCCTTTCCCTCATCCACTAGGCAGGTCATGTTGCCATCAAAGGAGATCAAGTCAGTCAAGCAGGACCTGCCTTTTATAAACCCATGTTCAGTGGGCCTGATCCGCTGGCTGTCCTGCACATGCTGTGTGATGGCACTCAGGATGATCTGATCCATAACCTTCTATAACCTGCACGGAGGATAGGTTCCCTGGATCCTCCTTTCTGCCCTTCTTGTAAATGGGCATCACACTGTCTAACCCCCAGTCTTCTGGGACCTCCTTGGTCCAGGTAGCCAGGACTGTTGATAAATTATAAAGAGCTTGGTGAGCTCCTCTGTCAGCTCCCTCAGTACCTTTGGGTGGATCCCACCCAGACCCATAGACCTGTGCGTGTCTGAGTGGAGCAGCAGATCACTAACCATTTCCTCCTGGGCTGTGGGGACTTCATGCTGGTCCTCCTTATCCCTGTCTTCCAGTTCAGGGGGCTGAGTGCCCAGAGGGAAGCTGATCTTTCTGTTAAAGACTGTTGTAAAGTAGGCATCAAGTACCTCAGCCTTTCCCTTGTCCTTTGTGGCAATGTTCCCCACCACATCAAATAAAGGACAAAGATTATCCTTGGCCCTCCTTTTGTTTCTAACGTGTTTGTAACATTATTGTTATCTTTTACGGCAGTTGCCAGCCTGAGCTCTAGCTGGGCTTTTGCCTCTCTAATCCTCACCCTGTACAACCTCATGACATCCTAACAGTCCTCCAGAGCTACCTGCCCCTTCTTCCAAAGGTGCTAAACTTTTTTTCCCACCAAGTCCCAGCCAAAGCTCTCTGTTCAGCCAGGCTGGTCTTATTCCCCACTGGCTCATCTTTCAGCACATGTGGACAGCCTGAGCCTGTGCCTTTAACATTTCCTTCTTGAAGAAAGCCTAGCCTTCCTGGACCCCTTGGCCCTTCAGAACTGCCTCCCAAGGGACTCTGTCAACCAGGCTCTTAAACAGGCCAAAGTTGGCTCTCTGAAAGTCCAAGGTAGCAGTACTGCTGGCCACGGCCCTTACTTCTTTGAGAACTGGAAACTCTGTCATCTTGTGATTGCTAGTCAAAGACGGCCTCTGAACACCACATCTTCCCTGTTTGTAACCATCAGGTCCAGCGGAGCATCTCACCTGGTTGGCTCACTGACCAACTGTGTCAGAAAGTTATCTTCCATATGCTCCAGGAACATTCTAGACTCTTTCCTATCTGCTGTGTTGCATTTCCAGCAGACATCTGGTAAGGTGAAGTCCCCCATGAGACTTCTCCCAGCTGCTTGTAGAATGTTTCATGTGCCTCTCCATCCTGGTTGGGTGGTTTATAAGACTGCCACCATGATGTCTGCCTTGTTGGCCCTCCCTCTGATTTGTACTCATAAAAATTCAACCCTACTGTCACCATTATTCAGCTCCAGGCAGTTGAAACACTCTCTGACATACAGAGCTACTCCACCAGCTCTCCGTTCTTGTCTATCCCTCCTGAAGAATTTGTAGCCATCCATCGCATCACTCCAGCCCTGTGAGTTATTCCACCGCCATGACTGCAACTATGCCATAGCCTTCCTGCTTCATGATGGCTTCTAGATCCTCTGTTTGTTGCCCAGGCTTCTGGCACTGGCATAGATGCACTTAAGCTGTCCAATAGCACAGGCGAGGATCTCTCCTCCAACCCTGACATGCCACCTCCAGGCTCATCTCCAACAAGCCTGGTTTTATTGCCTTCCCCCTTTGAATATAGTTTAAATCTCTCTATGAGCCTTGCTAGCTCCTGACCTAAGATCCTTGTCACTCTTTCAGGCCCAGAGCCAGGTATTGATCTGTGTGACCTTCTGATTACACACCTCATTGTTCCCTGCCACTGGCAGAAAAAAACACTACTTGTCCTCCTGATCCCTCAGCCAGCAGCCTCAGGTCCCTCTAGATTACCTTCAGACTTCTTGTCATTTGGATTTCCTCGTTTCCCACTTGGAAGACCAGTAATGGGTTGTAATCAGAGGATCATACAAGGCAAAGGAGTTTTCTAGTAATATCCCTCACCTGAGCCCCAGGGATGCAACCAACTTCTCTACAGGTTGGGTCCAGTCAGCATATCGGGCCCTCTTGTCCTCTCAGATTGGAGTTACCAGTGACAACCAGTTTTCTTTTTTTCCTAGCAGAGCTGGTTGTGATGTGCGGGGTTGACTAACCTGCTCTAGGCAACTCCTCCAACCTGGAGGGGCTTTCATCCACACCATCATTCTCCTGGCCTTTGGGTTCCACAGCTGCATACCTATTGGATAGGGGCACGTGGGAAAGTGAAGTAGGTGGGGGTAATTCACCTGCTGCACCAAGAAGGGACCTGTTTCCATTCCTCCCCATCACCTAGGACCACTCTATCTGTCTGGGGGATTGTAGGTAGGGAAGCCTCCACTTCTTGTGATATGTCTGTGCGGTGCATTTTTCTCAGTGGTAGAGGGTGGCTGCACCAGTCTATCTCCCTTTCATGCTCCCTGATACACCTTAACCTTTTGACTTCCAGCTCTGCCACCAGGCTGAGCAGATCGTCTACCTGGTCAAATCTTACACTGTTGTTATCTCTGCTTCCCTCTGACAGCAGTGACAGGGCTTTAATGCCCACTGTATTCTAAAGTACTCAATCATTTAAAATTTCAGGGTTATTCAGAGCTGTTCAGAGCTACTGAAAGCTACATTCCAGATTATTTATTAAGGAAGCAAAATTGGTGGCATGACCAGCACTCATTTGAAACTCTTTATCTCCCTTTTTTTCTTTGCTGAGCATGTTTGAATAAGCAATTTTATCTCTTTTAATGCCTAATGTTGGTCATCAAACTCATGGTGATCCAATTTCAAAATTTAATCATATGAAATTCACTTAGATCTGCAGAGTACAAAATTGAAAATTATAGATTATAGTTCAAATTTTAAAAGCTAACTGAGCAAAACCAATCTTACAGAATTACAGAACTGACAGCATTGTAAAGGTTTTACTTAGCAGTGTTTGGAAATAGATGCTTTTTTTCCCATGCTGACTCAACAGCACTTATGCTATATGATAAAGCCAGACATTACCTGTATCCATGATGATGGATGTGAAGTACCACTCTTATACTGAAGAATACAGTCTTTGAAAAGGTTGGTAGAAGACAGTTTTGTATCTTCTTGTTCTTATGTCCTGTAAGTTCACTATTCTATAAATTGCTTACTCTTTACCACACAGATATAACGAAGTTCAGCAAATTACAGAGTTTGAGTATGCAACAAATAATTGATTTTCCCTTTTCTTTACTGAGCAAATTAGCTGTAAACATCTCTCAAAATTCTCAAGCATGTTAATTATTCTAAATTATTTCTGATTTTCCACAGTTCTTCAAATCATTCAAGCTATATGTTCTAAAATTAGAATTTTGACTTATACATCTAACCAGTTAAATTAGTAATGCGTGTAAATTCCTTGTGTTATTGACAACAAATTTACACTTGCATATTTATTTGTAATAGAAAGCACCAATGTTGTCAAATACACTGATACATCAACTAATCAAGAGAAAAAAGCAGTAGTATTGCACACGTTAATTTAATATCTAAAGAACATTAATTATCACATCCTCAAGGAAAAACTACATATCAAGAAATAGTTATTTCCCTGAATGTGCATGACTTTTCATGATTTCATGTTAAGTTAAAAGCTGAAGTAAAGTGACATCAAAGGATATCAGAACAATGTAGATTGTCTTTGCAAATGCAAATGGTTTTCACACTTTTTCCTAACATTTGATCAGGTTTAATTGCTAGACTGTTTTAAAGATGTAACTTGTTCTGTCAAAATCTTTCTGTCTAGCAAAGAGTAGATGATACATACATGCAGTTGTAGTAGATTAGATGCTTCCCAGACTTACGTGATTATGAGGTGGAAAAGTTAAATAAAAATTCTTTATTTAGTTTCGACAAACATTTACTTTTTATACAAGGAGCTATAAATATCTGAATTAAGTTTTCTGTTTTTTTTTTTTATATTGCAAATACATCCTTAGTTCAATAGGCACAGAAATAAATTCTACCACTCTGTGGAGGAAAATGTTTTGGAAAGTACTTAATCTTCTGGACAGCAGGATGGAGGAAGAAAGGTATTTCATTATGTAGGATAATTTTTTAATTTTTTTTTTTTTTTTGCAATTCATTAGCAGAACTGTAGAAAAGTCACCAGACTGGAAGTCTTATGTATATGCTTATTATTAATTTTCAAGTTGATATCTTTTGACACTTTCACTACTTGAAATGTATAATCATGGGAAATTTTTCCTGCCTCCAATATTCATGTTTTACTTTCATAATATTTGTAGCACAACTTTCAAAAGTGGCTGAGTAACTGAAGTCTCAGTTCTGTTGGCTCTTAGAAGACTAAGGAGCTAGTAAAGCCTACAGGTTTAGGAGAGCTTTGGTCAAATGAACAGTTTTTAAAGGCTGTCCTTCATACCTTAGTCACTGAAAATCAACTCAGAATCCCAAATTTCTCAGAAAAATTCAAATGTCATTCAACTGATATTTGAACTTCCATTTTGAAAACCTTTCACTTGCTCCTGACCACGCTGAAGTTGATGGTCCTATTCTTAAAGCACAGGATCAGTGGTCTGAAAAAGCTTATTTATGTTTGTAGAATAATTATGTTAGATCTATGGCAAATTAGCTGTATAAATGTTATTTTTGTCTATCCTTGTGATGAGAGTACACTGTATTCATTTCTTTGAAATGTAGCAAAGGAAGAAAATATTGAGAATGGAAATAAAATCTGATAATTTCAAATCTCTCTAGTGAAACAACAGAAGAAAAAGAGGTAGCTCTGAACTTGCCTACTTCAAGACAAACTTACCTCCATCCAGTCTGAAAACTATAATTAATTAGTCATGACATGAATAATTATTGCTGATCTTGAGTCAGCTTTCAACAATTCAACAATCACAGATGACTACGGTAGCCTTCTGATATCACTGCAGCTTTTTTGGGACTACACAGCAAAATCTTCATGTGGTGAACTGATTTGTCTGAAGGTAGTCAGGATAATATCCTTTCCTCTTATTTCAAGGTTTTAATGAGTTCTAAGTTACTGATCTTTCTTATGTGAAAAAACCCTCAACTTCCTATTTTTTTTTTCTTGAATATGTGCATTTCACAAAATACTTTGTTGATGTTGTATTAATAAAATCTTTTCATTGTTATGGGGATTGGAATTAAAGAAGTAGAAACAGGTTATGTGTCATTAAGCATAACAAAGCGTTTAGAAACTAAGTTTTAACACATTTTCTAATTGCATAAGGTGTATGATTAAATTTTCATTTTTTCTTAAATCCTTTTATTTTCTTTCTTGAGATTGCACTTTCATAATTCTTGCTACAATATGAAATATTGCATGTATAAGCCAAGTATTTGCGTATAAAGTTGTAAAGCTGTGCCTCACTTCTTTTTTCAGATAGAAAATATTGTGCACATCCATTTGCAATACATTTTAAAAAATGCATTTCATTGAAAACATTTTGGGTTCATCCATATATTTGCATTCTGGAAAATTGAATGTGTCACACACTTGTACACACTTCGTTTCAGGTTCCCTAATTCATTATAAATCCTCCTAGACTTAAACAATCTTTTTCTTGTAGAGAAGCCATTCTGTGGAAGATGGGATTTCCCTCTGAGGTGTCCACAACACATGATAAAACTGGATGAGCAGAATGCTTTGCTCTAGAAAAGATGCATTCACTAAGTCAGAGAGCTTACTTAAACCAGAAAATGCTCTCCTTCCACCCGTGTGGGACAATCACCTTGAAAGGGGGGAATTAGAGAAGATTGGGTCCTAACAGAATCATAGTCTTACAGCAACTTTTTTAAGGATTTAAATACAAACTATGTGAACAAGTAGTGACTGCCTGTTTGTGATGTTGGCAGCGACCTGACAGGAACAATCTGAGCAAAGCATCTTATTTACATATCTGAGTTGAAAAAACATTGTGGCACACCTGGAAGATCAATTATATCAGTCCATCATGACCATCAGGTGGAAAGAAATTTGTTCTGGTAGCAGTAGAAGTCATCTCTGATCTTACTATAGAAACATAATATACATTAACAACCAGAGAAAACACAGCGAGGGGAGTGTTCAGCACACTCCCCCTTACCGAGGAAATCCAGAATTACAATGGGACACACTTCACAGCTATCATAGTGCAAGAGTGGGCCAAAGAGGAAGGAATTTGATGGGTGTTCCATACCCCATGCTGTCCTCAGGTCAATGGCATAGTTGAACAAACTAATGGTTTGGTTAAAAGATTTGCTAGAACACATGAATCTGGGTGGTACCTACAACTGTCTAGTGCCATCTGTCAGTTGAAGAACACATGGAGTGGAGATGGTAGTGCAGAAATGAAAGCGTTTTTTGCTCATCTGCTAACATAATTGCCCCAAAGGTCCACACTTTGTGCTGGACAACCTGTATTAGTAAAGATGACCCAAATTGCAACCGTACCAATGGTACTAGTCACTTCTAAAAATCTCTATGTGTGGGAAGCCAGAGATTGCTCAGGAAAAATACACTGAATCAGTACTTAACAGATTTTACCCTTGTTTTAATTAATTCCACTGGTTGTATCTCCAACTGAGCATATTTTCTTTTCTTTTCACAGGAATTATGAATGAACTGATGCGGATGGATGAAAGAGCCTACTGCTCATTTTGGCCATAATACTATTTTTGATGTGCTTCATCACTTGCAAGCCTAAGTTCTAAGGATGTCATCCTTGAAATATAGATCTATAATATCATTTTTTACATTGATCATGCAGTTTGCTTTGCTTTGCTTTGTAGCCAAAATAACCCAGATCGGCCATGGTCCCAAGCTTATATTAGGTATACTGGAAATATGGGAATAGATTCCAAAGATAAGAATCTGAACTTAGCTATTGTAGTTATGCATGGAACTTATGTATATTTGAGACATGAGTGGAAATGCAGTAATAAATGTTGGGCTTCCCTCTTGGTAGGAACAGCTGGAGAAGAAATCCACATAGGTTGTAGAATGATCAATGGATCTAGACATGAGAAAGCCACCAATCACAGTAACCAATAGTACATCAAACCCAAGAATGAAGGATACAAACTCATGTTCAGCTGAACAATTGGACTGTTGGTACAGTTTTACCTTAGTGCAGCCTAGTTCTACAGTATGCCTTTGGGCTCAACTTGGTGTGGGACTGTCATTTTAATTTAAAAGATATTATTAAGACAACACTATCCACCCCATCAGTGTTGACCTGGATATCAAACCTCTCAATATCAGATTCCACACCCACAAATAAATACACTTTGTGTCCATAAATTTCTAAAATTGAACCATATGTGATCATTCACAGGTGTTGTTCAACCCACCATGCTTCCTCAAAAGAGTAGAATTGTCCATGCAGATTAACATTTCTACAATCCAACCAGCTTGTGCACCATTCCTGAAGACCTCTTATGCAGGATGGACAGCCTGGCTGCACAAACAAACCTTCTTTCCCTGAAGAAGAGCAAAAAGACTTGACTGGCATTCTGTGAACAGGATTGGGAGTTCTAAATGGCATAGACTCAGAAGTCTTAATGAACAAATTGGTTACAGTAACCAGTGATTTGAACAAATTGAAACACCCCATATGATCTTCCCTTTTGACTTTCTGAACTTTTGGCTTTTATTGGACATATTGCCTAAGTGGGAGGGAATTGATCAAAAGGACAACCAACTGATGATAGATGCACTTCTTGTAGTCCAAAGCAATTTTTCTTTGGCTTTTAGTTGCATCCATGCTCAATTATGGATACAATCAATGACAGCTACAATCATAAGGGAAGGTGGAGAAGGTACATTACCAACTGAAATTTGAAAGGTAATCTAGGATAACACAATTGAATTTGAAAAGAAATTCCAATCCTGCTGGTATTTGGTCAATTTCACCTGTGACCCCATCAACAATATAGCTACAGCGTTTGTTCTGACTCTACACAATGCATCAGTATATACCATAAACCAAATCGTTGCATTAGGACTGACTCACAATGGAGCTGTACTCTTACCAACTTGAGCACAGAGTATAGGACCAATGAAATGGGAATAAACGGAAACTGTTGATGTCAACACATGTATTGTGCACGAACAGCAAGGGTTCATTTGTGAAAGTAACACCATCAAAACTCAAGATATTTGTCTTGACACAGAACAAAACATTTGACATTTTGAAATACACCCTGATGAAGATCCTGAAACTGTACTTAAATATATATTGGTAAGGGAGGTGCTTGTATGAGAATCCTTTGTGCTTTTGTATTCGTAGATAACATTATAGTAGATAAAAGTAGTCACTCTAATATTTGTGTTTGTAATTTTCTTTAGATTATGGGATGTGACTTTAATCATTCAGCTCCCATCACAACTGACTAACTGTTACAGCCTAATTATACACGGATTCAAGTTTGTTGCCTACCCCCATTGGAATGAATCTTCTGTTGGTGAGAAAACTACTAAGACACGAGGATTCGACTCAATTGCTGAAACAAACAAGAAAAATTGACAGAATACTTTGATTACAGTCCATCGTGATGCAGAAGAGATCCATCATGCCCTAGAAAGAGTGAAGGATGGAGAATGATGGTGGGACACTTTTTTCAGATGCTCACCAGCTGCTACTGAAATGTTCAACAGAGTACTTCACCCTGTTGTTTTATTGATACTAACTCTTTTGCTTTTTATCTTAATGATGGCACTATATGTAAAAGTTTGGGGTATGTCAAAACAATTATCCTACTTGCTATTTCTATTCCACCTGAGTAAGCACAATATACCTGATATATATGTGTTTCAAACTCCACATAATATTAATCCCTAAATGCCCTCATGTGAAACTTGAGTGACACAGCCTGGATTATGTGGGAAAATCACCTCAAAGGGAGGAAATTAGAGAAATTTGGGTCCTAATAGAAGCATAGTCTTACAGAAGCCATTTTAGGGTAAAATATAGGTATCACCTTCACGATGGTTGGCATGCACGGAATCTACAATTACTACAGTTCCCTAAGCATCACACCCTGCCAGCTCAGCACCTGCTGTTAGGAGTGATGGAGGATGCAGCGGAGTGCAGGCACCATGGCCATGCTCTGTCGTGTTCCCTGCAGGAACAGGAACTTGATGGCACCGCACAGCTGATAAGCCGCATACGAGTTGTCGCATGAAGAACCCATGAGATGTCTGTGGCTGAGCCAACCATTGTGGTGAAATTACTTCTCTCAGATGAAATAACCTCATAGTAATACTAACGCACAACTCCTTCCCAAAGGTACCTGCCTCCAAGGTACTGCTACACCTCACCAGGCGCACAATACCAGTTAGTAAGAACAATATGTATGACTAGAGTCACTCAAGGTCCACCTAAATGTGATGGAATTGGACTAGTCCTGGACTGAAATAAGTCCACAGGCAGCGAATCACTGTCTAAACTCCTGGACTACCCAATTCTGATTCAGTGGTCACAAAGCTGGTCAAGCTGACTCACTCTGAAGTTGTTACGAATCAAGGAACTTCTAATCAAGGAAGTAAGCTTTAGAGATCATGAGAAACACAGAAAATGGTGAAAACAACACCATTATCTAAGAAAGAAGCCTTCAAGTGAGGGAAGTTCTGCTATGTGAGGAAACAGGATGAGAAGGTGTTCCAATCCACTAACAACAGAAAATAAGTTGAAAATAGGACAAAGATAATTGTGGTAATGGGAGATTGCAACACCCAACTCAAAGAGCCCCCCAAAAGAGGGCAAACCCCACTTGAGAAGCATGAATAGTTTGCAAGTTTGAAATTCTGGATGGGTTTTTTTTTGTGGATATTTGCCTAAAATACATAGTTACAACTAGGATTTTTGTGGGTGTTCATGAAAGAATACAAGACACGAATGCAACCTACACAGTGAAATTAGATATATTTTCCCCCTCAGATATATGTCTCTTCAACAATAGACAGATGCAGAAGAGAAAGTGATGAGTAATATTGGAGTGACTCTAGGGCAAGGTCTGGAAGTAATAATTGTGCTTGTTTTGTACATTTTCTTTGATTTTCCTTGAGTGAGAAAAGCAGCACTAAGAAAAAGAATGTTATAGAAAGTTCTGTCCTTTGGAGTTCACTAGCAATTTTTCATACTTACAGTAGATACATGTATATACATAGAGAGTTACGCAGAGTTATGTGCATATATAAAGTATAATATTGGATGTATATATATAATTTTATGGTTATGTTATAAAATGCCATATTTCATATTTAATGTCACACATAAATGTTTCATATTTCCCCCATATAAGAAATAGATATATTTATTTAGTAGCAATGAAAAGCTATAAGTTTTCATAGACATTTTAGACCATCCATTGCTGAGTCTGTGTGAGTCATTTACAGAGAAGACAACCCTTCTCAGGAAGCCAGTTTAGAGACTCCTCTTTAAAATCGCACTGTGCTGGATACTTTTTGTAACACCAGAGGAAGGAGACTATTCAGGTTGGAGTATACTTGTCCTAACAGCCTCTAAGTTCATGTGGTCTTGTATTCATATATACCTGTATATGCTTTTGGAAACTTAATCTTCCTCCTTTCTTCTGTTTGGGAGGTATTTTTGTTGACAGCCATTGGCTGGGAATGGAATATCTTTAAATGTGTCTACTGAAGTGTACTTCACTTCAGACAATATTTTAAAATGTTATCCTGATGTTGGAAAGGCTTGGACAATCTGATATTTAGACTAGGCCTACAGGTTGGCTCAGGAAAGCAGAGCCACCCACACAGGCAGAGTGGCTTAGGACAGCGGCTTAGATGGGTTTTTAAGTCCAGTCCTCTGCAATTCAATGTGATAAAATAATAGACCTGTAGATGCACAGACAACACATCACACCACCTCTAAACAGCACATCATAACCTTCCAAAAATTATGGTAAAAGACTAAAAGCTGTGATTATGAAATACCAGTGAAAATGCTGAGGAGAAATTATAGATTTTTTCAGTTATCCAAGATTTCAGAACAAAAAAGAAATTGTTTAGTAACATCTGTACACAGGCTTAAGAAGCAAAACTCCAGTCTAAAACTTCTTCCTGATGTCAAACCTGTTCAGCCAATTTAATTTTGTGCAATTACAAAGTATTTGCCAGGTGTCTGAATGATTTCAGAACTAGTAGGAGCACTGGCCTAACACACTGTATTCCAGGGTCTACTTCTAACCTGCAATGCTTCAAAAGCAGACTTTCAGAAGCTGTGTACCTAGGAACAGAGGTTCCTTTCTGGCCACCTCAAGCATGGGACTAATGCAGTATAAGTACAGTACGAGCAGTGAGGCAATCATCTCCTTCACAACTTGTTAAGAGGTACCAGTTCATGCATGCTGAGGTACATAGAGCCCTAACTCAATTTTATACCTATAAGAATGTATCTATCTATCACACTGTATTTCATAAACTTCTCAGGTGGTATCAAATAATTTTGTTTCCTTGAAATACTGGAGTCTTTGATTTGTTAATACCTAGAAATAGAATAATGACTGACTTAGATCCCTGTGGAGAACTTATAGTTACTACCAAAAGCTATACATCTGTAAACCTCTCTAACTGTATGTATTGTTGATATTTGGATGGTGATCTTTGTTCCCACAGGATTATTCTATCTCTTAAATTCCACTAAGATTTTAATCCTTAGTAGCATTGCCAACTGTATTTTTTTGTCCACGTTTAGTTACACTGGGATCTTCTTCCTTGTCAGTCTTTCTTAATACAGTTAGTAATTGGCCAAATTGGGACCCACACAGTGCATTGAAAAATAAGAAATTTGTTCTCTAAAAATAACACTCTGGGACCATAATTCATAACATGCAATTAATCTTTTTTCTTATGTCTATTTCAAATAAAAATCTCATAACAGGTTAAAATAATGTACTCAAAGTATATGCAGGCACCTCTGATTGTCCTGAAATCAAACTCTGCACTCTCTGTTAAATTCTTTGGATGAGATCTATCCTTCCAAAATACGTATTGCAGATCGGACATTTTTCTCACATTCTCCTATAAAACCTTTCTCAGATTTCCATTCTATTCCCACAACAGCATGAAGTATAGCATTTTATGATTTTCCAGGATTTTATTTGAGTGCAATATCATTTGCATTAATACTAACACTTCACTCAGGTCTAAGTTGTCTTTATATTAAAGATCTATAGAAAAATACTGTGTAAAATTTAAATGGGGAAAGTATATTTTGATATTTTGGGTTTAAGGGTCTTATTCCATTGTAAGTCAAGGCAGAGTGGAGGAAAAAAAGGAGCAAAAGGGTTCTTTTATTTGCAGAGAAGAGATAACGGGCAGCAAGGTGCTGGGAGGCACTACTTACATCAGTGCAGTCCAAAGAACCTGTGATGAGAAATAGAAAGCAGAAACACTGTGAACGTTGCTTAGGATATCACCTTACCACCACATGGCAAGCTTACATGTGGAGATACTGCCCCAAGAGCTTTCTGTGCTGTATAGCAATTCAGAATAGACTTTTCAGTAAGTTTGGACTGGTCATATGAACTAAAAGGTAACAGGAGTGGGTAGTAATGCAGAAGAGAAGTGCATGCTTTGGGGAGGAGGTCTCTGTCCTTCTGCTCCTCCATCTACCACAACCCAAGAGAAAAATCTCTCAACGGAAAAATTGCTACAGCCTAAAGCTGAAGAAAATTTTGCATTTTTGTTTTCAAGCAGGCTGCCATAAAGGCGTAGCTGATTGTCTTTTATGGAGTACTAGAAGCTCTTGAGATGTAGGTGAAGATAAGAAGCCAACTCTATGGATGGCAGATAAACACAAAGAAATGGAGAAAATCTGGAAATGCATCTTAGAGATACTTATCCTTTTTATTTTTTATTATTGTTCTAACACTTTTGCCTGTCTATTTGTTTGTATCTGCACACCAAGTGAGAAGGAAGGCATTACTTCATACTCAGTGGAAGGAGGCAAGCTGTGTCTTATTTTCCGTCATACCAAAGCCTTGGTGCCTACTTACTGGATATCATAGTATTATGCTTTACTGTAATTATCATATAGCTCAAGATCCCAAAAAAGAGCTTTTATTAAATTATTCAGATATGAAAAAAAACAAAAATAAATTCCATAAAGAAAAACAGAAAACCAGAATCAAATGTTCATTTGCATATGTCTCTAGTCTCACAACCTGGAATATCATAGTTATTTTAAGTTAGTCTGTTAATTTTGAGGGACAGTGAAGATGATAGTCTTTAAGCTTCTAAATTATTTTTGTCTACATGTCGCAAAATGTGGTGTTGATTGCTAATCTTAAATGGATAACAGTCTTGTTGATTTTAACCATAAGTATATGCAGACAGTCTTCATACAAAAATGGTATACATGTAATAAAGTTAGCTGTTCAGCTTGGCTCATGTTCTTGTAATATTTGTAGTGACAAGGACTGTGAGAAACAGGAAAAAAAAAACCTGAGAAACTGCAGAGGAATACAAATACCTAGAAATAAATAAGAAAGCACGTGGTTGTGAGCCGGAAGTTGGGCCCAAAAGGATGGAAAAACAGTGAGTGAAGGCATGCAGCAAAAACTGGATGTCGGAGAAGGGACATGAGACATGTTGTCTGAGTATGCAGTAGATTTGAGAGATTCAAAGTTGGTCTCTTCTTATTAGGAGTTAAAAATCATAAGGAAACTGACCTTGCAAATAATGGTTAGGGAAGACAGCATTGTTTTTGTGCCTTTTAGGATGAAAGGATAGGGTAGGGTAGGGTAGGGTAGGGTAGGGTAGGGTAGGGTAGGGTAGGGTAGGGTAGGGTAGGGTAGGGTAGGGTAGGGTAGGGTAGGGTAAGTCTCTTTCAAAATTTTGGTAAGTCTCTTTCAAAATACCTAAAGAAATTAATAAAGAAATTAAAAGACCTACGTGTCTTTTTTTCCCCTTTATTTATTTCAGTATATTTTAACTGGTAGGATAGGATAGGATAGGATAGGATAGGATAGCATAGCATAGCATAGCATAGCATAGCATAGAATAGCATAGAATAGCATAGAATAGCATAGAATAGCATAGAATAGCATAGAGCAAAACAGAATGCAATAATCAAGTTGGAAGGGACCTACAATGATCATCCAGTTCAACTGCCTGACCACTACAGGGCTAACCAAAACTAAAGCATGCTACTAAGGGTATTGTACATATGTCTCAAACACTGACAGACATGGGAAACTGATCACCTCTTTAAGAAAGCTGTTCCAGTATTTGACTACTCTTTCTGTAAAGAAATTTCTTTCTAATGTCAAATCAAACTTCCCTGATTCTGCTTTGAAGCGTTCCCATGCATCCTGTCCCTGGATACTAGGGAGAAGAGACCAGCACCTCCCTCTCCACATCACCTCCTCAGGAAGCTGTAGAGAGCGATGAGGTGGCCCCTCAGCCTCCATTTCTCCAAACTAGACAAACCCACAGTCCTTAGTCACTCCTTATAGGACATGCCTTACAGCCCTTTCACCAGTTTTGATGACCTCTGGATGCATTCAATTACCTTAATATGAGTGGATCTGATTAATCCTGGGGACAAGCCATCTCCTTTCAAAGGTAGAAAGTTTAGATGAAAAGCAGAAAATGGTGTGATTACTTTCAGTCTCATGATTTCAGTAGTACAATCCATGATGTCTAAATGTTTGGGATTTACAATACTTCTATGCATTTTAAACATTGAATTTTGTGTTTTAGTCCTTTTGGCTTCACTGAAATGTAAACAAATAGTTATTATTAGGTCTATTTCTAATGTTGGCTGTCCTGAATTGAAACAGTGTTCTGAAAGTTCTATGTGTTTTCAGGAAGTTATTTTTGTGTCTATTCATAAATTCCTTTCATATAAACAACAGGAATTTCATTTTATTCTATGGGTTTTACTGCAAAAGTTTAAGAAGAAAGGACAATTTAGCTTCAATGAAATAAGTCTCTTTCAAAATACCTAAAGAAATTAATAAAGAAACTAAAAGACCTACGTGTCTTTTTTTCCCCTTTATTTATTTCAGTATATTTTAAGTGAACTATAGTTGTCTCTTCAATAACATTACTGAGCACTGTAGAAATTTATTGTTCTTTCATTTCCAATTTTCATTTATAGCTGAAATGAATATTTTTCCCAATTATATTTTAATAATTTCCACTCACATTTTACTTTTTCCTTTTATATACATATATATATATATACATACATAAGAATATTAAGTCTTGAAAAATTCCTGAACCCCTTTGCCTAGATTAATACACATTGGCTATTCAGCTCTCCTTACTTTAGGCTGAATCACTTCTATTTCAAGCTTTTTTTTTACTGCCACTGACATTGATTTCTAGTTAGTACGATGACCAGACTCTACCTTAAAGGAGTAAAACCTAGAGCTTATTGCATCTGTTCTACTGTCTTCCAAGATGTTTTTCTTTTATTTTGTACACATGCATAAAGGATACTTAGTGCCTACCAGGGGAAGATCCATAGTTAAATGGTTTATATCTGGAGAAGTAGAGAAAAATGTTTCCTTTAAGACATCTTTAAGCTACTGACATTTTGGTAAATAGCAAACACTTGAAATATACACCAGACTTTTCTCCTGGAATAACCAGGTTTTCATCATCTGGCAGAACATCAAAGCATATGTAGGAGAAAAATAAAAATTAGTTGTTTTGATACTGTTGCTGGGATGCGTCTCATGAAATAACTGCTGTCCATCATTGAATAGATCCATAGCTGAAAGTTGAAGCATTATTAATAACAAGTTTTTATTCAGGTCTCATCAGTTAATCAAAAATTAAATTTCAGAAGATGAAAAAAATGTGATATCTTGACTAGCATTAGATAACAGCTCTGCCTATAACAGAAAGCCTACCAGAACTGAGTTTTTGAAATATTCATATATACATGTTCAGACTGAAATGGAAAAAAAGGACAGAAGAAATAAAAGAAACAAGAAAAAAAATATCTGTGTTCATATTTTAAAAAACTAAGGATATGAGTCTCAAAAGTTCACAGAAATCAAGAAACATGGAGTGCTTATGTTCCCTCTACAGCTATAATTTTAATTTTAATGCATCTAAGCTACTCGTATAGTTTGTTGTGACTTGTATGTTTTATTGTGGTTGTGCAAATGTCTTACCTTGCAGGCCCATTATGAGAATGAAAGACTCTCAGATTTGCAGCTAGATATGCAGAAGAAGGGAATTTATAGAGTTTCTGAAACAGTCTGAACTGAGTTAAAACAAGCCAGATCCTCAAGCAGTGTCAGTAGTCATCATTTCACTGGTGTTCTTCATTTCAAAGTATCCAATATTCTTGACTAATGCTTAGCTGGCAAGGCAACATAATGAGCAAATTATAAGGCAGGAAGGTGATGCAATGTAATCAGAGAAAAAGGTGATATATCTGTAAAGAAAGGTTGACCAGACAAGTATTAATAGAATTCTTCTATATCACCTGAGAGTACCAAAGAGAAGATATCAAACTGGCCTTAGAACTAGAATTCCAAAAAGGGTAGGACACATGACATATACAGAAAACTGAGAATCATCAACATAAGTGTGACCATGGGTGGTGACCTTGATAAGAGGGTATAATCTCTTCTTTCATAATTGTAAATGCATCTCATAACAGTATTACTAACTCCAAAAGCTGAAAGGTATTTGTCAGAATGAATTACATTTTATTGTCCTTACTGCTTCATATATAATTCATCATTTCATATATAATTCATTACACTGTGATTGTTGAGAAATTGTAATTTTTCTACATATAAACTCGTGAAACTATACATTAAGAAAATTAACTATATGAGGCAGTTATCAAGTAGTTTAAGCCTTACATTGCTGTTAAGCATCAAGGATCACCGGCAACATTGTTGACTCAGTTTGGGACACATCTCTTACTAAAGATGGTTCAAGATGATGGAGCCTATCTTCACACTGGTTTCTACCTGTAGCATTTTTTTCCCTGTATTCTGGTTAAGGAAGCTCCATATACAAATCAATGACAAGGGGATACATCTGATGTCGTTAAATGACTGCTAAGTGATGCCAGGTGTGATATAATGATTGGAAGTACATTTTGTTACTCTTGTCACAGCTTTGGTGAAGCTCTGCAGTGGCCTTAAAACTCTCCCAAGACTGCCATGTTCAGACCTTATCATCAGATCAGTATGTTTTACTTTTCTTTGGGGCTGCATAAGATCCCTGATCTTGTCTTCTTTCAGTGCCCTCTCTGTCATGAGACCCACTGGTCACAATCTTATATTATGATGTTCTCAATAAAACAAAAATTCCCAGTGCCTGGCACAGCCTGTTTGTTTTTAGTCTGCTGGGTACTTTGATTTAAAATGTAGCACTTAGAAAACATAGACTTTGAGAACAGATTTACACAGAAATTATCAAAGAGACCAGAGTATCAGAGCTGACAGCTGTTGCACGCTAAACATATGTATGTTGTTTTTCTCATTCAGTGGTCTTGCCACGCATAAGCTTGCATTAAGTCTCCATCACAATTCTTCCTTGTTTCTGGGTGCTATCTTCTGGACTTCTCTGCAGAAATTTTTTCTTTTCCTTCGCCACAGCTAGGATGACAGGTCTTCCAGACATACTATTTTTATCTCATCTGTCATTGAAAGTCCTGAATAGCCTCAAGACTTGCTCATTACAATGTGATCTCTGTCCACTCTCAGGTGAGAAGCCTCTCTCATTAGCATGCACATAGTGTCCATATTTTATGGAAATTTATTTAATTTATTTTTATATATATAGTTATATATATGTGTTTATATCTCTATATCTATATCTATAGATATAGATGTATGCTTTTCTGTATTCAGGGCCATTCTAGGCTAGTGTCTCTACAGAAGTTGACAGATTTTAGGACTGCCACGTCAAAAGCACTTCCGAAGAAGCATTTCTTACATGAATGCATGTGGGGCAAATCTAAAGCAAGACACAGGGCAACACCATTTCAACAGTCATTGAATCTCTTTTGATTTCATAAGCTTCTGAAACAATCAACAATCTGAAGTGGTTCTTCTGTGCTTTATGTTAATTTGGGCTGTCTTAACGTTACCTCATTCAAGATTTTTTTATGGCTTGGTTTCAGTGCCCAGATTTACTAGAACAATAAATTTCTGCAGAAGAATCACAAACACAGTTATTTGGTTTTTTATAAGTAATGTTGCATTTTCCTTTCCTTATGAAGTCTTATGAGGAGGCTAATTTTAACATAAAGTTTCGACTGATATTTCAGGTTACTCCGTCTTTGTTCTGATGTTGAAGGACAAAACTACCATCAATACAAAAAATATGTTAGATTAGATTACAATGAATAAGCTTCCCCATTTAGGAAAAGAGGTCATTGTTTCATTTGCTTTGTCACATTTACTGGCAGGAGATACTGATATGAAGTTTGAGACAACCGGAATAGCAGTCATATTTGGGATATTCAATTGAAAATAACAGTACTGCCAGAGAAACAAAGATGTAAGAACACCACATAATACCACTATTTTCTTATTGTCATTGTTACTTAACTGAGGTTTCTTTCATGCAGTGACATTTGACAAGTACTTTCTGTGCAGCACTGAGAAGTGCAATTGTTAATTCTTCATAGAACCACAAACAAATACATTTTTTCATGTAAGTTTTTCCAGTGCTTTTAGTTATGGGACTAAGTGAATCTAGGGATGTTCTAGTCACTAAAAAGTTTTGTATTTGAAGAAAGCTCATGTTGAAAGGAAATTAATATTATTGTTTGGCAGCTGTATATCATTCTTAAAACTATTGGTGGTCTTAAAATGTTTCTTTGAGAAATAAGGTGGGTACTTAGTATAGACACAGCACAGAGTTGTTTTGATTCTTGGATACTTGCTCCGTGTACACTTGTGGAGTGAGCTTGTGATGTATTTTATCTACAGTGGATTACCTGTATTATCAACATAATTTCCTGCAGATGTCCCTTCTGCAAGACGAACTTCAGAGGTTAATGTCTAGCAGGCTTCTGAAGGGAAGGGTTATTGTAAAGGGACTGTTGCTCTTGTGATATAAGATGAATATTTTAATCTTCTTATTTAATTTCCTAATTCCCTGTATTTCCTAGTGTCTTCTTGTGTCTTCCTAGTGCCTTGCTTTCTTCTTCAGATTGTGTCTCCAATGCTCATATGTTCTATTCTGATATTCACTTAAAAGCAAATTAACACTTCCCAAGCCTCATAATGTGAGTTAGAGACTTTAAATTTCTTTATAATCATTTGATATGGTCATTTCAGATAAGTAAATGTCTTGAATTTGATTAATATAATTTGCAGGAAGTGGGGAGTAGCCAAGTTTCTGATGGCCCTATATGGTACTAGGAAGCTGCTAGAGGCTACAGAATATCTGGATGCCTGAGACAAAAAGGAGGTGATAATTCTGCATACTTTTTTCCCCCTAGACAAGTTTTGAAGGAATATCATAACTGGACCCAGAAAGATCAGTTTGTTGAATGGCTCAGTTATGTTCAGGGAGTTTGCAGGTTAACAAACTTTGAATTGCATCAGAAGATGCTATTGAAGTGTAGGTATATCATTTATGCTTTATGATTTTTCTCCAGTGATACTGCTCAGGTTTGTCTAACTTATGGCATAGTCTTGAGTGTGGTTTAGAGAAATCCAAATGGGGAAATTGCAAAGTGCTATCAGGATAATGCTGACATCATATTCTAAGAGATACCTTTAATTTGGAAGAATTCACTACTATGGACAATACTTTGGTTTGTTTTCTTGGATTCTTCATACCAAGTACTAACATACTGAAAACTTCAGACCACCGCACATACAGCTATTAGGCTTTTGTGGTGATAGAGAGAAAAGGAATGCCATTCTTTTAAATTACTTTAACACTTTCACGTAAAATATTTGATTACACAGACTTACAGTAAGCTTTAGCTAGAGAATTGAACTTGTTGCTAGCATCTCCCTAAGAAAATTTACTTGTGCTGTCCCCACAAAAAAAAAAAACAACAAACCAAAACAAAAAAAAAAACCCAAAACAACAAGCAAACCTAAAAACATCTCTTACCTCCCCACCCCCCAAAACAATAAACCACCAAACAAACAGTATCAAACAAAAAATCCCACCTCAGGCACAAACATACTCAGATATGGAACAGTATCAGCATGCCTTACGTATCCCACTAATATGCCCTACTCTTTGTTTAGGACTATCACAGATTCATAAAGATCTACTTTTCCAGATACTGAAATTATTGGGAAAATCTACATTAAATTCAGTGAAGTAAAAAAGTCTAGAACAAGAATATCTCTGCCAATATGTATTTCTCTTCCAGTACACTGAAACTGAAAGCCTTTGCCCATACATTACTATCTGCTGTGGAGGGGCTACTGTTTTAGCTGTAGACATTGGAAGTCACACAACGATAATTCAGGCACCTCAGCAATTTTAAAGGCATGTTTAAAATGTATCCAGGCAAGTTATCACTCCACCTACATCATCCAAAGCAATGCAAAGGGGAGGAAAAGTGAAAAGTCCAGTTTTGTCGACAATACATTGGACAACGATATACTTCCAGAATAGCAGGCTTCAAAGTCTTGGAGATTTTAACTACAGCTATAGATAGCTTCATAGCTCCACTGCAGCCATTAGAGAAATTACTATCAGTTCTGAAATATCCTAACACTATCAGCGTGAGCTTATTTCATGAGGAAAAAATATAGTCAAGTCTATGTCAAATCTATTTTTTTTTTGATGTGTAAGACTGTAGTACTTCTAAATTGAGTTACCAAGCCATCAGAAGAGTATCTTTACTTGATGAAAAAGTCTAAATATAATCTGCAGTGCTGTGGCAGATAAAAAAAGAAAAGCCATAGTAAACATTCTGAACAAAACCAAAGAAAACCAAATGTCTTTTTCTGCCAAGGAATGCTCAGCTGTGCTCAAAGCCAGCTTGCAGTTCTCTTCATGATGCAGGCTGTCAGAAGGCGTTCTAGGCATTTGCCTGATCAATGAGCCCATAAAATGATGAACCCGTTCCTCTGTGGGTTGTCAACAATGCGCAACATTCTTCTGTGACTTTTGACTATGAAAATTCAAAGTTGCTACAAATCAACCAATTAAATTATCATCGTTTTGAGGACTCTGAACAGACCTTGTATGCATAGATTTTATATAGATTGCTAATGGCATTATGGATTTCATTACTACTATAACCATAGCAACAACCAGAGATCATTATAAAGCTGTACTGTAAAATACACCAAATGATAAGGCAGAAAAAAGACTGAAAAAGCCCATTCCATTAACAAAGAAATGCAAAGAATTATGAGCCTGGGGATCTGTGTGATGAGATCATAAAATGTGACATAAAGAGACTGCAACTTTTAAGGTTCCATTGATTTCAACTTTTCACTAACCTAGTCAGATTCAGCTAAAGGATTTTATTTTGGTATAGCTAGTAATTTAAACTCTGAACAAAAAGGTAACATCTTTATAGGCTATTTATATTGTATTATGGTATAAGCTTCTAGTGTTAAAGAGTGCTAAACGGAGATAAAAAATGTTAAGATTTCTTACCAAAACCTCAAAATAATGAAAGTAAAAGTGTTAAATTCAGAATTTCATTCTTGTCTAAACCTCTTACCAGTTTCACAAAGAGATTATGTTATTATAGGCAATGGCAAAACCAAAAGTACTGAAAGTCTTCTGGCAATTTCAGAAAATATTTAAAGTAATTTCCTGTTTGGGAAAAACAACAGAAATTTATTTAAATTTATCTGTGCTTATCTAAAGTGAACTAAATTACTTTAGCAAGTTTTTATTTTATTGTAGATGTTAATTCCTCTTTCAGTCTTTGTATGCATTTCTTATTCTTATTTTGTCTCGTCTCCCTAATCTTGTAATTTTTTTTGTTTGTTTTCATGCATGTTAGTGTTAGCTAGAATTTTTTCAGAAGAGGGAAGAGAAAATGGAGGAATGGGGGGGATTTGACTCTAAAATAATCCCCAGATAAGCACTGAAACTAACATTAAAATGGTGGTAATTACACTTGGAATAAAGAACTTCCATAATTATGGCAGCCAGTCTGGGGACTGAAAATGAGCATGTGAATTGTATCTTCAGTTACATTTCAAACACCTTATGTGATGAAATCATACAAATATGATCTGAGGTCACAGTGGGGTATACCTGCTTTGAGTTTACATCCATTTCTTTTCAATGTTTCAAGCCTATCCCATCAGTTCAACTTCAAATGAAATTCTCATATAATTTCCAGTTATATTACATAACTGATTTCTTTTTTGCTTTTGCTACGGACAAGTTTTCTCTCTGGCCTCTACCTGGTCCTCTCTTTTGCTTGATAACAGAGCCCTTTTGCTCTCCAGCTCATCTGTGCCATTTTCTGAAGTTTTGCTTTGCATTCCCTACGCCACTGTGTTCAGGCAATCTCCTCAGAGAACAGGGTTCATGTTCTCACAGAGGCTTTTTGTTGATGAAGATTTTCCTCCTACCAGTTTGATGCCACTGCCAGCAAGAGATGCTTAGAGGTTAAAGAAGGATCACACGTCAGCAGCGGAGCACCTGAAGAGCAGCACAAAGGAAATCTGACCAGTCCAGTCAGTAAGTCAGCTTCAGCAGGGCCTGAACTTAAACACATCAGTGCAAACACACATAGCATGGGGAATAAACAAGAGAAGTCAGAGAAATGAGCATGCCTGCAGGGCTTTGATCTTACTGGCATCATAGGGATGTGGTAGGATGGCCTTGATGACTGGAGCGCTGGGACAGAAGGATGCAGGGTCTTTATGAATGACAGGCAGGGGAGACAAGGAGGGGGTGTCACTCTCTATGTTAATGACCAGCTGGAGTGCAGCAGCTCTGGGGATGGATAAGAAGCCAACCATGACCTTATGGGTCAGGATTAAAAGAGGACAGCAACGAGTGACATTATAGTGCAGGTCTGCTACAGGGCAGCCAACAAGGAAAATGTAGCAGATGAGATTATTTACAGACAGATAGAAGCCTCCTCATTCACAAGCCCTGGTCCTCCTAGGGGACTTCAACCACCCTGATATCTGTTGGAAGAACACAGCAGGGCATAGGGAATCCAGGAGATTCCTGGAATGCATTGATGAAAACTTCCTTCTCCAAGTGACAGAGGAGTCAACAAGGAGAGGTGTAATACTGGACCTTGTTCTCACAAGCAAGGAGGGGCTAGTGGGTAATATGAAGCTCAAGGGCAACCTTGGCTGCAGTGACTGAAATGGTGGAGTTCAAGACCCTTAGGACAGCAAGGAGGGCTTACAACAAGGTCACTAGCCTGGACTCCAGGAGAGCTGACTTTGGCCTTCTCAAGAATCTGTTTGGTAGAGTACCATGGGATAAAGCCCTGAAGGAAGAGGGGCCCAAGAAAGCTGGTTAATATTCAAGGATCACAAGCTCCAAGCTCAGTAGCAATGCATCCCAACAAAAATAAAGTTAGACAAAAGTACCAGGAGGCTTGCATGAATGAACAAGGAGCTCCTGGACAAACTCAAACACAAAAAGGAAGCCTACAGGGGGTGGAAGCAAGGACAGGTAGCCTGGGAGGAATATAGACAAATTGTCCAAGCAGGCAGGGACCAGATTAAGGAAGTCAAAGCACTGACTGAATTAAATCTGTCCAGGAACATCAAAGGCAACAAGAAAAGATTCTACAGGTATGTCAGTGATAAAAGGAAGTCTAGGGAAAGTGTGGGCCCTCTCTGGAAGGAGATGGGAGACCTGGTTACCCAGGACATGGAGAAGGCTGAGATATTCAATTACTTTTTTGCCTCAGTCTTCACCAGCAAATGCTCCAGGTATGCCACCCAAGCTGTGGAAGGCAAAGGCAGGGACTGGGAGAATGAAGAACTACCCACTATAGAAGAAGATCAGGCTTGAGACTATCTAAGGAACCTGAAGGTGCATAAGTCCATAGGACCTGATAAGGTGCATCTGCAGGCCCTAAGAGAACTGGTGGATGAAGTGATTAAGCCACTATTCATCATATTTGAGAAGTCGTGGCAGTAGAGTGAAGTTCCAACAGACTGGAAAAGTGGAACATAACATCCATTTTTAAAAAGGGACATAAGGAAGACCTGGGAAACTACAGGCTGATCAGTCTCACTTCTGTGCCTGGCAAGATCATGGAGCAGATCCTCCTGGAAACTATGCTAAGGCACATGGAAAATGAGGAGGGGATTAGTGACAGCCAACATGTCTTTGCTAAGGGGAAATCATGACTGACAGTTCTTCTGGCTTTCTACGAAAGGGTTACAGCATTCACAGATGAGGAAAGAGCTACTGATGTCACCTGCCTGGACTTGTGCAAAGCATTTGACACTGTCCTGCATGACAACCTTGCCTCTAACTGTAAAGACATGGATTTTATGGATGGACCACTCAATGGATGGTCACACTTAAAGAGCTTCAGACAACAGCTTGATGTCCAAGCGGTGACCAATGATGGGTGGTGTTCCTCAAGGGTCTGTACTGGGACCAGTGCTGTGCAACATCTTTGTCAGCAACATGGACAACTGGGATCGAGTGCACCCTCAGTAAGTCTGCTGATGACACCAATCTGAGTGGTGTGGTCAACATGCTGAAGAGAAGTATTGCCATCCAGAGGGACCTTGACAGGCTTCAGAGGTGGCTTTGTGTGAACATCATGAAGTTCAACAAAGCCAAGTGCAAGGTCCTGCATCTGTGTCGGGCAACCCTCTGCATCAATACATACAGGCTGGTTGGAGAATGGATTGACAGCAACCCTAAGAAGGAGGACTTGGTGGTGCTGGTGGATGAAAAGCCCAACACGTCCCAACAACGTGCACTTGCAGCCCAGAAAGACGAATGTATCTTGTGCTGCATCAAATGAAATGTGACCAGCAGGTCAGGGGAGGTGATTCTCCTCCTGTACTCAGCTCTTCTGAGACCCCATCTGGAGTACTGCATTCAGCTCTGGAGCCCCCAGCATAAGAAGGACATGGACCTGTTGGACCGAATCCAGAGGAAGGCCATGAAGATGATCAGAGGGCTGGAACACCTCTACTATGATGACAGGCTGAGATTTGGGACTGTTGAGCCTGGAGAAGAGAAGGCTTCAGGAAGACCTTATAGCAGCTTTGCAGTACATAAAGGGGGCCTACAAGAAACCTGGAGAGGGACTTTTTGCAAGGACATGTAGTGATAGAACAAGGGGTGATGGCTGTAAACTGAAAGGTGGTAGATTTAGATTAGATATTGGGAAAAAAAATTGTTTACTTGAGGGTGAGGATGGTGAGACACTGGGAAATGTTGCCCAGAGAAGCTGTGGATGCCCCATCCCTGGATGGGGATGGAGTCTTCAACTCCATAGCAGATGAGAAGCCATAAATCTTCAGATGTCAGAATAAGGTTTCCAAAGGCGTTGCAGCCATCTCTGAATCTCTCATATCTCTGAATGCTGCATGGATATATAACAATACTGGAAATTATATATAGGCAATGGAATTTACCATATTTTTTTTCTTTAGCTAAGTCTGTGATCAGAAGTTTTCAAACTCGCAGACTTCTCTTACACTGTTGTGGGTTAACCCCAGTAGTCAGGTAAGAACCACATAGCTGCTCACTTCCTCCCTCTTTCCCCTGTAAGTGATGGGGGAAGAGAAAAGAAAGTGTAAAGGCAAGAAAATTTGAGGGTCAAGATAAAAATTGTTTAATGATTGAAGAGGAAGTAGAATAAGACAGAAAGAAAATAAAACAAGCGATGCAAAGTCAAACATTCACCACATCCCATGGAGACACCAATGCCCAGCCCATTTCTCGGGTGGATTCAACTTTTCTGTGTGGTCTGTGGGTAGCAAAGTCAACATGGCATATATCATAACCTTAATTGTGGCCTATCTGGTGGGCTACAGCATGACAACTTATGATCAATACCTTGCTTGTAGGAACTTGTAGGAGAAAACAGAGCAGTCTGAAAAGTGAAAGACTCCAGATCTTTTACTTCTATTTGCCTATAAAAAGGAACCATTATCTCAGCTTCCCAAAGGGAGGTGTCTAAGCATCCTTTTGGGGTTTTATAATGAAACAGATAGATAGAAACCAAAGTCATGGGTGTAACTCCTGTATGACACAGGAAGTGGGTGTATATGTTGAGTAGTAAAATCAGTTTTCCAGTAAGTTTGGAACCAATTTTATTCTATAATTAATTGCATGCTTATTTTAAAGCTGCCATCCAAAACTATTTGATTTTCACTCACGATGAATTGGGGGTGGCTGGGGGTGGCTGGAGATGCAATACAGATGTAAATTGCACAAATATAAGAATTTGCAATGTAAAACGCAAATATAGAAATGTCACCACCATTCAGAAAACTTGACTTATGGAGGGGTTTGGTTCTTCACTAACCTGTATTTATGTGAAACAGGAATGACCGCATAAATGACAATGGGTTTACATTCTTATGAAAATTAGAAGAAAATAAGAGTCAAAACTGAACTTGCAGATAAGTACATTTATTTCATTTGGCAAAATCTCTATGTGACAAAATTGCATTCCAGTTATTTCTTGCCAGGAACTGCCTGTTTGATAAATACACTAATTACGCACACATCCTTTTAAGTAAAGTATAATTGCCTTAAGATTTTTGCAAATGTAATTTTGCACTTTGTTATTTTTTTTGAAATACTAAGGCGTGTTCAAGCTAGCTGACTTTAACTGTATCTGTACACCAATGTGGTTATCCCTCTGTAATTAGTTTTGCTACATTGCTACAATAATTTTGCTTGACATGACATTGAATTGGGGCTCAGGAGGCAATCAGCAACTAACAGCCATAATGGCCATTCATTACACTTGCTGGCTGAGCAATTAGAAACTGACTATACCACTTTGCTTTTCAACATGCTAGTCTTTCATGTACTCTTTTTTTTCATTATAACACTTCTGGACACAAGATGCATACGTATTTGAAGTCAATACAAAGGTCACGTCAAATTCTTAGTGCCTTTAGAATGGAAAACAGAAGAAACATGAAGTGCCAGAAATATGAAGTAACCAGTAACAACAGAATGACATATTGCTCTGCTAATTTGGACGCAGACTTCCTCTCTCTGCAAACAATATATACCTCACTCTATTTGGATAGAAGCCACCTTGTAGATAGAACTGGGAAAAAAAGGTAATAATTCTGGTGAAACAAAGATGTAGATAGAAATGCAAATGTATATTTGGGTATTCTGTAGTTGATGCTTAAGTCCTTGAATTGCTATTACTGGGATGCTGAACTGAAAAAAAATGATGGAGCTTATGTGTACATCTCTTCATAGGGGAAGAATTCTCAGAAAGTTGCATATATCAATTAAATAGCAGAGAGTTGTCTGTCTCCATTTAAAAAATTAAATTATGTAAAGCATGTCTACTGAAAAATTCTTGATATGCACAGCATCAAGGAAACTGTAGCATTGACAAACCATTCATTTGGACTGAGGCAAAGGACTTCTTTGGAAAAAATATATATCGTGTAAAGGAGTGGTAGTAGTTGGCAAATCTAGCACTAAATGATTCCATTATGACTTCAAAAGCATCAGGCAAAAGGCCTTTTCAGCTGTTCTTGGAATGTGAGATGAATCAATATGGTTGCCCAAGATTCAGCTTCCACAATGAATGGCCATGAAATAGCCATTTAATTGATTTTGGCTGCATATCATAAGTATGCGCACAGAATACCTACCACACCTTGGTTCACACCAGTCAGCTTTCTCCTAATAAACATTACTAGCAACAATATCAAAAACGGCGATACACCACTCACAGTGACACTCTGTTTAGACAGCATATGTACACCAATCATTATCACTTTGAACAGATTGTTTCTGAAAGAACATGGCAACATGTTCAAGAGTAATCACTTGATGTGCTACTTCATTTAACCATGTCCAGCTTAGCTTAGCTCTGACAAGACTAAAACAATGTCTGGCATGAAAGAATATTTATTTATTCTATTGTTCAAAATAATAATTGCTTTCTGATTTTAAATTTCTAAAGCAACAGATGGGATTTTTTAATAGAATCTTACAATAGAAAAGTGGAAAAAAATTAATCTTTGTTGCTCTTGCAATATCATAACCTAGAAAATGCCTAGCAGACCAAAGTTACAGATGTAGTATCATAGCGGAGATTTCTCAATCAAATCTTAAAAAAAATGTATGTGCAATTGTAAACAATAGCTAATGATTTTAGACATACAGAAGCTTGAAAAAAGTCATGCAGTGCTGTCATGGTTTAACCCCAGCTGGTAACTAAGAACTACACAGCCTCTTGCTCACTCCTCCCTCACCCAAGGGAATGGGGAGGAAAACTGGAAAGGAATGTAAAACTCATGGGTTGAGATAAGAACAATTTAATAAGTAAAGCAAAAGCCACGCACACAAGCAAAGCAGAGCAAGGAATCCATTCACCACTCCCCATGGGCCGGCAGGTGTTCGGCCATCCCCAGGGAAGCCGGGCTCCGTCAGGCGTAACAATTACTCGGAAGACAAACGCCATAATGCCGGATGTCCCCCCCTTCCTTCCTCTTCCCCCAGTTTATATACTCAGCATGAGGTCATATGGTATAGAACATCCATTTAGCTAGTTTGGGTCACCTGCCCTGTCTGTGTCCCCTCCCAGTTTCCTTTGCCCCTCCAGCCCTCTGGCTGTCAGGGCCCAAGGAGCTGAGAAGTACTTGACCTAGTATAAACATCACCCAGCAACAATCAGAAACATCAGTGTGTTACCAGCACTGTTTTCAGGCCAAATACAAAACACAGCACTGCACCAGCTACTAAGAAGAAAATTAACTCTATGCGAGCTGAAACCAGGACAAGTGCCGAGTACATAGTCTTGAGGAATCACATTCTTGAAAACAGAAATGCATGGATTATAAAGGAAGGAAGAGAATTTACAACAACAGACTAACAATCATTCAAAGATCTGATAATATATATTTCCATTTTTAAGAAAAATTAAACGTTTCTACAACACTGCAATACACAGACTTGCAAAAGGTCTTGCAGGGAGAAATATAAAAGAAATTAAAAACAAGTGGCTTGTAGTAAAAGGGAATCTTGGCAATCTAGGAACTTCCTGGAAGCCAAGTTCTTTAATGCTTTTAACTAATGTTGCTATGCTAAAAGTATGTATAATATATCTCATTTTCTAGAAAACTTTTATTTAAATTTCTGTTTAAATTCACTTACTAACACAAGGATCTGTGTCATCTTGAATTTATTAAATTTTTTTCTTAAACTTGGTGACCCTTCTTTCATTGATGTTTTTGTACCGTTTCAGAGGGAAAGGATTCTTGTAGGAAGAAATATTCTAATGGAAGGAAGAATTAACCTTTCAGGTTACAGTTGCTCTTAAAAGTTAATGATATTCCATTTAGTTTAATTTAATTTAAAGCCACATTGGATAAGTATAGTACCATCACTATGCCCCACTATCAGCTTTACCTTTTTGACTTCATTGATACCATTACCATTCTTCAGCCAAATAAATATTCAGGACACCCTCATTCCTATTCTCCATCATGACTGGTGTTATCAGGCATTTTTAATGATTTATTCTGCAACTTTATCTTTCAGCCCCTGATGCAGTAGAAAAATTACAAGAGTCTATACCTTGGTTTTCATCAGCTTCTTCTGTTGAATATTCCGCAAACCTGCCCTCATTTATATCCATGGATCAGATTGGTTACACAGACAGGACTGAAAAAAAATTATAATATAAAATGACATTTCATAAGTGATATTTATTAACTGGGGACAGAGCCTGATGTGCTTTAGGATTTGCCTCTGCTCCAAATGTGGAATTGTATTTAGGAAATACAATATATAGAAAAGGATATTGCAGTTGTTTCTGTGCCAAACTTAGTATTAACTGGGGTTGCCGAAGAGCTTACCACCCAGTCTCTGCCTTTTTTTGCGGTTGTTTTTAAGGTCACCTTTATTAAGAGGTTCTGTTTGTTCAGAATTGTCATCCTGTAGGGTTAGAAAGGATTGGTGGGAGTTCCTGGTGAGATAATCACGTTTCTTCCTACAAGCTGATGTCAAAAACTCCGACTAGCTCACTGGTTTTAACCTGGCATATATTCTTCACTCTGTCAAAATGATATAGATACTATTTTTCTTTCTACGAAACTATAACATCTCAGTACAACAAATGTTTTTTCAAGAATGTTAAATGATGGGCAAAACTTTCCCAATAAAATCTGCTCTTTTTACTACATATTCAAGAAATTTCTTTGGCCACATTTAATGTGTCAACATATTGATATACTTTTCATCCTCTTCATCAGTAATTAAGATCTAGCTGAGATTTATTTTTTTATCTGAGCAGTCAAACAGCCAAATCACTGAAGCACAGATATTTCAGAGTTAGCAGCTTTGACTCAAACATACAAACTTCATGGAAGATGCCCTGCAGTGATGGTGTAAAGCTACTGGTTCCCATTGTTAACTTTATCATGCACAAAAGTCTAATTTAGAACTTGGAGTCCTGTAATAACATACTTAAGCCTTCTCTGTTGCAATACTTTACCAAAACTAGATGCTTTTCAACATAGCAATATGTAGTATATTTTTGAGTATATTACATTTTATTAAATATATTTCTTATGTATTGTTCACACTATAAAGTAAAAATTACACTTCTTCAACGGGATGAAAAAAAAATGCATATTTTTTATGTAGTCACAGGCGTGTAAGAGAGGTTACATTAAGTTATATAACATCCACGCTTTTCTTACTTTATTAAACATACTTATGCATGCAAATGAAAAGTTTTCATTCCAGAATACAGTGTCAGGACAGATAGCTGAGTACATTATAAGACTTTCTTAATAACTGGCATGACTAGACTAGCATTAGGTAAAGTGCATATCAGATATTCCTGTTAAATTTTTTTTCACCTGTGTCTTAGACCTATTCTTTTTAGCTCTTCATCTTAATTGTAAAGCTGTCTGACAGAGGAAATAATAATTTAAAAAAATCTAGTTATTGAATTTAATAAAAACTTCTATTTTTCAATAATTTTAACAAAATATCTTCATTTTTAATGCTTTTCTGGTTTTTGGTGTTTTATAAGTAAACAAATACACTCAGGCTCTGTTATAGCAATACTTTATATTTTGAGAAGAGCTCTGCCTTTGCTTGCATGCTCTGAACTCACTCTGCTTTCTGAAATACATGAACAATGACTTAGTTTGGCGCAGTGAGACACAATACAACAGCAGAGACTAAGTTTTTACAAACTACATTTGTTGTAAATAAAATTTCATGGCTCACTTAAGTTTATAAATATTTTAGAAGAACCAGAATAACAGGCTGAAGATCACTGAGAAAAGAAAGCCCAAGGAGATTTTGAAATGGTAGGGGAGACATGTGGTGAATATTTTGTGTCAGATAGCTTTCCTCCACTCTGGTTTTGAAACAAATCTTCTTTCTTTACAGTCAAATAGCTGATGGGTACAATTTAATTATTGTCTTTATTAAAATATGTATTTGTTGGCATAAAGTTAATGTCAAAACAGATTAGCTCCTACCATTATAGACAAATAAACATTTCAAATATGTCTATCAGAAGTTTCATTTTAATAAAAAAATTGAATATCAGGCTCATTATAGGATGGACAATGAGGCAAGATATCTGAATACAAGATGCTGTGATTTTTGAACACATTTCCCTGAGGAATACTTTCAAAATCCAATGTCATTTTGCACTTCCAAGAATCTGTTTGAGTATCATCTAAGTTTTCCACTGTGCCTCCTTGATTTCCTTTGGCACAATTCATGTGGATTTTTAAACAGATTCGAGGTTATTGAAGCTTCTTACACCAGCTGTGGAGTCCCTGGAAAAAGATAGGGGGTATTTTGCATGACCACTGTGCCCTGCTTCTCTTAGCATCAGCAAAATGTGAAACTCACAGGATTGAAGAAGATACGGCCAGACACACACATACACACTGTTTCAGAGAAGTTATGAAGGTCTCAGCTGGAAGCTGCTCTTCAAGTTAGCTGCAACCCATCTGAGGTTGCAGTTTAATTATCAGATATTGTATAAGGTGCAGAAGCAGCTGCTGCATCCCAGAAGACATACTTCTCAGAGCTAATAACAGACAATAACGGGTCAGATGGCTTAGGGAACATGAAATTCCATAAATGACTGGAACAGATCTAAATTATAATTGTTTACCTTCATGGCCTTTCCTAAGTTGCTGAAGACCGGAGATCATATTACATTGAGATTTTTTTCTCATCCCTTTTCTCTGTAGCTCTTAGTTCAGCAATTTTCCACTCACAAAAGTCTTTGCATAGCACCAAATTCATTCTGGTAAACAAAAAGAGAGCTCATAAACATAGATGTATATGATGTGATGCAGTATAAACCCTACAGACAATCAACAGTTGTGTGGGACTTTCCTGAAAATCCTAATGCAAGATATGTATAAATAAGACAAGTGTTTTCTCTATAGATGTTTAAATGTAAAGAGTTTCATACCAAAGTTGACAGGCAAATGTCTGTTGAAAGTGGCACCTAGCAATTGCTGGAGCCACAACAATATCTACTCTTTTCCAATTATTATGCAGATACTGAAGACCCATTACTATCAGGGAAAGAACTGTTACTTAATTTCACAGTACCATCCCCAGTTCTTCTTGTACAGGTTTGGAGAGTCTTTGAAAACAGGTGTTCATGATCAAAGTGACAGCCTCTTTAAAACGATCTTCAATAAATAATCAAAGAGCTTCACTGCTGTTTTCTTTAGGATATAGGGCTCCTTTCACAATTGTTTTCAAAGTTAACGTTGCAGAGAGTCGTAGAACAGACACTGAATCGCAGAATTATTTAGGTTGGAAAAGACCTTTGAGATCATCAAGTTTAACCACTAACCCAGGACTGCCAAGTCCATTGCTAAACCATGTCCCAAAGAACCAGAGCCACACATTTTTTAAAGACCTCCAGGGATGGTGATTCCAGTACCTCCCTGGGCAGCCTGCTCCAATGCTTCACCACCATTTCAGTGAAAAAAAAAATTCATAATAACCAATGTAAACCCCTGGTGTAAGCTGAGATTGTTTCCTATTGTTCTGTCACTTGTTATCTGGGAGAAGAGGCCAAGCCCCTCCTGCCTACAGCCTCCTGTCAGGTAGTTGTAGAGAGCAAGAAGGTCCCCCCTGAGCCTCATTTTCAGACTAAACAACCCCAGTCCCTTCTGCTGCTTTTAATGAGACTTGTGTTCCACACACTTCACCGGGTTCATTGCTCTTCTCTGGACACGCTCCAGCACCTCAGTGTCTTCTTTGTAATGAGGGGTCCCAAACCTGAACAATGATATTCGAGGGGCGGCCTCAGCAGTGCCCAGTGCAGGGGGACGGTCACTGCCCTGGTCCTGCTGGCCACACTGCTGGGGACACCAGCCAGGGTGCTGCTGGCCGCCTGGGCCCCCTGGGCACACCGCTGGCTCCTGCCCAGCCGGCCGTCACCCAGCACCCCCAGGCCCTTTCCCACCAGGCCCTTTCCAGCCGCTCTGCCCCAGCCTGTAGCGCTGCGTGGGGCTGGTGTGACCCAAGGGCAGGACCCGGCACTGAGCCCTGCTGAACCTCACACGACTGGCCTGGGCCCATCGCTCCAGCCTGCCCAGGTCCCTCTGCAGAGCCTCCTGCCCTCAGGCAGGTCAACGCTGCCCCCAGCTTGGTGTCATCTTCAGACTTACAAAGGGTGCACTCGATCCCCTCATCCAGATCATTGATAAAGGTATTAAACAGGACTGGCCCAAATAATGAGCCCTGGGGAACACCACCTGTGACCAGCTGCCAGCTGGATGTAATGTATTGGGCTCAGCCGCCCAGCCAGCTTCTAACCCAGCACAGAACACCCCCATCCAAGCCCTGAGCAGCCAGTGTCTCCAGGAGAATGCTGTGAGAGATGTTGTCGAATGTTTTACTATGGTCCAGGTAGACACCATTCACAGCCTTTCCCTCATCCACTAGGCAGGTCATGTTGTTGTAGATCAGATCAGTCAAGCAGGACCTGCCTTTCATAACCCCATGCTGCCTGGGCCTGATCCCCCAGTTGTCCTGCACATGCCACATGATGGCACTCAGGATGATCTGCTCCATAACCTTCCCCGGCACCGAGGTCAGGCTGAGAGGCCTGTGGTTCCTCAGATCCTCCCTCCTGCCCTTCTTGTAGATGGGTGCCACACTGGCTGACCTCCATCCCTCTGGGACCTCCCCAGCGTGTCAGGGCTACTCATAACTTACAGAGAGCAGCTTGGTGAGCTCCTCTGCCAGCTCCCTCCTTACCCCTTGGATGGATCCCATCTGGCTCTAATTGGGACAGCAGGTGACTAACAATTTCCTCCTGGACTATGGTTGAAGGAGGAGGGTAAAAGAGAAAAACTGTTTATTTAGAAGATGTTTGGGTTCTCAGCACTACATTTTAGTGAAGGAGCAGCTTTGATACTGACATTGTCAGATTAAATTCTTGGGTAATGGTGTGAGAAATCTGTGGTCCTTTAATATTTGGTTGAGTCATTTTTCTGCTTATGAGGCAGGAGGATACTTTGAACAGTTAGAGTGTGACTTTGTTTTCAGCTTTTTAAAAATAAAGAGAAATCTTTGCTTAATATATGGCAGTGTTAGGAAAATTCAGACTAGTGTAAGGATAGGGAGCTAAATATTTGTTCTGTGCTGAGAGGATCACATCTTGCTTTGGAAACCTGAGAAACATTGTAATGCTTTTAGCTAGGGATATTTTTTCCTATTTTATTCAAAACTGTGGGCTCCATATTAATAGAAGCAGTAAAGAAATCCCTCAGTAAATTACTTTAAATCATGCATGTTACACCAGTGAATAATAATTTATGTGATAAATAGTAGAAAATATTATGTGGATTAAAATTATAAAGGCAATTTTGGTAATAAGCTGGGAATAATATATAACTTGAGACACTGGTAAGCTGTCCTTCAGCCTGATTTGGCTTCCAGCTGTGGCTGAAGTTTTTAGATGAAGCTATTTATTTTGAGTAATTGTTATAAAGACTCAGTCAAAGATGTAATATAATGCCATTGTATAGCAGATGATCTCTGAACTACTCCAGAATAAAATACTACGCCATTTAGAATAATCTTTCTATTTCCTTCTATCATTTTTTCCAACTGCTTTCAGTGCAAATGTTTTTATTAACTGAATTAGGATCCCTTTTGCTAAATAATAACAAACATGGTTTACAAAAATCAAATAACCCCATGGACTGAAAAGTAGTATGCCTTGTCCACTTTTTGTGTTTATTTCAACTATTGTGCTTTTTTATATTCAAGGACAGAGTGGGAGCACACCATACATATCTGTGTATATTTATCTATGTAGAAAATAATTTATTGATAGTATAATTGTAATCCTAAAAGTCTAATTCAAGAATCATTGTTAGCCTAGAAATAATAGTTATCAGGAAAAAAATAATCATGCAGTTAAAATTATTATGCACTTTGGTTCTACCATTCTTCACGTTATGCTAAACCCCCTACTGCTGCTTTGTGTCCTAAGGTTGGTGGTTTCATGCTGATATTGACAGTGGGAGTGGATTCCAGCATTTAGTCCTTTGCTGGGAAGAATATGATGTCCATGTTGATGGTTTCTTCTTCCTTACTCTAAGAACCGTGTGAACTTATTTTGACATGTTTACTTACGTGCTTTTACAGATACCTTTTTCTTTGCTCTCACAGCTCCAGGTTACATGTGAATTTGCTGCGTAAGGTGTCTTTCGCCTATGTTAGACATAGTCATAGGTCAATTTCTTTTTTCTCTTTGTTGCCCTTAAAACCAATTTTGTCTAGTTCTAGTTATGTATTTCTTTAACTGACCATAGGTGAGCTCTTTTGTACCTGTGGGGTCACCAGTGGCAAGCCTATGCTCCAACTCATCATTACATGCCTGTGCTCCTCTGTGCCCCATCCTCTGTCTCCAGAAGAAGTGTCTCCACTTCTGCCATCGTACCAGGCCTTCCTCTTCACTGTGTGTTTAAAGTTAGGATCATTAATACCTCATTCTTCACTGGTTCACTGGTTGTTGCTGCTATCTGTGTAAAAATACAGTTGTACACACAAGGATACACAAAAGTATACCAAATCAGCCATAGACGCCTGGTCCACTAGAGAAATTACTGTCACAGCTTAACCAAATCAAAACAAAGCTGGAGGCAGGTCAAGAAATGTTCAGACAGAGCAAGCCCAAAAAGCTCCCTCCTGAGCTCTTCCAAATTTGCTACAAATTTTACGGCCTTTTACTAGCAGTGGCAATGCTGTATTGCCTGTTACAATTTCCATCAGAGATGATGTGGGTTTGCTGACTGTAAACCATGATGTGATTCAGTGATACTGGAGCTCTGAGCCAGTTACAGTAAGTGCTAAAATTATGCTAGCTTTGGCAGAACAAGAGCCTTGCATTGGCTAATTTATCCTGTTTTAAAGTATGTAGTAAAGAATGTGAAGTACTGACATACCTCTAGATTAAAGACTAAATTTACAAATGACTTGTATTGGCAATGGCTGGATTTAAATGCCATTTGGTATTGCAGCTGATTTCCAAAGAAAGAGAGGTGGCAAAATGCATATATTTGGCACCTGGTCAAGAAAATGTGCCTCAGTTTATATCTTCACAGAGCCATGCCCACCTAGATAAAAACCAGTGGAGGTATCAGAACTCTGTGCCATGAAAGGACTCTAACAGTTACCAGAGAGATATCCACACCACTTGCTGTATATAATCTCACGGCCCAAACATTCAGCCAGAGTTGCCTAAGAGTGCACAGATTTTGCTGACAGACAAATACAATACTGTTTGTTCAGTAACAGCCTGCAGCTTCCCATGCCGAGTGCCATATCAGGCATTTCAGACTGGAGGAAAAAGAAGCTTAAGAATTAGGGAACAGACCACGGGGGACAGCCAGGGCTTATTAACATCCATGTAGAAGGCTTATTTGAAAGCTGTGAATTTTTTTCCTTGAACTACACTGCCTGATAATAAAAAATAGAGTCTGGAATGATGGCCAGACCCATGATTGTCAGCTGCACATTATGCAGCAAACATTATTGATTAGTAGAGAATTTGTGTATGTATGCACCAAAAAGAAAGCAATTTCTCCTTTTTATTCAAGCAAATAACCTCCCAAAAGTCCTCCAGAAGTCCAAGTATTCTTTCATTTGATGCAAAGAACTTAACCAGACTATGAAATGCCTGAAATACTTCTCCCAGTCAAAGCTGCATGGCTATGTCACTTGCAGCAAGATTTTCCTCACCCTCACTGTAGGGAGAATATCAGACTATAGTGCTTGTCAGCCAGGAAGAATAAAGTGGCTTTTCAACAAGACTGTATTTGCACCCCACGGCAACACTGTCATTCCCGCATAATACAAGGTAATTGAGACGGCAGGGCAGGGCGAGGCGGGGCAGGGCAGGGCGGGGCGGGCAGGGCAGGGCAGGCAAGGCAAGGCAAGGCAAGGCAAGGCAAGGCAAGGCAAGGCAAGGGAAGGCAAGGCAAGGCAAGGGAAGGCAAGGGAAGGCACGGGAAGGCAAGGGAAGGCAAGGGAAGGCAAGGCAAGGGAAGGCACGGGAAGGCAAGGGAAGGCAAGGGAAGGCAAGGCAAGGGAAGGGAAGGGAAGGCAAGGCAAGGCAAGGCAAGGCAAGGCACGGGAAGGCAAGGCAAGGGAAGGCAAGGGAAGGGAAGGGAAGGCAAGGGAAGGCAAGGCAAGGCAAGGCAAGGCAAGGCAAGGCAAGGCAAGGCAAGGGAGCGGAGCTTTGGAGATAGGAATATCTTAATAATGAGAGAGGTCTGAGTAGACCTGCCCAAAGAAAGATGGATCTCCCCTAGTCTGCCCTCATAGGAAACATGTACTTACTCAACAAATATAAGAGAATTTGGCGTGAGAGCCAGATGCTGACATGTTAGTTTAGTGGTCACCTAAAACACTTCAGTTCCACAGTTACCATTTTCTGCCATGGTCCTTTATGGCAGGCCATTTAGAGAGACTTTGTCTGATACTCCAGAGGCACTGCTGTCAATCTGTCCCATCTGTGTAAGACCTCATTTTATTATTGAATTGAACTGGAACTTTGCATGGAAGATTATGGATGAACTACTATACTGTTCTCACCATCTGATTCAGTAAGAAGAGTGTTCAAGATGCAACTTGTAGGCATATAGCACTATTAATATGTCTTATGGTATTCTGAAGCCAATGACTAGAAATCAAGCAGTTAAGGAAGACAAACAGGTACATTTACTGATCTTTAGTTAGTATTGTGAATAATGATAACTACTCTTAGAGTACATCTGATGGTAAAGAACAATTAAGTAGATGAGCACAGAGGTGAATAGAAAAAAGGATGAAACACAAGTTCAGCTTGGCTTCACCTGAAATTGTTTAAATGTAAGGTTTCTTCATGAAGAAGGTGAAAAATGACAGCGTAATTGCATAGCTGCCCCATTTCCCTTGCTGGTATTCTGGTGCTTAGATGCTCAGATGCATTCAGTTTATGAGGTGGGTTTAGACAGAGTCCCATAGCAGCTTTGTTATCAGGGGACTAATGACATGTTTGACACAGACCTTAGCCATTAATAAAAATATCTATCACCTATTTATACTAGTTTTTCTTCTGCATAGGCAAATATTCATGTTCTAAAACAACAGCAATGCAAAATTCCTCTTCCTGAATCACTGAAATCCCAAGGGGACTTACACAGCCTTTGCTTTGAAAACAAACACACACTTCCTCTTAGACGTTTATGATGAAATATATTAGACGCTCTGGTTATATTAGCTGCCTGCTTCTCTAAAGAATTTTCACAACTATTTCAGATGACGGGTGACAGCTAGATTCAATGGTTACAAGGGGTTTCAGTCCTACAATATATTATTCTTGAATTACTTTGAAAATTTCTTGCTTAGAATAGCAAGGTGAAAGTGGCTATCTATTCTGAAAAACACAGAATAGGAGTTGGTTCTGTTAAGATCTTGGTAGCAGCATATTTTGAGAAGTAATACACCAAGACATTTCATTACATCAATGCAAGTGTTCATACTACCGATATGAACTAAGCAGGAGTGTGGAAAAAAGGCAAGTTTTTCAGTGAGCACAGTACAATACATTATTAACTGTGCTAAAAAACAACGTGGAAACTAGCAAGACCATGTGACTGTTCTGCCCAGTATTCCACAGTGTGGCAGAACAGTCCCTGAAAACAAATGGCCAATGTTTTGCAGTCAGTATTACCACTTGACATGTTTTTGACACTGACACTCCATCATGCTGAATTCTGTAGCTCTATCTATGGTGCTATCTTATCTCTACAACAGGAGTAGAGCCACTAGTCAAACATATGCTGTTGCTCATTTCATATATTTTTGGCAAGTATACACCTCAATTTCTTCATGAATGTATTAGCAAAGGTATCATGGCACACAAACATTCCCTTAACAGATTAACTCACCTTGCTAGTCTAAACTCTGAAGAAAAATTAGTCTTACATTTCCTGATTTTTACATTAAAATTCTGCAGACTATGTGGAAATTGAAACTTATGCAGGATCTCTACATCAGTATTGCTATATAGATACACAGAAGTTATACAGCAACAGAACTGGGGGATACCTGCGAAGACAGACAGAAATGGGAATTTGTAAAAGGGAAGAGCTTTTTATAACACCTTACGACAATTGCATATTATAGCCAAGCTATATGCCTTTCTGGTTTTTTATGGAATTTTTTAAAACTCCGAACCTTCTACAGAGGCATATCCAGTTTTATACAGAAGACTATGCACAGTATCACTGAAAAGGAAGACTGAAGAGCTCTGTGAAACTCCTGCCACTGGAGAAGATGAGCACAGCGTCAAAGCAGAAAAGTAGCCTGGATATCTGAAGTATTGTCAGCCACCCATGCAAGCACTTAACTAACTTGCTTTGAAAGGTCTGAATCTAGGAGCTTAAAAAGACTCCTCTGCACTTGCCTTTCACCATTCACTGCCTATGCAGCAACAAGAGGAATAAGGGGCTACCCATACAGCTTTCAGGATGTTATAGCATTCTCTGACAAAAGAAAAAAAGAAAAAAACAGGTTGATAAATTCTTTCTTACATTGCTTTTTCTTTCTACTTTCTTTTCCAAACTGGAATTAACTGCACTCACCCAAACCAACAAGCTGCATCTGTCTTGAAGGAATTAGTCTGAGACTGCTGCCTAATTAGCAAATGTACTTTTAGCCTGTGCTTTAGGGGATGCCCTGTTCCCCTCTGAACCCTAGATTACTCCAGGATAAATTTAACCATTTAGAGATGGTGATAAAATAACTTTAAGACATCCTTTCCTAGGATATCTACAGTGCAAGTTCTCTGCATATTTATTTTCTGTAATCACAGTAAACCTGTTGCGCTAACTGTTGCAATCTGTGCTGGAGTTTGCTATCACTCCTGCTCTGTGCAGCTGAAATTGTATTGTCAAATTCCTTGCTGCAGTGTTTGAACTTCTCTCAGACATCCAGTTCTGAATTAATTTGACTTTACAGTTATGGGTTTTCTGTTAACTAATGTCTTTAAACAAGGCTGCTTGCTTTTCTATAGTATGTGTCACATATTATACCATACTTACACACTTATTGCATGAATTCCTGAAAAAACCCTTAAGAGCTGTGTAATTTAGCTTTGATTAAATTCTGATTATACTGCTTTCTGCACTAAAACACTGTACATACTTTCCAGACATTTGATGTGGGCATAGTGTGTTTCCAGTTGCCTATCAAAACGTGCTATTTAAGGTAGTGCCACAAAGGAAAGGTCCATGTTCAATGTTATTCTCAAGCCTTAATTGAACATAGAAGAAAAATCTGTGATGGAGTTGCAAGTGCATCTTGTTGAGCTGATCACAACTGTGTGATGCCAGCTGTAAATACAGCTGAGGTACAGCCACTATTCAACACTCCTGAAGTCCCCTTGCAAGACACATTCACTTAATTATGTCCTGTTTGGTTTTGCTGAATAATTAATAGGTTGTTCAGAAAACAAAATAAAAGTTGTGAGAAAAAGGATAAGTATGTAGAAGGAAATTAACTTTCATCAAGCCATGTCATTATATAGCTTGCAAAGAAATAGTCATGGAATGGCTTAGTGGTGGTGATTTCATTTATTTACTGATATACATCTACGATTACATGGGCAAGGTGATGTAAGTGAGGGAGCCCTTGGGAGCGGTAAAACAGATCAAAAGAAAGCCTACTTCAAAGCCCATGCGCAAGTGTGTGCAGCCTAGGTGACAAGCAGTGATAGTCTTTGTGTAGGTGCAGTTACAACACTGCTGGAGTAACTGAGATATGGTGGGACTGTTTGTGAGGCTACTGGCTTGTGATGGAGGGATACAGACCTTCTTAGAAGAGGGAAGAAGGGGTATGTCCTTCATCTGGAGGAGTAGCTCAGATGCATGGAGTTCTGCCAGAAAATGGACAACTGCCTGGATGAATCGGGATGAGGGGCTGCTAAAGTCGACAGAGCAATCACAGTGAAGAAGTGGACCCGATATCTTTTTTATGCCATTTGATGAGGACTGTTTTTCATGGGAAAATGTAGTGTTCCTGACATCTCCTGGAAGGGTGGGTCACAAGCAATCCAGGAGTTTGAGGAGGGTGTCAGGGGACAACTTCTTAACAATGAAGTTAGATGGGCCAACTGGGCTGATGTGGTCTTCAATCTGCTGCTTAGAAATTAAAACAAATACAGACCAAAAACAACTGATCAAGGATGGAATAACCAATGGTACCGTGCAAAACTGAGGAGTTTAAAATCCTGAGGGGAGTGAGGGAAGGGAGTAGCAGAGTTCAGTCCCTGGACTTGAAGACCGAAGACCTTGTTTGGTGCAAGAGCTCAAGGGAGGTCTTGAAGGACAACCAACCTCTTGCAAGAACAAGAACAGCCCATCTTGATTCTCGTGAAAATCAGTGACATATCAGGAGACTGTTTTGGCTAAGCACAGAACGTATGACACAGATGCAGTGCAAAAAACAATAAGCAGGAGGCTGAAGCAAGGACAGGCTACAAAGAAGTAATTTAGAAACATTGTCTGGGCACACAAGGATGGCGTTAAGGGACCTAAAGCTCAATTAGAGACAGAACTGGCAACAAATATGAAGAGCAACAAGAAGAACTTCTGCCAGTTGCTTAACAGTAAAAGAATAAACAAGAAGTGCATGTGCATTGCTAAATAGATAATTGATATAGTGACAGTGAATGCAGACAAGGGTGAGATAACCAAGGCTTTGTTTCTTTGTGTCTTTATATGTCTCACAGACTTTTGTGCCTAGAGGAGTTTTAAGAAGGAAAGAAATTACTGAGTAGGAAGGTTGGAATGATGGATGTCTTAAGAAATCTGAACACTTACAGGTCTATGAGACCAGATGAGATACATCCAGGGTGCTGAAAAAGCTTGTAAGAGATATCACTGAGAGGTTATAGGGCTGGAGGTCTCCACAGAGGTCTCCAATCACTGGAAAAAAGTAGTTATTGCATAATCTTCAAGAATGTCAAGATGAACAATTGAGGAACTCTACAGTAGTCACCATTACTTCAGTTCCTGGGAAAATAATGGTGTAAACCCTCTTTGACGTAATTTCTGGGCACATGAAAAAGAATGTGATTGTGAATAGCAATCTGACAAACCTATTTATTTCAATGATGAAATGACTAGATCCATAAATGTGGGGAAATCAGTGGATGTCACCTACCTTGACTTTGGCAAGATTTTCAATCCAGTCTCCCACAGCATCCCCATAGCTACTACTGGATGGCTGAAAAAAACTCTTTGGATTGTCAGACTCAAGGATAGTGGCTATATGTTCATAATCTGCTTGAAGGCTGATTACAAGTAGAGGCTCTCAGTATCCATCATAGGACATTTCATGTTTCATATCTCTATCAGTGATCTGGAGGAAGAAGTGGAGAATGCATTCACCAAGTTAGCAGACGACACGAAGTGTAGATGAACCAGTCGGTGCATGCAAGAGAAAGTCTCCATCTAGAGGGACTGGGTCTGTTGAGAGGAAGGGACTGACAAGAGCCCTATGCAACTGGAGCAGGAGCAAAGGGCAGCCCTGCTAATGGCAGGAAGATCCCAACAGAAACGCTGGTAGGGATTGAAGCAGCTCTGGGGAAAAGATCGTGAGTTCAGGCAGGCAGTGAGCTGAATAGGGGCCAACTTTACAACCAGGCAATGTAGAAGGTCAGCAGCACCCAAGGTGGAGTGAACAGGGCACAGCCCAGGAGCCGTTGAAGAGGATTGTTCTCTATTATTCAAGCAACTGGCATCTTCAATACCATACTCTAAGAAAAGTGTTGATAAACCAGATCAAACCCAGTGGCAGTCATCAAGATGATTGGGGACTGGAGCACATGCCATGTGAAGAAAAAATGAGGAGCTGGGGCTGAATCAGCTTGAAGCACAGAGAGCTCTGGTGTGCGCAGGTATGGTGAGAACAACTTACTAGCAGACTACCCATACCTTCAAGGATGTTGTCAAGAAGCCAAAGGCAGGCTCTTTACTGAGGTGCACTGTGTGACCACAATAGGCATTGGTCAGGGTCTGAAGTGAGAGCACTTCCTACCAGATAGAAGGCAGGAGGGGAAATTTAGCATAACTAAGCTATGAAGCAGGTTGCCTAGGGAGCTTGTAGTCTCCATCTTTGTATGTCTTCTAGACCTGGATGGAAGAAAACCTGAGCACCCTTGTCTGAATGCAGTTCTTCACCCTTCACTGAGCAGGAGGCTGCACAGGAGCTCTGCAGAGGTCCCTTCCAGCCTGCACAGTTCTGTGGCTCTGGAATTTGTTTTGGTTTTGTCTTTGATTTGTTGTTACCCTTCCCTTGAAAACATTGATGGTGATTACTTCCTGTGGATGAATGCCAGGCTTTAGTGGACATTTCCTTCATTCAAAGTGAAAGAAATTTTCCTTATTAAAATAAAAAACTTGTTATATGAATGCAGTAACTGTTAAAGAACTCCTTTAATTTCTTAATTTTTTAGTTGGGTTTTTTTTTCCTATGTGTAGAACTGGAGATTTCTGAGAAATCTTGTCCATTAGACAGCTGTTTTGACCATCATATAAATATTTAATGTTGAGGGTTTTCCATTTTTTTAATATAAAAAATATATAATATTATTCAACTTTACCAGCTTCTTCTGGAGTGTCATAGCCTACCAGATTAATGTCAATGCTGTTGACATGGTGAACTATAATGGTCCTTCTATGGCCTACCATATCAAGGCTGAGCTTTCTAGTTTTTCATGGAGGATCATTGCCTCAATGGATGACAGTTTCTTCAATGGAAAAAAAAGTATTGAACATACTTGAAAGATTATTATTAAATGAAGTAACTCAACTGTTCAGAAAACAATGTAATGACCAAAGCAATTAGCCTGTAATGTGAACATTACAAATTAATCTTTTGCTAAATTGTTTTTTAGGATTATATGTTTTAATTATTGAAAAAAAAAAGTCTCAATCACTTGACACTTTCATTAGAAATACTACTACTAATAATAATGATTACTGCATGTTTGGATTGAAATTGCTTCCCATGCAATGGGACAATGAAAAACAAATTTCTTTTTCATGCATTTTTTTTTCCTGGCCTCTTCTAATCACTATCAAAGCCCTCAGAAAGGCTTTACTTTACCATACTACAGAGACATCTCCTATATTTCCCCCAGCTGTCTATTTTGCTTCAGGGAACCTGACAGGACTCCTCTGGAAATGAATAACACAGTTCCTGAGTTAACCACAGGAATCAGACATTGCCAAGGCCCTCCTTTATCTCATTCTTCCGAATAGTCCACCAAAACACAGAAAGAAAAAAAAAAAGAAAAAAAAGAAAAAAAAAGAAAAAAAAAGTAATAGTTTCACTATCTCAAGCCAATTGTATTTATGGGCCTTTGCTGCAAAACTCTACATTTCTGTGAATATCATGTGTCTTACGTTGACATATTTCACAGTCCCTGTTGATACTGAGAAAGAATATTTCCACAAACATTTATCTGCCTAAGTTGTACATATGATAAAGGAGGCTTTTATTTAAGAAAATGCTGTTATACTGTTAGCCATTCCTGCTCAATGAAGACAATGATATGGAAGGTCAAAGTATAGCTCTAATAAAAATTGCATAGTAAGGCACAGGGTCTGATTCTGCTCCAGATTACACCAAGATGACTTCTTTGACACCAGTGGTACAAAATATTAGAATACAATTTAGGTGAGAGTGCCCAAAATCTGATTATAGAGCACTCTAATGATGTTAAGGAATCAAATCATTGCACTGCTAGAACAGTTCAACTCTAATTTTTCTGCATAGTGCCCATTATATCACTGTGTAACTGACGGCTCCTGCAGAGTTCTATTTTCATTGTTCCACCACTCTGCTCAAAATTATACCAAAGAAAGAAAAGCTGTCTTAACTTCTATAAAAAATGTTTTAATTATATTATTTTTCAATAAATGTAGTACTAGTTTTCAGTACTTTTCCATAATGCATTAAGAGGACCAGAATTTTGCTTATATCTCTGTGTACTCTTGCATGCCACCTCATGGTCCAGTGAAGGCAGCAAAGATTCACTTTTCTCTGAACTCAAGTATGGTTGTGACCATTACCTACAGCCACTCATGGCCCATAGGGTCCATAATGATTTTTTTTCTGTTCTTCGTTCCTGGAACAGAGTCTGGACCCAAAGATCACATGCCCTCTATCAGTCCTGTGTCAGACTGGCAGTCAAATGCTGCCTTCCCATTCCTTTTTGTGGTATGGACTTGCATGCATGGGTGACAGCCGTGGTTTCCGTGAGGTGGAGTTGTTAATGAGTACATGCTTTGGAGTAAGAGGAACTTCACTGCCTAGTGGAAGGATTTGCTTTATTGGATAAATTTTGCCCTGCTAAGCAGAAGCTGTAGTCAGAAGTGTTGGCAACTACCGCATGATGCCAATGGTCCTGACTTCAGGAGGCTCGTGCTTTGTTCTTGACTTCATTACTGATTTGCTTTGATAGCTCAAGCACATAATTATGCAAACTTTTCTAAATTAATTTCATTCTGCATGCTTTAGGTTTCAGTTTGAGTTGTTGAAATTAGTTAGGGTCTGATTTTCAAAGAGATCAAGAATCCATCAGTTCTAAGATTAAGGTGAATTAACTCGGCTGGGAAAACAAATTATTGGCAGAGTATCACCTGGGTTCCTAGGCAGTTTACTTCTGTTGAGCTGTTCTAATTTTTTTGTTTGTTTGATTAATGTTTTTTTTGTTTTTCTACAAGTAGTAAGAGGTGGATGCTACGAAGTATTAAAAAGATATATTGCAGAATTAAAATATTTTTAAGATCTTCAGATAGAGAATGAAAGAAGAGTAAACAGTAAGCAGACAAAGTCTACTGAGCTTTTTGGGGAGGTAACCATATCAGCTAATGGTGATGAGTTTCAGAAGAAGATTGTTAATGACTAGGTAACAAAATAGGTGATGACATTCAGTGCACAGAAGAATGACATCACTCACACCCAAGCAAAACACACCCCCACCTTTCTTGGATGATGATAGATTGAAAATTGATTATATGTATAAATATGTGGGATGAAATCTTTGAGTAATGATATAGATTTTTTATGAAAATATTTAGTAGCAGTTAAAGAAGACAGAATACTAAGTATTTTTAGTAAAATAATCCAACCATACTGCCATATACAGCTCCTACATCTTTAAGATCAGGTCAGTTCTGTTATCTATTTCCAAAGCATAGATTAAGTGAAAAGGCAAAGAATGGTTAATTGTGTGGAACAGATTCCAGAGATGGAATGATGAAACCTTGTGATTCCACTTGTGCTATGAGAAATGCTGTGTATAAAATGTAACCATCAGACAGAAGGTTTAATCCACTAAAGATGATATTTCTTCACATTCTGAGTAGACACACTGTAAAATGCTTTGCTGCAAGACTTGATGGTTCCTAAAAGTTTACAGTTGTTCCAAAAGCCATTGAACAAACTCAAGGAAGAAAAGTACATCAGGGGCTATTAAATAAAACATATATATCTAACTCATCTTAACCACAAAGGCTAAACATATAAAACAGTAAGGTTTTTTTTCCTCCTAAGCTTATATGTAGTAGTGAGTAAATGGCTATCATCAGAGACAGAGTACTGAACTTAGTGTAACCTAGTATTGGCATTTTTATTTTCAGGTAAAGGGACAATATTTTTTTTTTTATTTTAGGTATATTTTATATTCTTTCATCTCTGTATCCTTTCATTTATATAAAAGTGAGAGCATAAATTTGATTCAAAGGCCATAAAGGACAGCATGCACTAACTGAATTTTCAGTCCATCTTAATTTCCAAAGAGAAAAGGAAGTGACAAAGGCTGAAGGAGGTCAGAAAAACACACACAGAGAATGTGGAATTACCATACTTTACTTCACAAAGCTCGAAATACAGAAATAAGAAGGTACATTTAAAGTGATAAGCAATTGTAATAACTTTAGACTTAAGGGATAACCTTAGGAACACACAATTTTTGGCATGAATGAATAGCTGGCACAATACCTGCCAAGACCAGACTGACAGCATTATGTTAAACTGTTGGTTCTTAATAGGGTACTGTTTCATAGTTTGGATGTGAAATGAAATGAGCTGACATTGAAATTGTAACTGAACTGCACGACACAAGAAATAGGAGCTGTAGTAGATAAAGTAGACCTTTTACAGTAGACATCACTGAGAAAACTGCCTACTGGTCTGTCAGCTTGACTTGAAAATCCTTGGAGAGCACGTATGCAGCATTTTCAGCATTTCCAGCTGTAACTAAGCCATGATAGTTACTGAGTTTTCAGAAAGGCTTTGATGAACTTCTGTAGCTACACACTTCCTCCACGTCCATTCCACCACCTCCACAGTCTCACACATCCTGTAATGCTCTGGAGCCAAGAGAGAGAAAAAGGACAAAACCTGAAACCAATATAAAATTTAAAAAGCAAATATCACCAAATATTTGCACTCTAAGCACTCCTTGGTGCTGCAAATGACACTGAAGCACATCATTTAAGGTACGCACAAGAAACTGCATACCTGAGTCAGCAACAGGACAAGAGTATCAATATTTAGACTCAGAATGTGGCTACTAATCTTATTCTTTCTATCCTCTGCTGAATTTTCTATCTTGACTGCTTTTGTCCTGCTGTGTTCTATTGCACTAAAGGCCCTTGTCATGCAAAGACTTGCATTGTTCACCCATGACTAGCAATGGAACTTATTCTGTTCTACAGTTTTATTAAAAGGTGTCTCACGTACTTCTAGGCATTAAAACAACTGTATCAGAGGACAACTAGGTTTTCTACTTTTCAGCATGACCAATCAATAAACCACAAGGACCTTCTACCTTGAGGACAGTGAAAAAATAATGATGCTGAATTTTTAATGAACTCATATCTCAAGATAGGTGAGAAAGAAAAACAACAGGGACATTTTATAATTTGATAGTTTTGATATAAATATGGGTAATTCTTTGTGTTCAAAATTTTTCTTGAAACAGATCCAAACCTCTGAGTACCATTCACAATGAGCATGGGTTCTAGGCATAATAGGAACAGTATAGGAGGAATATATATCATCTAAGAAGCATAATGATCCACAAAACTTCACATTATATTTCCCCAACAAGCCCATTCAGAGATTGCATGGGACTTCCAAATTTAAAAGCTGTAAACTTGAACTCATACTCACAAATCACTTCACTCTAGTGGATGCACTGACATGTCATGAACAAAGTTTACTTACTGATTTTGTTCAGGAGTTGACTTCAGTCTTTCAGAGAGGGAAAAAGATCATAGCAGTAACTGATTGTAGTGGGGTTGCATGGCAAGGTTTTGCTAGCAGCCGGGCTGCAGGGGTGGCTTCTGTGAGGAGGTCCCAGAAGCTGCCCCCGTGCCCCACAGAGCCAACACCAGCCGGCTCCAGGCCGGACCCGCCGCTGGCCGAGGCCGAGCCGGCAGCGAGGGCGGTGGCGCCTCGGGGGTGACAGCTGGGGAGGGGGAAAGTCGCTGTGCAAAGGCGCTCGCAGGCAGCGGGGAGCGAGAGCGTGAGCGCAGCCGCCCTGCAGGCACCCGGGCCGGGCCGGGCAGGGCAGGGGCAGGGGGGGCTCCAGGCGCCAGAGCAGAGGTTCCCCCCCAGCCCGTGGTGAAGCCCCCGGTGAGACGGGCTGTGCCCCCAGCCCCTGGAGCCCCCGGGGGAGCAGCCCCCCCCCCGCAGCCCGGGCAGGGCCCCACGCCGGGGCAGGGGGACGCCCCGAGGGGGCTGTGACCCGCGGGCAGCCCGCGCTGGGGCAGCTCCGGGCAGGGCCTGTGGCCCCGCGGGGACCCGGGCTGGAGCCGGCTGGGCCGGGGGGGCTGCGCCCCGCGGGGGGGCTCACGCTGGGGCAGGTCGCGGGGAGCTGCAGCCCCTGGGAAGGCCCCGTGCTGGAGAAGCTCACGGAGGGACCCCGGAGCGGAGCAGGGGCGGTGTGAGGAGCCTCCCCCGGGGCGGCAGCAGCGGCAGGGGCAGCGTGTGAGGGACTGACCGCAGCCCCGCTCCCGGCCCCTGCGCCGCTCGCGGGAGGAGAAAACTGGGAGCGCAGCTGAGCACAGAACGAGGGGAGGAAGGTGTTCTAAGATTTTGTCATTACTCTATTCTGATTTGATTGCTAATAAAATAAATTCATTTCCCCAAGTCAAGTCTGTTTTGCCTGTGATGGTAACTGCCGAGTGATCTCCCTGTCCTTATTCTGACCCACGAACTTTCTGTTGTATTTTCTCTCCCGTGCCCAGCTGAGGAGGGGAGTGACAGAGCGGCTTTGGTCACACCTGGCGTCCAGCCAGAGTCAATCCACCACACTGACTCTGTAGACTGTGATTACAGCCTCAGAGCTCTGAAATCCCTAAAAAAAAGGTAAATGTTATTTTAGGGAGTTAGAGTCTCTTTCTGTGTGAATCACAAACAAAGACTGTCACCTTAGTGGCAACTTAGATTCAATTCTGTATGAGACTGAAAGCAGATACTCTAGTAACAGCAGTGCTTATGCTGTATAAGAAGAAATGGGATTAAATTGCCTCCTTTTCCACTGAGGAGCCATTAGTGCTGAATGATCGTACTCTTCTTTTCTTTGACTGTTGCTGTTTCTTTTCTCCATCTGCAGAATAATCTTGGTAATTGGGAGTTTTGGTAGGTCAAATGGGACAAAACCAGACTTCATTTCTCATCAACACCACTGTTTTTTAGCTAGGCCTGTCAATCATATTTTTTGAAAATTTGGAAGTGTAGAAAAGAACTTCCATGTGTAACTCCTCTACTTTGGCCCTTGAGTAAAGGGAGTATAACTAGTTCTAGAATCATAAATAATACTAAACAGTTTGGATTTTATCTTTCATCTGAGACAGAGAATTTTCTCTTCACTTAGATCAACATGTCTATGTACCTTATGGTGACAAATTAACTTGACTGTGAAGGATCCCTGTCTGAATGAGATCTATTGTTATCCTTATTATTTAGTTGAGCAACTGAGGTGGAGATTAAGATCAGAGTTCCAAGCTGCATTATTTGGGAGTTCAGTTCCTGCTGAGTCTTCTTTTAAGTGTCAATGTCTCTCAAGTGGAAGCTGTAGAACATTATCCCACTCTGTTCCTAGTCATTTCAAAGACTTTAAACACTTTCTTTCTTGTTCACGGTCAGAAAATTAGTGACAGAATTAGAAGTTTGACCCTGATTTATTGGACTTCACACTTTTCAAGACCTTGAAATGGTTATCTTTCTTTTCTCCCTATATTTTGTTTAAAACAAAACAAAAACAAATATTTCAAAAGTGATATTTCATTCATTTTTTAATTTTAAAATAAATAACATATGTTTGCATAAATAAACAAAAGAAATACAACATCATACTAATTGTGCTGTATGATTTAAATTATTTTAATACCTGCTTCAGCTGCAGCACGATTTTATTAGCACCGGTGAAGTCATATCATCTCACTTGTAAAGAACATTCATAGCACAGAGTAAGAGATGCACAAATGTAAATGGCAATATATTTCTGCAGCAAGATTACCTGAGAGTATCACATAATCCAAGCACAATATATTCTGGTGTTTTCTGCAAAGTTTTTCCTAAACACCTAGAAACTAGCACTTTGCATGATGGTCTTTCACAACAGTAAAATAATCGCATAATCACAGGATCAATTCAACTAATCCCATTTTTCCCTGCTATTCAACCAATATAGGGGTTGGCATTTCTGATCCTGTAAATCTTGTTTCATGTCATGCTGTCATTATAATTTTAAGAAGCTATAATATATAATATTTTACTACAAGATATATTGCTGTTTTAGGGGTGACTATATATGCAAAGATTTCCCAAGTATTTTCATAACTGTTCATGAAGAAAGTTGTTCAAGTGAATCTTTAAAACTCCAGAGAAAGTTCAGCTCTGTTTGCAAGTAATCCTTTTACGTACCCTTCCTGTGTCAACACATCCACCCTTGTCATATCTTTGCAAAAGTATGTACTTCAAGTAGAATGAGAAAGAAGAATAATATTGGTAATATGGATTTTGAGAATAATTATCTTTTCAGGTTTTCCTAATGAAAAACAGAAACAGCCAGTTTCAAAGCCTTCTTCTCAGCTGCCGATAAGATTAATGTACTGATTAACACCTTTTCCAAGTAGGATTGGAGGTGAAAGCAATTCCATTTGGCAAAACCTCATCCCATTTGCTGACATCTTCATTAACCTTACTGATAAGAAAACCATTTCACAATAAAAATTTCTCAGGGCTAGAGATTTTATCTTCAGAGCTTCACCTAACAATGTTAATTCTCTGTGTGAAACACGGAGGTTCAATTGCCTTGGTAATTTCACAGTGCCTTATACCTTTTTTTTTTTTGGTTAAAAGGTTGACATAAAAGAAACCAATTACTTCACACTCACTACAGAAGACTGATTTTCAAAAGGACATTTCACCTTTTAACAAAAGGAGAGAACAAGGATGTAGATAAAAGTGAATGAAAGGGTCATCAAACACAAAAAGTTAGTTGAAAGTATACATTGAAAGAAATAACACCATGTGATTGTATTGGGAACCATGCCAAGTTCTTTTCATGTATTCTTAGTTACACTAGCTGGCAAACAAAAACAGGCAACCCAATTTCCCTATAGCATACCGTTGCATTGTTAAGAAGACAGGTGTTGTGTCCCTTACTCCTTGAGGTGCAGTTTTGGAGTCAGCATTTGGCAACAGACTCTCTCCAGTTGTTTTAAAAGGCATCTGCAACTGGAAAGAATTGATGACTTTTCAAGTAACACCTTGTAATATAAGAAGCCAGTTGTGAAGTTAGCTGAATGGGAAACTGTTGTTCAGCCAGGTTAAGGTCTTGGGAAAGCCTTTTGCTATGTAGGTTCTTATTCACAATGCATATTCACACAGGTAAAAATGGAATATCATGTCAGAAGAGCTAGTGGCATCTTCCACTAAGGCTCAGGTACATAGCTCAGTGAAAGTCAATAAATAACTGCTTACCAGGATGTAGGCTTTTGTGACAACAGGACTGTTTCCCATCATAGAGCAGTACGGTGTTAGACCACTAGTTCTGTGCGTAAACCACACATGACAAAGCAGCTGCAGATAAACTTTCCGTCTACTCTCAAAAATGTAGTTATTCTCTCATTCTGTAAAGTTACAATGAAACAATACCATTCCTGCTATAATTCTATGGAAGTAACTGACCTTACATTAGATCTGATCTTATGGTCAGGTTTCTTAAATCTGGGATTCATTATCTGTGAATGCATTAATACCACCAGTAAATACCCTTCACAATGGTCTAGCAACTCATCTGTAGTGCAGCATGGGTAGCAGCTAACAGTTGTGCTTTCAGACTCCATTTTCACAGGCCTGTGTGGCACAAAATGAGCTATCCCATAAACAAGAAATTTGTTGTACAAACACAACACTACCAGACTCTTCATCAAATGTGACTTAGTCCACAAATCAGCCAATGTCTGCTCCTATCTCACTGAGTCATAAAGAGATTTGCTCTACTTCTGAGTACTGGCCCTTCAGTTTTTTAATCTTGTCAGGAGTTAAAATCCAGGCTTTTCCTTTTGTAACAATTTTGCACATTCAAAATGCTATCCCATTGTTCACAAACAGAAGAGTTGCTTCTGCCACAGACACCACCACTTAAACTCCTGTAGTGGCATAATTTCAGTTCTTCTAAATAAAGCCAGTCTGCCTTTATTGTATAAATAAACCCCATCTGTTGAACGGTTACTGCCAAATACAACTTTCCCTATCTCATAACTAACAGACACAGTTACCTGAGCTAGTGTAAGTCATAGTCTAGCCTAGCAGAACTTCAGGACACTATGGTTGTAGCTAAATCCACAAAAACATGGGGTTGGCAAAGCCTTAGGTTCCACTTGGTGGATACTATTTGTTTTAAGACTTAGGAAACAAACTAAATCATTATGATACCTGGTTGTTTTTGTTTTGTTTTGTTTTGTTTTGTTTTGTTTTGTTTTGTTTTGTTTTGTTTTGTTTTGTTTTGTTTTGTTTTGGTTTGGTTTGGTTTGGTTTGGTTTGGCTTGGTTTGGTTTGGTTTGGTTTGGTTTGGTTTAGTTTGGTTTGTTTTAGTTTGGTTTGGTTTGGTTTGGTTTGGTTTGGTTTGGTTTGGTTTGGTTTGGTTTGGTTGGTTTGTTTGTTTGTTTGTTTGTTTTAAAAAAAGATTAAACTGGTAATATGGATGCTCATGGTGCTTTGAAATGTTGGGTAGCAGGAAAAACTGGAAAGTTGCCAGGGCACTGGGACTCTTTAGGCTCAGCATTATGTGTATTGATATTACTAAGATGAGATAACGGTGCAACATCACATCCAAAGTACTTAATTTATATATTAACACTGGCAGCAGTGTGTATGAGCTGCTTGTGGAGTCTCTAGCACACCAAGCTTTTAAGTCCACATTCTGTTCGTTTTATAGATATGTTCTTTCTTATTTCTTGTGCACCTGATAGACATTACATTACACAACCTTTGCAGTTACACAACTGCCTTTGCAGTTGCACACACCTCTGCAGTGCCTGCTTCTGCTTAGTCCCCTTTAACCCAAAAGATACCTAGTAAAAATAAGACAGATCTATCCACAGCCTTAATTCTAATTCTCTTGCCCTTTTTAGCAAGTGTCTTGTTGATGGGATGTTACAAATTTTTCCTGATTCATTTCAGAGAGCACTTCACACTTTCACCCACAGGCAGAGGCAGAGTGCAGTCTGTCCCCTGGCTGCAGAGAAGCTCTGGCCTTCACCCAGGGGCAGCAGGATGCGCTTAACTTCTCCATGGCTCTTATGGGACCATGTATGTCAAGGTCTCACAAAGTCTGACTGAGCAACATTTTAACAACAGGAAGGTATCGTGTCTGTTCGAAAGCAGGTCTTAATGCATAGGCAGAACACACACACACACACACAAAGCCTTGGGAGGAGGCACCACACAGGAGAATGGGGGGAGGGAGGGGAGCAAAAAGAATTGGGACAGGGACAGGGACCTGATGGGAAGGGCAGGGCAGGGCAGGGCAGGGAAGGGAGGGGAAGGGAAGGGAAGGGAAGGGAAGGGAAGGGAAGGGAAGGGAAGGGAAGGGAAGGGAAGGGAAGGGAAGGGAAGGGAAGGGAAGGGAAGGGAAGGGAAGGGCAGGGAAGGGAAGGGCAGGGAAGGGAAGGGAAGGGAAGGGAAGGGAAGGGAAGGGAAGGGAAGGGAAGGGAAGGGAAGGGAAGGGAAGGGAAGGGAAGGGAAGGGCAGGGAAGGGAAGGGCAGGGAAGGGAAGGGCAGGGAAGGGAAGGGAAGGGCAGGGAAGGGAAGGGAAGGGAAGGGAAGGGAAGGGAAGGGAAGGGAAGGGAAGGGAAGGGAAGGGAAGGGAAGGGAAGGGCAGGGCAGGGCAGGGAAGGGAAGGGAAGGGAAGGGAAGGGAAGGGAAGGGAAGGGAAGGGAAGGGAAGGGAAGGGAAAGTAGCATATATTACCTATAATATATATTTTATTTAGTATATACAATACTTCATATTTATTATATTATATATATGTATATATATAATATTTATTTTTATATATGTGTATGTATGTATGTATGAGTGTATGTATGTGTCTTTTTATATACCACCATTAAAGAGCACCAGGATATACTCCCCATTACCAGTACTGAGAGCCAGGGTTTGACAGAGGCTCCTCAGAGAAAAGCAAAGATCAGGGTACCAAAATCTGTGCATATCACTAAGTGGGATCTTGAAATTAAAATAGGTGAATATCTGTGATTCTAAGATGGGTTTGATTTTGGAAGCTTGGCTGAAAGAGGGCTTGTTAGTAATTATCTTTACTTTTATTTGTGAACCACAGTCCAAATTATGGGGTGTAAGAGCAGGAAAGGAAAGAAATTCCTTTTAAAGAAAACCAAAGGACAGAAGCCTGGTAATGGCTTGACTATAGTAGAGGTAGCAAGTTACCTAGAAGAACAAATCCTGAAACTTAAAATAAAAACAGTTTTACTGAGCAATGCAAGGCTCATTGGGACAAAACAATATTTAACAGCATGACAGTCAATTTTTCATCTAATATATACAAAAGAGACTTTGCACGATGTCCATAAAAGCGTAGGGAAGAACAGAAAAATAGGTGTTTTAAATGAGATAGCAATGTGATTATTTCCCAGCAAGTAATTCAATTTCTGAGCACTAGAAAGATGAGTGATGTTGTATTCTGCACCAGAAATTTCAGTTATTTTTCCACTCTACAGTGATACATAACAGAATTATTGCATTTAGTAATGTAGAATAAAATCCTGCAGACTTGAGCTAATAACCTGGAACCAAAAGCACAGTGCAACAGAAAGCAATGTTCCCTATCCATTCCAGTGTCCCAGAGAAAATAAGTATTTTAGACTTTTTAATACTTTTGGCCTGATGTATTTCAGACTTGTCATGGCATATGGGTCTTATGAATACAGCATTCACAATATGTTCACAGTATAAGCGAAGACTATCCTCAGTCTGAAGCCCAGATTTGAACATAGCTTATCCTTAAGGACATCATTGCTTGAGAACAAGCTCAATATCAACAAAAGATGAAGCCAGAATGCCAGATGCAAATATGCTGGACAGAGCAGATTTTAGTAGACAGATGGAGAGCCAGATTTGTGCATTATATATCTTTTGGTCTATATCTGAATAATTCTGACTTACAAAACACAATAGACAAATTTACAGAAATAAATGTTGCACATTACTAGGAGCTGAATTTTGGTGAGATGAGACCAATTATATCTTCTAGCTTCCATAATACTGATCAACTTATTTAAGTATTATTTTCAAGGAACATATAGAATTGCTTGTTTGTGATAAGTAAAGCAAGAAACTATGTTCATATTTGTTTTAAATAACTTGACTTTTTCTTCTAGTTAGTTTTTACCTTCTATAAAGTGACTTTTCAGTGTGCAATCAGTAATTCTGATTCTAGAACTTGGGAATTCTGAGTCCACTTTCCTTAGAAACAGTGTTGAAAAATACTGCTCTGAATAACTCAGATCATCCAGAAGGCTATTAACTGATACATTCACTTCAAAATAGTATGAAAATGTATTCAATAAATCAGGGAATGGATTGACAGTGCAGTGCAGTATATTTTTTTAGATAATGTGAAGATGACCTTGAGATGCAGAAAATATCAATTTTTGGTTGCTGTGCCAGTACTGAGCTAGAGTTTTAGCCAAAGATTTGTGCAATGCAGATGATAACTATTGTAGGTAGATGCAGGAATAAAAAGGAGTTGAAAGCTGTTGGTAAAAGCAGCAGTAACTGTTGTTAACTGACTGGTTTAGATTTTCCCAACCTGTTGCATTTTGTTGCAACTTGAAATATTCTTGCAGAAATTATGGGAAAAAAAATCTGACTTTAAACCTCATATGAGGTTGTTTTGCCTCGCAAGCTCTTTTTTTTTTTTTTTTTTTTTTTTTTTTTTTTTTTTTTTGTGAGGAAGGAATGAGCAGCAAAGATGACACATCAGAGGATGTTTGTGTAGAGCTCCAGTAACATTTGTTCTTGAAGAAGTCTGTTACCAATGAGTTTGGGTTACTACATCTCCATAAATGTACAGAAGTAGACAAATCACTAGAGCATAGAAACAACAGTTTATAAACATTTATATCAAGGTAGCTATTCCTCAGTGCTGCTAATCTCACAAGACTGATTTCCCAGACTGAAGCAGATGGAGATTGGATAAACTTCTTTACTTGAGAGATTACTCTTACTCTCTTTAAAATACTGATCATGCATACTTTTCCAACATATTTTATGGCATAGAATTCAGTCAAAACTATAATATCATATGATCAGATACTAGGTTTATTTTTTTTAAAGAATCAGTTTTAAAACTGAATGACCAATGAAACCAAAGAAGTTATTACTGTTATGTTTAGTATGATGTCAACAATATATCAGAGGAATTAATGGAAAAAGTGTATAGCAGGGCTTTTGAAGATGTTAATGCAACTTTTGTCCCAAGGAGTCCCAAAATCAGAGGAAGCATTGTCTGATCTTCTTACAGTCTATTTCATAATATACAGTAGCAGCCAGATACAAAGATACACTACACTGAGTAACAGTTACTACAGCTATAGCTTGATCTAATGTACTTGTTTTTGTTATAGAAGGTGGCTTAACTTTGATGTATCCTGGTTATTATGACTGTGTACTGTGTATGTTCTCATGAATGGAAAAAACCCCTCTTTCAGCAGCACAGTCAGGCTGTGTTTTAGCTCTGGGTCCATGATCCAGAATAATTTTTCCTGCCAGTCAGAATGCCCTTCCGCCTTTTCAGATTGTCTGTTATTAGTTTCACTTCAGTACAACAAGAATAATAAATCGCAAAAGGCAAACTTTTTTAAAAAATATGTTAATTTTGCTTTCCATTATTTCTGTCTTTACTAGCCTATTATTTACTAGTCCAGGGCTCCAACTTCAGCTTGCTTAAATTCCTGCAGCTCCAGGGGCTTCTGGACCTATGCTGGTGTAAGGATCTATCTCCCACTGAGTAGGAGCACAACTGGGGGTGCAGGGTACTTTAATGCTACCTCAGTCCATTCCTTTAATCCTCATTTAGCAACTTTAAATGTTTGTAGTTACTGTCTCTCTGTTACAGACATAGTAAATCTTCACGTGTGAGAAAGCTACATCAAAACTGTAAGATAAACTGAGTCCATGCCAGTATTCCAATAAAGCTTTCTAACACCCTACACTATGCAAATTAATATAATGTAAAATAGACGTCCTGCTTTTAGAGAGACTTTCATTCATGATCCCAGTCTTTACAAAGGAATTGGTTTTTTTCACTGTACATAGAACAGTACACTTTTTCTTCAAAACTAAATCAATGGCACCATTCAAAAAACAGAGTGACAATGTTAGTATACACTAAATTTGAGATCAAACCCGGTAACTAAGGGAAAGTAGTAGTAGGCTGCATGAATACAGGAGCAATGTACTTTGGATTGAGATAACAAATGACAGCTCATGACATTGACAGTTAAAAAGATGAATTTCAGGTGGAAGTACATGTAAAGGAAAACTTGCCTGGGATTTGAAAAATGAGAAAGTAGAATAATCTGATAAAAGGAAAAGGAGAAAGATTAGCTTTTGAAGAGAGGTTAGAACTGATGATTGAGGATAGTGAAAAGGTTTTGCCTCTTCAGACATTTCTGCAGGCAAGTGAGTCTACAAGAAGGAAATCTGGAAACAGAGAAGGCCTATATGTGCATTAAGATATTAAACAGGCAAGCTAGACTTTATCTGAGGGGAAAAAAACAACTTAAGAAGGCAACAGATTGTCATCAGTGATTGTCAACTATTTCACAGTCTTCATTTTAGTTTCTAGAATCTTACTGGGATTCTCCAGTCCTCCCCAGAAGGGTCCGAGAAAGCAGATGAAAGTTCTGCATATTACTAGGCTCTTATGGGGCAAACCTTAGGAAAGGTACTGCAGGTTTTCAAGAGTTCCACCTTCCCAAGTCCTCCAGAAAACTTGTCTGGAGTTTTTAATCCTTACCTTCTTTAAACTCCAAACCTAAGGTTTGTGACCCACAGAAGGCATTCAAGATTCAGAGAGCAGAAAGATATCTACATTTGTAGCTGAGTATAACTGGGGGTTTAACTTTTGCTTTAGGGTACAAAGCTGATGATGAAAATTATATAATGCTCAAATTATAGAGCAAGAGTGAGGAACCAGTAAATTGTCTTTCATAAACGCACTTAGATAAAGACATCTAACAAAAAAAAGTCTGCATGTGTTAAATAAAGAAAACATAAGGGCTAAGGAATAGGGTGAAAAGGCATTCCTACCCCTGTGACTAAAAGTAACACAAAAAGTGTTTGGAGGAGATTCTTACTATTTTTATTTTCGATACAATAGAATAGTTTCAGAAGTAATAGGTTCATGCAATTTCTTTCCACTTTCATCCCTGTGGTTGTTGGTGTTTGTCAGGTATACAGCTGACACTATAAACCTACCATTAATTCATGCAGGTTTATAAACATATGAGCACAGAAGTGCAGCTTAGGCAAATTGCATATGTCACAAAAATAAACAAAACATAGCAAAATAAACACAATTACAAGTAATTAACTTGGTGCAGTAGATAGAAAAAGCATGTTTCTACTGGTATTACTAACCTTTTGGAATGTGACTAGACAAAATTTTCCTTTTTCCTTAGGAAAAAAAAAACAAACCCAAAACCAAAAAACCCAGAGCAAACACAGCCTAATTTCTGACTCCTGCTATGACAAAGTGTCAGAGAAGTAGATTTAATTTTCTAGAAATATTTCTGTAGGAACATCTATTCTCATGTTAGGTCTGAGAGGTTTAAAATAAATCTGATTACACTGATAATTATATGTAGAATAATCCAGGTGCTTTTCTGGGCAATAAAATTAGAGAATAGAGTAGAAGTCTGTTACTGTATTTTTTAAAAAAATGTTTTACAGAAAAAAAAAGTACATTTTTCCCCTCATCTGGAAGGTGAAGCCATCAAAGAAAACTAGTTGCTTTTCACAGGAAAAAAGTAAAAGAAAAGGAGATCCATTGATTTTAAATAACAGTGCCAGCTAGCTGTTCACGCACACTTAAACTGGATATGAAACCTTTATTCTTTGAACTGAAATTTCCTCTCTTGATGAAAGGACCTATTTTGCAGTATTTGCAGTATTTACTTTATGGCAGATCTAAGATGTCTACAACAGACTTTCAACCCCTGTCTTCACATCTATAATATTGCTAGGGAGTAAAAAATTTATTTGTGCTATCCATTGGGAGGCCTTCTTCAAGGGGTTAGCTGTATAAGCATGCCACAGCATCAAAGCAAGACAGAAAGCCGAAGGTTGCAGTTATTTAAGTTTGGAGGGGGCTGCCCAACAGGATGAAAAAGAAAATAAAAAAGCTGTGTGAATTAATAAACAGGGGTAAAAATAACTCTTGCTTAATTTTAGGCTGTTCTGCACCCCTCTAAGATTCTGTCTACACAGCTGTAAAGGCTCCAGTAGTGAAGCAACTACCAAGACAAGAAGAAAATTCAGTACCATACCGCCTTCTAAGAACAAACGAGCCCTTTAAATATTTCAGACTAGAAAAGCTGCTGGCCCTGGGGGCCACTGGTGAGTTTCAAACATGGGATAAAACAGACTGGGGGTAAGTGTCTGCCTTATCAGCCAGATGGCAGTGAGGGTTTATTAAGGGGAATGGTTATTAGCACTCATCATTTAGGGTCGGGGTCGGGGGGAAGTTTAATTTTCTTTCTCTAGATTCTGTTTTTTTCTCTTTTCCTACTGATTTTAGTGTATTAAAAGAAAAAAGAAAAAAAAAAAAAGTGTTACTCTGGTGAAAGTAACCCAGAGTCCAACTTTATAAAGAGGCCATAAAGCAATGTCTGCCTTGTTCTGGGGCAAGAACATTTAGACCAGCTTCACGGGTGGGGCTACCCAACATTCAGAGCAACACTTTCAAAGTGTAACCATAGCTCCGTCTACTGTATAATTAAATTTGCTTCCCATTCATGGGAAGATTGCAGAGGTGCTCACAATGAAAGCAAGCAACATGTTGTGATACTACTATTGTAATTAATCAGCATGGATAAAAAAGATTATTTTTTTTAATTTTTAAAAACTCTGTATTAAATGGAACTGTTAACAGACACATAATGTTTATTTGAAAGACCTTTTTTTGGTGCTTTTTTTAACACTATGAACTACCATTCCATGCTTTCTGTATTATTCTGTACTACATTATTGATTGAATACCATAGATTATCATTCTATAGTATACCCATCCATTGAATGCTTCTTCCACAAATTTTTGGGTTCTTTTTAATTTCACTTAATGTTAAAACTGCTAGAGTCATTAGAAACACATGAGAAAGACACAGATCTGCACTCAGCTATAGTGTTTAAATCCAGACCTTCAGCAGTGCCTTAAAGAGAGTTTAATACAAAAGAATAGTTTTCAACATTTGAAGTATGACAAAGTGCCTATGGCAAAAATGTTTGCAGTGATTATATCCTAAAACAACTGAAAAAATGAAGATTCAACCTTCTTATGGAAGCTGCTATGCTCTTTTATGGTCATACCTTCTTCGTTTGCTCCACCTCCCATATACTTCTTTGTTTCTATTTTTGTGTAACTTCTAATTATTTAGGGAAATACTTAGTACTGAGATAATTTACTAACTGAAATTTTCTTTCCAGTTCTTCATAGAGGAAATGGGGTGGAGAGGAACAACAGAAGGACCCAACAGTGGTACTAAAATAATACAGAGACCAGATCTGAAATATTCTCTTAATAGAGTTGCAGTTATCCACAGACATACTCCATAATCTCAGTACTGGTGAAAGAAATTAATTTGATGATTTTGAGATCTGAATCCAAGGTGTGAGCCTAACCTTGGACTTTCATGCAATTAATTTGGTGGATAGTTTAGAAAATTCAGCATCCCTTTGAATTGCTTATATAAAAATATAAATATTACCTTATTTGGCATATTCTTCCCTGTCCCTAACAAAGCTGCAGATCCATTCAACTGCTTGCAATTTGGTGTGCAAGTGATGTGATTACATTCTGCTGTCAAAGTTCTAAATAAGAGAATATTGTCGTGTTTTGTGTATGCATAAACCTTCAAGCGAACACTTACTAAAACAATCAGTAAAAGATAGTGTTCTAAGTATTTCATTACCCATTCAGCCCTTGGATGACTACTCTGGCAAGAAATATTTGCCCACTGTGAGAAAATGAAAAAGTCTGTAGGTACTTCTTGCTGCATTTCCCCATTTGTAGTTAAGAACAGAGAGCATTGCCAAGATACTGCTTTGTGTGCTGCTGCTGCTGTTTGGATTGTTCACAGATGTGAAAGAAATAGCAAGCAAGCTCTAACAACAGAATAAAACACTAAAAAGTATGAGTGCATTGAAAAGTACTGCTCACAATTTTTTGTGACTTATATGTCTTAACTCTAAGGGTATGAATAATCGTATCCCTAAACTCACCTAAAGTCACATTAATTTTCAGTTGTATTTAAGTGCATATCAGTTCCTTGGCTCAGTAGGAACTGAATTATGGTTGTGCCTAATATTACCACCTAATTAGTGCCTTTCTCAGTCAGATCTTGCCCACTAAACAATCCTCTGAGAAAAAAGACAGGAAAATTCACTTCCCTTTTTTACAACAATTTTAAAAAAAAAAAAAAAAAAAGGGAGGAAAAACTATCCCAGAATTAACATATGATGTTATTTTATGGAAAATAAAATGACTGTGGTGGTGCTGTACAATCACGCTGTTATACAGTATGAAAATAGATGGTAGACCATACTTTTAAATTGGTCCTTTTCTCTGACATACCCATCTTTTTCTGTTGGAGGAATATTACTGCTGTTAAAAAAACCTGCTCTTTCAAGACTCTTTAAAGGTATTTTTGTATTTGTAGTACAATTTAATGAAAATTTTCTCTGAATTACAAGACAGTGAGAGAAGATGAAGGAAAGCAATGTACATGGTTAAAAAGAGGATGTGAAAACATGGCACAAAGCCAAGTCATGGATGCTTCGCTGCAAAAGTTCACCTTTTGTTCTCATTACATGACTGGCTCTTATCATGTGTTGGGTGGGAGCTTTGATGTCCTTTCTTTTCACTAAGGAAACTTCCAAGCTTTATTTACTACATAGTTTCTGCATTTTGTATGCTGTTCAGGTGCTGGTAGGTTTCATAAGAAGAATCCTCCTGTTTTTAAATGTTCTAAATTATGTTTTAGAACTTGCTGTTTTCCAAAAGGATTTGCTATCTGCTGGAGACCAAATGAGAAGAGAAACAGTCCTGAAACATTCCTGTTGGTGCTAACTGAAGATTGAGAATTTTAAAATTAGATAACTAAAAATTATTCTAGGCATTTGACCCAGTATCTTTTATTCTGGGTGCTTTGCCCATTTGATCCTGTTTTCTTTCACTTCCTAAAAACTAAAATACAGACCCAACCCAGAAAAGTCATCATGAATATTTTTGATTTTTAAAGGAATCCCACTAAAATTAATCAAGTCTGTAAGCTCTGTGTCAAACAGAAACCTTTCTTCTTTCTTCTATCTTTCCCAGTGAAATCATTAGAAACAAATCCCTGCTCCTTATTTGAAATACCAGAAGAAAATTCCTCTGTGCTCTCAGGGATCATAGAATCAAACAGATCAATGATTTATTTCTAATAAAAACTCTCCAAGGGCTGCCTTGCTATGTCACTGAGCTGAACAGGGCAAAGGGTACATACATACTCAATGGTGAAACCGCAAGAACTGTATCTTAAATAAAGTGTGTGGGGCTTCTGGCATCGTGAGCTTTATGAGAAAGTAGAGGAAAGAGCTTCTGTTACTGATAAGAGAGGGAAATCAGCTGTTGGAGCTTGATTGTGCAATGGTAGTTCATTGTTCTTATCTTGTGTCTCATAGTTGATATAGCAACTGTTTTTCCTCAAAAAGTATTTTTCCCATTTTATAGGTGGAACAACACAGACACAAGGAGATGAAGCCACAGATCCTCAGTGGCATTTAGCCACCCAACTCCATTTGATAACTGCGGATCCCAAATACCTAACAATGATCAACATGTGGAACAAAACTAACTGCTGGAGGCAGAGGCAGAAGCACAAACCATCCCAGACCACACCACCGCACTGCATCCTTGTGAATACCAAAGCTGCTCAAGCAACGTGCCCAGGGAATGTCCCTGGTCTCCTGGTCCACAAGGACCAGAGGCATGTGGCAGCTCTCAGGGCTGGCCTGATGGAGACCCCTCTTTGTGCAACACTCAGACATTAGCATCATGACTTTATAAATCTGTTTGGTTGCTCACAGTCCAAAATATCCAAAATGTGATATTGCCATGAAGGTCAATACTTTGTTTTGGGCATCAGGCAGAAAATGTTTCTGCTTTTCTGAAGTGACATTTGCACCCAGAGCAGTCTTTAAAACAAGTACCTAAAGTTTTAGCGATCTTAATTTTAAAGCAGAAACATCTGCTAAAGGCACAGGCTGCTTGCTGGCTGGCTGAGCTCAGCAGAAGAGGTTTCTGTGTTTTTTATTTCCTCCTGAGTAGTTTCATTAAAGTCAATGACAATAGCTAATAGGGACTTGAAGCAAGAATACAGGCACAAATGAAGTAAAAGAAACTAAACATTAGAACAAAACTTTTCATCCTTAAGCATCATTAGAGAATATATAATGGTTGTTTTTTTTTCCTAGAGTTTGCATTCTGAGGTCTTTTTCTGCTCTTTCTTCTGTTCCCCAAATTTATGAGCTGCGGTACAGCCTGGAACTTGAAGTAAGAATTGTCACTTTGAGAATAGAGCTGATTAATCAGAAAAAGGGTTTTGTATTCCTCACAGAATATCTGATGAGGTGAACTTTTTTTCCTAACAATGTCTTACAGATTGTTATCAGAAGCCATTTAAAAAAAAAAACCAACCCAACAAAAACCAAAGCAAAAAATCAAGGGCATTCTAAAAGAAAAACAATCAGTTTTTAAGAATACATTTTTCCACAAATCAAAGGTAGAAGCATCTTCTCTTTCTTCCTTATTAATAAGGAAGATATTAATCTTCCTTAAAACCATTTTAACATTCAAATGTACTGTGTTTTAAACTACTTCAGAGTAAACCCAAACAAGACAAAACCACAAAACCCCAGTAACAAGACCGCCTCATAAATTTATTTTGAAATTGCTGGAAAGATAAATCCATGGGAAATGCACGAAATGACCTGTTTGTCCTTAATCCAGTTTGTGGTTTGTAGTGTGTAAAAACTGTTAAATGTATCCTTTTAAATGTTTATTTAAAATCAAAACATCTCCATTTAATTATTTTGAAAAGGGATATATTTTTTGTTGAAGGGAAAGAATGAAAACATTTACCAGAGGCCAAATGGGCACAGTTTATATTGGACAAAATCATAACATATATAGCAAATAGCTAGAGTGTTCTAATGTCTATTTATGCATATTTTTGCAACAAATATTTTAAGTAAAAATACATGCAACAGAATTCAGTTTTCATGTCTCAGCTTTAATTCACTGAGTTTTAAAGTACAAGTAATTTTGAAATTAAAATTATTTTCAATATTCAAGATACTTTCACTGACAGTAAACCAGTTTTATTTAAAATTATAATGCAGCAGTAATATCTGCAAATCTAGTTTTACATTCTCATTGCAATTCATGTATGTGTTTTAAATTGTAGTATTTACAGTGGAAAGGGTGCTGGTAAAATCAAATAAAAAATGCAATTCCTTGCTTCTCCTTGGATGTTGTATAACTTTTACACTGTTTAGCACTAATGCAATGTTAATGTAGTACTAATATTCAATAATGTTCAGTCCATTTTATTTTCCATTAAATCATTCTTAATTTTCAATACTATATCTTTTATGCATTTTACAATTAATTCATATTGTTCCTGTCCATAAGCAAAGGAAAAAACCTGCACCTGTTAATATTATATACATATTCTCCTGACAGGTGCACTAGTGCAATTATTTTATTAGAAAGCCATCCGACACTAGAACAACTGCTTTTTACTAAGAGGAATAGTAACCACAGTCTGTTATGATTTGCCCCTTTACATGAGATTGTGCTCATAATAAAATGTGTTTATGTAATGTAATGAAAGAAAAAGATGAAAAGAGTTTTGAAAAGAAGATATTTTGTCCTTCTGCAAAAGGCAAACGTCAAAAAAACCAAAGCAAACAAACAAACAAACAAACAAAAAATCCAGGGAAAATTGCAATCTGTGTCATTGTTTGCCTTCCTCCTGTAAGAGGCACCAGTGAAATCAGCAGGCATGCTGACATGAGTGGTGCAGAATCCCTGCACCCCACACATGTTTGCCAACAGGAGTTGACAAATCCTATGCTGCACTCAGCAGAAGCCTGCTGCTGCTGTTGGTGAGAAGTGTTTACAGTTTGGGTGGTAAGCCAAAAAAATGATAGCATTTTGCTGTGAGGTGGCTCATGGTTTTTTGCATTTTGGAAGGGGTCAGGTGGATGTTGCTCTTTCCTTTGCTGGAAGAGAAACCTAGGGCCAAGGTAGTAACAATGATTGCAATGATCCATTTTCATTCCTATAGGCATCGGAATTACTTTCTCCTACATTCCCCTTTCTTCATCCTCTGGCTGTAAGTACTCCTCTAGATATTGGACTTAACGACTGAAGGGAAGACTTTGGCCTACTCTATAAGCATGGACAGTTGGTAAAGCTCTCGCTTCAGAGGCTGTCATTTTCAAGGGTAAAAGAAAAAGGTAGTTCCTTGAGGCTAGCAATCACCCTTCACATGCAAGTTTCAGGCAGAAAGCCAACCATAATTGAGAGCTCTTTAATGAGATGCTCAGCATGATTTCAGAAGCTCCACAGTCAGGGGCAGGCAGGCTGTCATTTTAGTAGACATTTTGGATTTGTTTTTTTCATGCCTAGAGATTGATATGATGGAGATGAAAAGCTGGACCATAAAATAAAACCACTTCTGGAAACCTTGCATTTAAAGAACCAGACATTTATTGCTACTGTATTAGAATAAACCTCTTTGATACAGAATCACACCTACGAAATCTCATTTATTTGCAGAATTATCCTGAGAGTTAACTGGAATGACACACCATAATAGCTTTTAGGGAACTACTTGTGAACCAGCTTGAGACTTCAGGCACAGCCTAGGTCAAAGGGCTGAACAAAAGCTGAATGAACCCTTGAGTAACCCAGGGAGAGATTGTTTCCTCAAATAAAAATTCTCCTCCTGCAGCTTCCTTTTTAGGTGGGTTTGTGACATACAGTTTGCATATATGGCACGTACTGCTGCTGTCTCTATCTCACCTCACTCTGAGCAGTTAAGGGGTCAGCAGAGGGATGGTTTTGCTTGTTTTCCTTCAGTGCTCTGCTCCAGTGAAAGAGAAAAAGGCTGAGACAGAGCCACTCCTCTTCCTACATTTCTGGACGACTCGGGCAGCATGAGCAAAGGGGTCAACAGGGCATCGATTTCCTTTCCACCTTCAGAGGGGTGCATAGGTCAGCCTGCACTGTGGCTCATGGGGGATGATTTCAAGGGAAGAAAGGAAAAGCCAGGGAATGCCACCAATGTTTTTGATAATCCTAGATTGCTGTATCACATCTACAGATGATGGCACTATCAGGAAATTCTGTGAAATAAATGACATATTTACAGTCCTATAAAGAATAGGATCCACCTACTAAACATAGTCTGGACTGTAAAGTCTCCTTCAGGCATGGGTCATAGCAACTCTTAGCCCCTGCCAGTCCTGCTATCTTAAACAGCATAAAGACATTTTGTAATGTAATGACTCACTACAGAAGTCTAAAATCCATGTTAATTGTAATTTCTGCTACAATATTGCTTTATTACTTTTATTTTAGGGATGCTTAGAAGCTTAGCATTAAGAAGCATGTTGACGTATTTTACAAAAGGAAAGGGCAATATAAGGATTTCTTAAAAGGATACTTATTTGTCTGTATTCATATTTGTAAAGGGCTGGTTACTAAAAAATGACTAGTTCATAGCATTATGGACTACTGTATCTTGCTATTTATTCTTTCTTAACTGACAATGTATTTGTGGTTATAAACATTACAGTTGCAAGAAATCTCCTTCTTAAGCAAAGAGGTAGTGGTCTGCATTAGGGCCATAAAATATATGAAATGAGCAAGTACAGGCACTGTTGTCTTGGGATACTGAGCTACAAATTATAATTCTGGGAAATAGTATTGTCAATGCAAAGCAGGGCAAAGATCTACAGCCTGGAGTCTAATCATTTCAGTTCAGTTCAACCCAGCTACACAGCAGCAGTCTATTTTGTTATAGCTAAGCAAATCTACGTAGCACCCAGAAAGATAATTTTTTAAAGTCTGAAATATTTTTAAGTTTTTTAAGTTTTGAAGTCGCATTTACAGGCCTTCATTGAGTAACATCAGTTAGCCTTCCCCATCATGTAAATTACACAAAAGGATCTCATTCTATGTGCTTCTTATGAACTATGAGAAAAAAATTTCAAGAACTGTAAAGCTGTTTTACACCACCTTTGTTTCCCCAAAACTATCCATATTTTTAGTACTTTCAATTTTCCAGGTTTCAGATCGCCACCCAAAAAATGTTAATGTCCATAAAAAGTTCAGTCTTTTTCTTTTACCTTATCAAGCTCTATTGCCCCCAAATTTTAAAGAACACAGATAGGCAAATGAAGACAGAAATGGGATACTTATTATTTGTATGTTTTAACGGAAGAAAAAAATCTTCAAAATCACCACCTGCCAAGGGAAAATAAATACAGGCAGTATCCTGAATTGCTGAAACACAGGACTGTGAAGTTATTGTGCTTTCATGACAGGACCTTTACATTTTAATGAAAATTATTGGTCTATAGTGGAATTGCATAAACAAAAGCTGGTAAAATCTTGATTAAAAGTTATATCTGCACTGACATGCACAGATCCCTTAGAAAGGACAATTTTAATTCTTTCCAATTTTTAATCAATCTGGAATTAAAGTAGAACTTCTAGAGTATCTATGACATTTATACTGTTTTGCTAATGTCTCAGACTGCATTGATTCTGTATTTTTATTGACAGGCTTGGAACTTTTATTTATTAATTTTATTTTTAATTAGTTCTTCTGTCCAAGAGGTAGAAAAGGCATTTATAACTAAGGTGACTTCATAATATTACAGTGATATTGCTGTGTAGCATAGGGCTAAAATGATTGGATTGTATTTATAGTAACATTTTAAACTTAATGTAAATTATTTGACTCAGATACATAAAAAAACCACAGTATGAATACACGTTGTAATGTCTGCAAATAACCTTAGTAGTATTTATTTGTGTTAGTACTTCAGAATGGAAAAAAAAATATGCTAAAATGCTATGAAGTGAGAAGTATAAAGCAGAATATGGATAATGGGGGATATTCTGTAAATAACTGAGTAAACAAATCTGTAAAGATTGTGTTGGACATTGCATGAACGCATGACAATAGAGAGCCTGCAGTGTGTAGTGCCATGCATGCTGTGCCTGCTACCCGTTCAGCAGCAGGAGCCGGAGCATGCCCTGTTTCTCCGCACAGCCTGCGGGGATGCTCGGCTGTGTGGACAGGAACAGTGTGGCGGGAGGGGCTGGAGACAAGGGTTGCAGGATGCGTGCAGGGATGCATTTTCCCATTGCCAGACTGTGTCCAGGATGAGTGCCTGGATGCCAGCACTGAGACCTCAGTGCCTGCCTGCCTGGAAGTGCACCTTGCGTTTTCAGAAAGTTATGCACATTGTGAAACGATTTCTGCATCAATGTCTGAGCATAATCACATGGGACAACTCAGCTTTTAAAGCTGGCGTGTGTGTGTGTGTGTGTTTGTGTGTTTGTATTCTTTCAGCTTTAGGCCCTGTAGAGTTAAAACAAGCCATTGGAGAGGGACAATGCAAGTGAGAGCTCAGGCACAGAAGAGAGATCCATGCTGAGGGGGCAAAATGGTAAAGCCAGCATCTCCTCACTACATGAGCCCAGTTATGTGTCTCAAAGGCAAGACTGTTTTCCCTCTCTTCAGTCCGGCTAGCTGAGACTAGATACAGTATTTCTCTTCCTTCGACGAAAAGAAGTTCTGAAATACAGAAGAATCTGTACAGAATTCTGTTGTTTTATTTGCCCAGCCCTAAACCTACATTAGGATCAAATCTGATTTCTTTCTCACTGGCCCAGACATTGTTTTCTATATAAGCAAAATTAAAGAGTAAGCATAATTGCTGTAAAAAAACTCTTCCAGTCACAGGCACTTCCTTGGAAAAATGTGCATGTAACCAGCATCAAAGGAAAAAATCCCACTCATCTAGGTATGCAGTAAATAGAATCATAGAATCATTTAGGTTGGAAAAGACCCTTAAGATCATCTGTTTCAACCATTAATTTAACACTGCCAAGTCCACCTCTAAACCATGTCCATAAGTGCCACATCCACTCATCTTTACCTTTTAAATACCTCCAGGGATGGTGACTCAACCATTTGCCTGGGCAGCCTGTTCCAATGCTCGACCACCCTTTTGGTGCAGAATTTTTTCCTAATTTCCAATCTAAACCTCGCTTGGTGCAATTTGAGGCCATTTCCTCTTGTCCTGTCACTTGTTACTTAGGAAAAGAAATTGACACCCGCCTGTCTATAACCTCCTTTCAGTAGCTGTAGAGAGACATAAGGTCTCCCCTGAGCCTCCTTTTCTCCACACTAAACAGCCCCAGGCCCCTCAGTCACTCCTGGTAAGACATCTGGCTTTAGTTCTGGGCTCCACCAGTTTTACAGGATTAGTCCTGCAGTATCATTGTACTTAAGGCTTTTACACTACCACTACAAAGTTGTATGTCACCACGGTTCCTGCATAGCTCTTCCTCGGTCTATTCAGCAGTCTGGAAAAATCAGCTAGACAAAATGCAACTGTCTAAGGAATTTTTTATTATTAGTCTGAGCGAAGACTTTAAGTTTCTTTTGCTACATGAATTATTTAATACAGCTTCAGAGAAACAATGGTTCTTGGTTTTTGGCAGTGTTAATCTTGACTGAAGAAAATATCAAGAGTACTCACTCAAACTGACTCCAGAAAAAAAAGAAGAAAAAAAAGAAAAAAGAAAAAAAAATCTGCTACTATGACTTCCTGAAAGCAAAGAAGAAATGCCTTTATTTTCAAAGTTACATTCACCGTCATATCAAGTGGTTGTACTAATAATATGAACCACAAACAAATTGATTTAGGAGAGAATCTACATTACGACTTGTAATTTCCTAACACTTTGGAGTCAATCTTTAAAATCTATGCCCAAAATAGCATTCTTCTCAGTGTTCCTCGATTTGCACATGACCTCTAATACTGCTGTGTTGGTGTCCCAGGGTCAAGCTTTTTAAAAAAACAGGTGTCTAAAGTCTGATTTCTAAATGTATATTTATGTCCCTGAATTGACAGCTTGATTTTACAAAAGCCTTGAGCATCAGGCAGTTCCCATTGATTTAATAATGGAGTTGGATGGTGCAAGATCAATGCTCTTAGGTGCATGAATACCTTCCAGCATCAGGACTCTGGTGTCTCTGGTAATGCTGTATCATGGTCACCTGTTATTTTGACTTCTCACTACCAGTGTACATGAGATTTAATTGTTACTGTGCATCAGTGTGTGTGTAACCTAATCCTGTGGTTTCAGCCACGGCCAACAATATTGCAGGACTCATACCTATTTCCATGATAATGAATCTGGAATAAATTAGTTAGACATTACAGAAATTAGATCACGTAAGTGTTGCTTTTGTAATGGTTACAAAAACTTTCCAGCAGAAAAGGTCACTGAAAATTGAACTGCACATCTGTTGAAAGGCAGAAATAATCATCTCAGAAACAAAACCAGAAGCTCGTTCATATACATGTTCCTGTGATGACTGGGGCTAGTATCCAGGCTATAACGTAAAAACTTTTAAACACAGGAATGACGTTTAGTATGATAGAATAGTAGAAGTGATTTTCTAATTTTTTATAAATGACATGAGCTGGTTTAAGACATAATAAGGCTTTGGGAAGAATTGAATAAAAAGGAATGAAATAACTATATAGAGGAAAATATTAATGTTTATATATATACACACACACGTTTTTGCAATATACATATTTATGTAAAATGTATGCATATACATACACACATATACACAAATATAATCTATCCTTTATTATTTCATGTACTTCTTCCTGTCTACTTAGACTCATCATATTCTTCTGAAACAAATATGGCGAGCTATAGCTGTTGTTGCTGTGCAGGCTCAGCAACACGGCAAAATCAGAGCAACATTTTCCTGCTCTGCGTTGAACTCTTTCCATTTAAAAGCCATATCCAACATCATTTATTGATTCTTTACTTTTATATTGAAAATATTCTGGTACTGGAACTGCTTACATCATTGTCATTACAAAGTGTTAGTGGACCTCTTTATTCCTGTGACAAGGGTGTCAAAATAACTTGAAAAATCATAAAAACATAAAGTCAGGGAATAGTTCTGGTTGGAAGGGATAACTAAAGGTCAACTGTCTAACCCCCCTGCCATGGGTCCAGACATCTTATACTAAATCAAAGCCCTGTCCAACCTGACTTTGAATGCTTCCAGGGATGGGACATCCACAGTTTCTTTAACCTACCTGTTTCAGTGCCTCACCACCCTCATCATAAAAAATTTCTTCCCTATATCCAATCTAAATCTATCCTCTTTCAGTTTAAAACCATTGTTCCCTGTTCTGTTAATACAGGCCCGGTTAAAAAGTCTTTCTCCATCTTGAAACTCTTTCTCTGTCACAAAATTTCTTTGTCTTGTGAAGTAATTTTGCTGAAAGCAGGGTAGGGCTTTTCTGAATACAATGCATTAATTCTGAACAATAAGTTTAGGAATTAGTTTTGTATTTAGGCAGAAGGAACTGACACAAAGGTTTTACATACAGTACTCTGATCACCTTATGTATACAGCTTCCTCCAGATACCTGTTGTGTACTATAGCAGAAACTTCAGATGATCTTTTGTGAAATGAAGAATTATTCAGTATCCCCATATGGTAGATTGTGATGAAAATATGAAGTCATGAATTGGTTTAGATTTTAGAATTTTTTAGGAGCCTACAAAAAAAATAAGCCCCATTAGGATACCCAATGTTTAAAAACACATTGGAAAAATATCAGCCTTACAATGGTCCTTTCATGTCTGGTCCTAGTCTGAATTGGTTGTAATTTCTAAACATTTTTAAATTGGTATTTTTCCGCGTTTACACTTAAATTACTGTATAAAAAGACTTCTTCAATACCAATTCAAATTTAGGGGCTTGTAAAACTACTTTAATGTGATTTATGTATGCAGAAAAACAATGCTCATCAGGAACCTACACAAACAGGCATTTACAAAACAGCCATGGTTCAAATCTGTATTTCCCATCATAGAGTCACCATATTTTTTTCAGGGGGCACAACAATCTTTGAGACTTTGATCTTGGTCCATCCTTTGAGGATGAGAAGACAAGGCAACTTCTTGAATAATGCAACTTGTGCGATCTCCCAGGCAAATGGCAAATTAATCAGTCTCTGAATCCCTGTTTTTTTGAAGACTTGTGCATTTTTAAAGAAGATAGAGTAATTGTTTAGTGACTTGGTGCCATTGATTTTCATTATGGATGGTGTTGACTGGGTCTGTGTCAGGTCACCTGGGAGAGATAGCCTTTGCATAGCTAAATAAAATGGGGAAAATACCACTTCTTATTCCATATTCACGAGCAAAGCTCCAGTCCTTGAAGTAAGTTTCATGTGACCTTCTTGTTAAAGCAACTTTTCCTTCTTAGCCGTTTGAATAAATAAGAGAAATGCAATGCTGCATAGGCAAGAAACAGAGATCAGGATTTTACAAACCAATAGTTTCCTAGTTAAGAAAAGTTGATCAGAAAAAAGAAAAAAAAGTTTAAGTCAATAAAGAAATGCTCTCATATGCTAAAGAACTACTTGATTTCTCCATTAAAAACAACTGGAACAGAAATGAAAAAAATCCAATGAAAAGAAATACATTTATTTTAAGGTATGTGTTAGTTTGCAAGTTCTTATAAATTTTTGGTACTTATGTTGGACAGAAGACAAAAGAGCCGTAATACACTCATCATATTTAACTGAGATACAGATTTAACCTGCTGACCTTTAGATCTTTTCCTCTTAAGACAGTGTGTGCTATTTTGAATTTGTTATAATTTTTATATTTTCAGGAGTGACACAGAATTAGTTATGAATTATAATAAAACTCTTTTCATTCCACTCTGGAGTATTGAAAATACATCAGTTCAGTCTTGCTTCAGATTTTGCTTTCAAGTTGGGTGGTTTTGTGGGGGTTTTGTGTGTTTGGGTTTTGGGGTTTTTTTCACTTTCTTCTGCTTTTCTTATTTCTGGATTTCCCTCCCACTTTCTAATTCTTGTCTGTCTGTGCCATTTAAACCTTTTCTGTTCTCAGAGACTTCAGTGTCACTCAATCTCATTGAAATGAGGTCTATAATTTTAGTGTTTTACAGTAGCTACTAGGTTTCCAGAAGAAATCACACACTTGTCATATTATGATGACTCAGTGAATTTCTCCAGAGGAAAATGTGACTTTCAAAGGCTTGTTCTCTGGCAGTGCTTTTCAGATATCTGCCACAGCAAATTGTCTTTCATAATCATAACTACATGGTGAAAGTCTATAAGTTGTTATACAGTTCAGCAGACAGAAAGAAATGGAGTTTTTATAGAATGAGGTGTCTTGGAAGATAAGACACTTCAATCTGTGTGAAAATTTACTTGTAAATACAGTCATCAGAAGTTGTTATTTATTCAACCTGCTTCCATACGTATGTCAATTAAAATCTAATTAAAAGCATTCCTAGATAAAGGCAAAGGAACATTGTTAAAATACTGTTAGAGCATTTTTTGATAGCTGACAGGTAATTTGAGACTACAAAGGTTTTTGACTCATTGTCCAAGCAATATTTCCATAGAGACTAATAGGAAACTCTTACAGAAAGCTATTAAACAATTCTTATACTTCCTGCGTTTGCTCTAATAATAACCACTTCTCATTCTTATCGGTCAGGTCAGAGTCAAAGATGATGAGCATGGGGTCCGTGAAGAAAACACTGATGCATTTTCCAGTAATAAGTTAAATGGATTGCCTTTAACAATAAAGTTGTTTACCATCTTGGTTTGGTGGAGCAGTCAGTCATCTACTGTGAAAAGCGAGAAAGGGGCTGTGTCTAAGCTCTTACTCACCCTTACACTATGTCCTCATCTGTAAACTCCAGTGGGTATGCACGGTATTATTTCCTATACTGGGGTGTAAATGAATGTTGAAGTTCCTTGAACTACAGCTTCAGATGATATACAGCAGTGGAAACCACACAGTTTACCCCATCATCATTCCTAGAGCAAAAAGGCTGAGCTAAAGAGGTATTTCCACTGGTACATGGCAAAGAAGCTCTGAGTTCTTTCACTTGAAATAACTGATGAGTACTCTGGTGACATTTGTTAACTGTCAGTGATGCTATAACAGCTCCTGTTAATTATGTCTTTATCCAAAAAACTGGATGCTGGTGAGTCTGGGGGTAAGGAGCAGAAAGGGTTTTGCATATAGCCGGAGAGCAGCCCTGTGGAAAGAGATCTGGGGGTCTGCGTTGATGGCAGTTTGAATATGAGTCAACGGTGTCCCTTGGCAGCCAAAAGGGCCAACCATGTCCTGGGATCTGTCAAGCACAGCACAACTAGCTCGCCGAGGGAGGTTATTGTCCCATTCTAAATGGCACTGGTGCAGCCCCACCTGAAGCACTGTGTACTGTTTTAAATGCCTTATTATAAGAAGGACACTAAACTATTAGAGTGTGCCCAGAGGAGGGTGGCAAAGATGGTGAAAAACCTTGAAGGCAAGAGTTAGAGTGTCTGAGGTCACTTGTCTTGTTCAGCATGGGGAAGAGAAGGCTGAGGGGTGACCTCACTGCAGCCTACAGCCTCCTCACGGGGGGCAGAAAGGGGGAGGTGCTGATCTGCTCCCTCTGGGGACCAGCGATACAACACGAGGAAAGGGCATGAAACTGCATGAGGAGAAGTTCAAATGGGACGTTAGGACAAGGTTTGTCACTGAGAGTGTGATCAGGCACCAGAACAGGCTCCCCAGGGAAGTGGTCATGCCACCAAGCCTGTCAGAGTTCAAGGAGTATCTGGATGACACTCTTGGTATGCCCTAGTTTTAGGTAGTCCTGCAAGGAGCAGGGAGTTGGATTTGATGATCATTATGGGTCCCTTCCACTCTTGAGATGTCCTATGTTTCCATAATTCTGAATTGTATTACAAAACCATAGGAAACTCATAGAAAGTGTTGTCTTTCTTATCAGATTCTTTGAACCACTTAGCACAAAGCAGATCAAAAAGGAGATACAAAGCTTTCCCTTTTTCAGTTGTTTGACAAAACAGAGCAGTGCTGTTTCAGCAGAACTGAAAATCTGGACAGTAGTCCATGGTATCCAGACACAGTTGCCACTGCTGCCACTTCTCTGTGCACATAAACATGACCTTCACTAGAATGCTGGTATCCCTTTGCATTGGGCCTGGCTGAGCCCCACAGCATCCCTCACGGTGCTGTGCCTGCACTGGTAGCTGGAAAGGCGGTGGTAACACGCCGGTGTTTTGGCTGCTGCTGAGCAGCGCTCGCACAGCACCAAGGCTGCCCCTTCAGCCTTCCCCCCGCCCCCATTAGGCTGGGGGTGGGTGAGATCTGGGAGGGGACACAGCCAGGACAGCTGACCCAAACTGACCAAAGGGATATTCCACACCATATGACAGCTGCTCAGGTATAAAAACTAAGAGAAAAGGGGGGGGGGGGGGGGGGGGCGGGGAGTGGCAGGCATTCGTTATTTATGACATTTGTCTTCTAGAGCAAATGCTATGCATACTGCAGCCCTGCTTCCCAGGTTCTGGTAGAACATCACCTGCTGATGGGAAGTAGAGAATAACATCTTCTGTTTTCCTTCAATTCTGTATGTGCACCCTTCATTATTGCTTCATTAAACTGCCTATATCTTGATCCACAAGTGAGTTTTTTTCATCTTAATTTCTCCCACCCAGTTCAGAGTATGATAGGGTGGCTTGGTGGGCACCTGGTGTCCAGCTGAGGTCAACCCACCACACCCTACTGCATTGCTCTCGGGTAATCACCATGCCTGCAGCTGACCTAGGTGAAATGTTTAAAGTGTCTGCCTTGGAAAAAATTACCCCATTTAAACTTAACCACTAAAGGAAGGCAGTATTTTGGGGGTATAAACTCCAATAGCCAATGTAAGGGATGAATTATGTGGGCAGAGAGAAGAGTAGTTTCACAAGTGCAACTGCATGCAGGAAGAAGAGAAACCCTGAAAATCCCTTAATCATAACTGTACTATTCCCATGAAGGAATACTATACAAACCAGTAATTTTAATGTTCTTATAATCAACATTCATATCTGCTTGAAACCAGTAAACCAGCTAAGGTTTGGGGTTTTTTGTATATCTGACATTTTGGTTGAATAAAGATAGAATAAAGCATATTTACATGGTTTTATTTCCCAAAAATCTCTAAAGCCTATTCAGTTTAAAATGCCCAGAACTATGAAATCTTCTGTTTTGTTTTATGAGAGGAAAATGTAGCCTTTTCTTTCTGCATATAAAAAGAAGAAAAAATAAATATTCTGTGCAAAACAAAAGGAAACTGATCAGGGAGCCACAGGGCTTCTTGTTGGAATATCTTTTTCTACAGTCTTGTGGTGGGGTTTATTTTGGGTTGGTTTTTTGGGTTTTTTTAATGACAGTTTCTTTGTCACAGCTGAAAGTTTCTCAGAATTATAGCATTCACCTTTCTGAATTGGGAAGCTTTGATGTAACCACTGAAATGGTGGGTGTGGGTGTGTGTACACACACTTTATTTCTGATGAACTAACATATGACATTCTTCCAATTGCATCACACTTTCATCTACAGGTTGTTCCTTGGCTGTGGGGGGAATATTTCTTATGAAAATTATTTCTTTAGTATGTCACATGGCAATCACCTCTAAGTTAAATCTTTCCCATTAGAAGACTGCTTCTGTCTCCATCCTCTAGCTGATAGCATTTTTTTTTAAAACAACTTTTCCAATGAATCACACTAAGCAATATTTGCCACATGTGACATACTTACTTACATCACCCTGTGGACACATACTGATACATGAGGCACAGAGTAAATTAAGGGAATAATGGAATTTTCAGATATGAAATGGGATCCTGTGGTATCTGCAGTCTGAGACACATGACATAGATGAGAGGAGGGGTAGAGGACCGAAATTAAGTTATTCAAAGTACCTTTAACTTTCAACACCGAAGATGAACAATTGGCTTAAATACAACACTCATTAAAGAGCTGGTGCTACTACTCAAATTATTTTCTCATTACGGAGTGAGACAACAGAACTTAAGCAAAACCCATGAGAAACTAAGAAAAGGTCAATGAGTAAGACATAAAGTTTATTGTGGTATAAACTGTCAAGCAACTGAAAACTTCTCTAAAGAATAGTGACAAAAAATGGAAGTACAATATAATTATCTGTTCCTATCCACCACTGTAAAGCCAGTAAATCATGTGATGACTGAAAAAGTAAGCAAAAAATATTTTTAACTACTTTAGGCAAAGAAAGAGTAACAATCTTTTAAGTTAAGCTGACCAAATGAAAAGTTATCTCATGAAAGTGAAATATTGCATCTATACCATATTTTTGAGCTAAATTTAGCAGTATTTCATATATTTAGCTTCTCCTAAGTGCAGCCAGAGTTCATTACACTTGTGCAAGGATTAAATATGTTGCAACATAAAACCTGTTTTAGTTTATTATAAAGCAAGATTCTAAGTATATAGTTCCAACAAACTGCTTTTTCATAAACTGCTGGCAGATAGACTACATACAGAAATTAATTAAGACACGCCAGAAATTGTTTTGAAAAATCATTCTGACATCACTTAAAAAGAAACCTCAAACATTATGCATAATTTTTATGTGCATCATTCTGTCATGTCAGCTGATATGAATTGAATCATATTACCAAAAGAAAATCATTATTTCCAGGTAGGATTTTTCATTTTCAGTGCTATCTTTAGAAGATGAATCTTAGCAAACATATTTGCAGTTGTCAGTTGCCAATGAACAAGGTGATGACCACTAAAACCAATAATGAGCCATACTCTAGTTCCATATGGACTCATTGGCAATAGACAAAGGTGGTTTAAGAAACACAAGATAAAGAGCCTATGGACATGCAGAATGTAAAAAAGAGACTAGGTAAGATATTTTTCCTTATTTAAGATTATTTTTAAAGGCTAGGATGCATGTGGGGGAATCATAGGCTTACAGTCCTGAAAGATTTTTTCTTTTCCTTTCAGGAAGTGATAATCAGGAGAGAGAAAATACTACCTGGTTCCAGTTGAGTGGCAACGCCTCGTTAAAGCCATCCAATATTTTGTCAAAAATCCAGCTTGGGAATTTGCCTAGATATCTGGATCTTGTCCAGAAAATCTTGGAATCGTGTCTTGGACAAAATTTTGCAAATACAATGCAATTTAATGAAGAGTTGTATGGCTATGGATACAGTTCTGATGAAAGGGAAACATTTCCCAGAAAATCCACTTTTGAATTCTCTGTTTCCCATGTGTCTAGTCACGTATGAAAGCTTTTTCAATGTGTGACAATTAAGGTGAAAACATCAATTAAGCATGAACAACTCAGAAATAGACAGTTAAGTAGACAGAAGCAACACAGATTGAATGGGAATATTTGTGTTCACAGGCATGGATCTCCATGAATCTAGCAAAGTTATTTATTCTATAAACTATGTCTCCATGTGAAAAGAAATACATTCTTTAACTTCATTGTTACATATGCTGAAGGAAAAAAACATGTCAATTAACAAAGAAAACCATCTTATAAAGACAAAACTTAATGCTCTTTCAGATTTCTTGTCCCTACTCACACATCCATCCACTGGTTGGAAGAATAAGTTTAACTTTGAAAAATTAAGCAGATCTAAGTGTTTTATGTGACAGGTCAGTGCAAAATACTGGCATTTCTATTTCTATACACAAGCTGAGGTGTTACTCTAAGGGTCACTAAAGACTGAAGTGTCCCAATGCATCACAACTACTGAAAAAAAACTGTGCTAAATAATGATGCACAATGAAAATTTAATGGTTGTTTTGTCAATGTGTCTCCATTAAGTCACATTATCATTTGAGGATCAAACAGGGATTTAGTGCACATTTAAAATGACAGCTTACTATTTACCTTACTGTCACAATGATTATGAAGAATTTTCTTGGTGACACTTGAAATTTCCACCTTGAGCAAGAGACTGTTTTTTCATACATGGGGTACTTTCCCACTGCGATTTAACTTTTTTTTTTTAATGTTAAAAGTCAGAAAAATTATTTAGGAAATACAATGTGTCTCTCTGGGGAAAAAAAGAATAGTAGGAGAATTCAGATAGGAAATAGATTGGCAGAATTAGAGAATATTAGAGGATTTTAGAATTTTCAGTATTTATTTTTCAAGATAGACTTCCTTAGGCTGGATGATGATGATGATGATGATTACTAGCATATGTAGATAATTAATTCCTCTTTTCACTTTTACAATAATTGCACACAAACACAACCTTGTTAAGCTACAAAGGTATGTAGTCATATTCTAGGCGAAATTTTTGCTAACAAAAACAGAAGCACAAGCTATCAACAACTATATGGAGGGCATCAGACATGCTGAACTAAAACATTTTTAAAGTGAGTGTTCTTTAATAGGCCTTCAATGACCAAAGGAAGTGCAAAGGAAATCTGATCTTGCAATGCCTGTAAAATGTGAAAACAGTGCAGGATAAGTCTGTAAGACATTGAATCCTTATTTTGCAAACATTGGAAAATATATTTTTATGTACTTGTTTGTATATATACTTTTTTATTCATATATTTTTTTGAAGTACAGCATTGCTTTGGAACTTGGGAGTCTTTCTACTGACTCAACAACCATATATCAACTGCAGATTAACAGGTTCAATAATGTCTCTGAACTGGAATTACAGTTATCCAATAGTGAAATAATTCTATTAGTTTCAAAGAAGTGTAGGCTCTCCAGTTCCACTGGGAGAATGAAATTACATAGTATCAGCTTGTTGATGTCATTCTTTTTCCGGATGGGGGAAAAAAAAAAAAAAAAGATGAGTGAGGCCACTCTCAATTAGAGTATTTTTAACATATTCTAAGGAGCTATAGCTGCCCTTCAGTAAATACTGTTCTTACTAAGGGCAGAAAACTGCAAGATTTTACCAAATTGCAATCTATGGATTAAGACATCCATACATTTTTAATTACATTCTGATTTATGATATCTAATATCCATTGCTCTGATACACTAATATTTTTTCAAACCACGAAGCAAAGATTCTGGCATTAGGGCATATCACCCACCCAGGAGCTAGATTTGCTGTCTGATGGTGCAAATTGTGTCTGCATTGAGTTCTGCTGCAGCCTGTAGCATAACACAGTGAAATCTGCCTCCACTGTCATCAGACTGCTAAACTATTCAAAACCAGTGATGTGCTACTGGTTTCAGAAGTGAATTTTACTTAGGTCTATTGTGAACTTTTTTCCGGCACATTCTCTGAAAGGGGAAAAAAAAAAAGAGGACTTCAAAAAAGCAGTCTTGATGGAACCGTGAGCTCTCTGCTGATCATTTTCTGAATGACCAGATTTTTCTTCTTTTCAGACTTTTGCATCAAGAAGGATGTAAGATTTGTCAAGAGAGGAACTGTATGTGTATTCTTACTTCCCTGGGACTATTTACAACCCTTTTTAGCTATGCCAGGGTATCCTTACTTTACTATTGATGCATGCTTATAGATCTGGTGGAGGACACTGACAGACAATGGAAAACATAATCAGAGAAAAACTATCAGAACCTGAGACAGGTTTAATTAACTGGGGCAAAAAATATAACCAAATATTTTAAACCTTGTTTCTTCTCTTTAAAAATAATAATGTAATCTCAGTCTGTTTCCTTTCTATAATTCACAGAAATTAAAGCTGACTAAAGTTCACAGTATGAAACTATCTTGTCATTAAATGAGTTTTGCTTCCATGATGACTCTTGAAAGCTAAATCCATACCACCACTAACTTCTCAGTGCACAAGTAATTCATGTTCTCTTGATAAGTCAGTATACAAATTTGACAGATATTTTGATAAGCACAGTGAGTTGTCTGTAGGAGCAAATTTCAGTGTACATAATTATGGGCACTTTGCTCTTTCTCTCCCCCGTCCCCCTTTTTTTTAAACTATGACTATTATGTGACTAGAGGAGTTTCCTTCATATTTCTCCCCTTCCTTGTTCCTGTTAATTTACTACCTTCCCTGTGATTAGGGTCAAAGGTAGAATTTCTGAGTGTCTATGCATCTCTTTTTTTTCCATTAGAAGTATGATATATAAGGATATGAATCCCCTGGAAATATTTTCTTCATCTGTGAGGATGCTTTTCCTTGCTAACGTTGTGAAGCCTGAATTGACCTGAGTCTTTTGCATTAATACCGTATGTTAGCTTCTAACAAGAAGATATAAATACCCAGAACTAGGCTAATTCCATGTACTTTTATGCACATGGTGAATTGGAAGCATAATCTCATTGCCTTATAGAGTTCCTCTCACTTTAATTTCAACATAGTGCTTTTATTTTCGATAGCAGCAGAAACAGCATCTGCTGCTCTAGTTGTTCAATCTAGCCTCAAATGTGAGGTAAAGCAAGAATACTAAATGACAAGAGTGAATTATCGTTTACTGTCATACCCACCTGGGGGACATTAAGTGACTAACGTGCTCTGGAATGAAGCATGAGGATGGATGACTGAATCTGATGTTACTCCTTTTTCTTTGCCTTCCCTTTTTTTTTAAAAAAAAAACAACCAAAACCCCAAAAAACTTAAAAAAATCATACTGTCACACAAGCTACCCAAGAATCACAAGTGTCCTTTTCCCATTATGCCACTTAGTTCAGGAAGGTCTGACTGCAGCTTGTGGGTGGATTTCCACTGATTGGAGCACATCTGTTTCAAATATTGGAATGGTTTTATTTATGCCTATACTTTCCTGGAGAATGTGACAATCCAGAAGTTATAAAAGTGATGAGGTTCTAAATCTGGAACTAAGCAACAATGATGTGGAAAACAACAGGAGATTGGCAAACAGGCAATGAAAGTACTGCAATAGCTGGTTCACATATGGTTTGGGATTGAGAAAAGACTATAAACAGGCATTAACTGCAAGTACAGACACAAGTATACTCTATTTTCAGCTGGTTGGGAGAAAGATCAGCACAATTTATTATACCCATTAATAGTTTTATAACACAGTGACTTTAGGAAGAAAACAACTGCTGGGAGCGATTAGAAAAAATAATCAGTAAAATAAAAATATCAGTACTGTGCCTCAGAACTCAGAGTAAACCCCTGCAGTTAGAGATCCTGACAGAACTAAGATAGGAGTTGTCAAGATGGATCAGGTGCATTTAGTCAAATGTTCATCCTCTGACAGTGATCACTGTTTCTCATTTCAGCCACAAATGTGGGAAACCTGACATGGTGAGGTCTCAGAGATCAAACACATATTTCAGCCTGATCTTAAACTCCTGAAGGTTGGCTCCAATCTTGAAGCCCTGCACTTCTTATTACCACCTTGGCTGGCTCTGAGACTGCTTTCTTTACACATAGGCCTTGCTTTCCTATGACAAAATCTTGTTCTCCTTTGGCTCCTAGCAGCTCTACTATTGCAAACGCACCTGTGTGTCAGGCATGCTCAGCTACCAGTGGTTACTGGATTGCAGAATCACAGAAGGGTCAGGGTTGGAAGGGGCCTCTGGAGATCATCCAGTCCAACCCTCCAACCCCTGCTAAAGCAGGTTCCCCTGGAGCAGGTTGCACAGAGTTGCATCTGGGAGGGTTTCGAATGTCTCCAGAGAAGGAGCCTCCACAGCCTCTCTGGGCAGTCTGTCCCAGTGCTCTGTCACCCTCAAGTAAAAACATTCTTCCTCATCTTCATATGGAACTCCCTGTGCTGCAGTTTGTGTCCATTCCCCTTTGTTCTATTGCTGGGTGCCACTGAAAAAAGCCTGACCCCATCCTCTTGAACCCACCCTTTAGATATTTGTAGGCATACTAACACTCTCTTGTGGGTGTTGGCTATTGCCATAAGTATTCATTTTGGGTGTCTCTGACCTAGGAACAGTTCAGGACATGAATAATTAACATGTTACAGAATTCCAGCTTTGATGTTTGCTGACAAAGGAACTCCAGAAACACTAGTTTTTTCTGGAGTCAGGAGGGGATGGAGTGGGTAAGGGGTGGGGAGAAATTCAATACAAAAACAATAGTAGTAGGCTTCAGCTCAAAATACAGTTTCTTTTAATATCTTTTTATACAGGTTATGCACATTGGGGCTGAAGCAGCTGAAATCAGTTCTCCATATCTTAAGACTCTATGCTGAGGCCTTAAAACTGACAGTCTTGGTATGCCTTGAACAAGAACTACAAAGCAATTTGAGAAAAGTGCTCGAGAGTTTCACATATTTTTCTGAGCTTCTACAAATTATGTCTTCTTTGTTTTCCTGGGAAACCAAAGTTGTGTTATCTTTCAAATTACTATTTTCGAAGACTTTGATAAATAAAATACTAAAATCATCTGGCAAATAAGGATAAGCTATTGCTAAAATCAGATTTTCAAATAATAGAAGTTGCAGACAAGTATAGCCATTAAAGATTGTACAAACATATGTGAGAACTGACCACTGAAAATCAAATGTTTAGGTATAAAACCCATTCCAAAAAAATATCCAACAAGTCAACCGAGGTGGTAAGAGTTCATTTTAAGTTTATTGCAGACTCCTTGGTGTATTAATTTAGGTAAGAAACTTATGCAAACTTTATCAAAACAACAGCAGTTGCTTGCAGAGATCAATATTTTTCATGATCTCAGAACAGCTGTTAAAGTCCTAAGTAGGCAGTGTAATTCTGTGATGACTATACATTTGTATTTTTTAAGACTCGAAGTTGAATTCAAGGGTTTCACGAAACTAACATCAGTGTTTCTACAGTTCAACATGCAATTTTCATAAGCATAAGAACACTGTTAAAAATAATTCATAAAATATTCTAATTGCCAAAAAAAGTCTGTTTTCATGTATTACCCATGCTTTTATTACCCCTTTGTTTATATACATATATAAAGGGTTTTACTTACCTTATTTGATTTCAAAATAAGTAAGAACCATCTAAGTAGGTATATAAAAAAACATAACAAATATTTTATGTTTGGTCTGTTTAACAGATCACACATTTTCTCAGAATCTACGATGTCCATTGTCCTGGAAACGAAAGCATCTTTTGGGCTACAGGATGGAAATTACTAGCGTATTTCACATACCTATTACCAGGCTAAGCATGATCCCTGCAGACTTTAAAAAAAAAAAAAAATAATCCTACTTGTCTGCTGTTTTAACTTTACAATATGCCATTTTCTCTCCAACTGAAATTATTCTGTTCTGTTCTGTTTATCCTATTCCTATTCCTATTCAATTCTATTCTGTTCTGTTCTGTTCTATTCTACTCTTCTAATTCACTGGGGTAGCATCAGATCCTTCTGTGTGGAGGCAATGTGATGGATTCCTGTTCCTTTTCCCTGGAAAAGATCCCTTTTGGTTTCAGTAGCCTTTGTAGATTTCCTTAAATATTTTTTTTTAAGTGTAGAAAGCTCCTAAACCCAAGCAAATATCAGTAAACTCAAGCATGTGTTGTAAAGCCAGTGCTTATGTACTTACCCATGTGCCATCTCAACCTGAATCTCAGCCCGTGCTTTGAGTAGTCTAGCCAGCACTGTGTATATTCACACTGGATATCCTTGGCCTTCCCTCCCTCACCTCAGCAGGTATCAGTAAAAGGGATGTTCTCTCAACAATTTCTCATACTTTTTGTGGTCCAGGTTATATACTCACCAGATGATCTGTCCCCAAAATCTGGACTTTCCCAGACACCTATATGTTGCACGAGCCCACTCTATGTGCAACTGTTCTTTCTGGCTGAAAATAAATAGGCATTCTTTAAAGAAAAATTTGCCAAGTGTGTTTATGACATGAAAATACAAGTTAAGAACATTACAGTGGACTGATATATAAATTTATAATCTGCAAGAAAAATAGTAAATCATGAGCAACCAAGATGACATTGCCATAAATGGTTCCTTATAGGCAAATTGGACACTGCAGTGTGTAGATAAGTAGAAATCCTTAATTAAGAGATGTTTTATTTTAAAAACTAATATTTTGTAATTACAATGCTAATTGCATAAATTAAAACATTATATTGGCAAAAATATTTCTAATGCATTCATTGATTTGTAAAACAAATAACTGAGTTCAGCTACATTGCATTCTTCCTAATTTTCCTGTATACTCCCAAGTAGTTATCACTTTAATATTTAACTGTCCTGCTTGGAGTATAAGTTGTTTTGTTACTTCATCAAGGAACAGTGCCAAATGGCTGAGTTCCTGAGGTTCAGAGAAAATTAACATTATAATGAGAAGATAGAAAAAAGCTCCTTAAAGACTCTCTTCCATTTTCACTGTGCTTTTCACCATGTTCCTGAAGTATAAGATCAAGCTCCAGGAAAATCTGTAAATGCTATGAATTCCTGTGTGAAAGCTGCAATGAATTTTCAGTCTTAGCCATGTAAAGACACTTTAAAACAAACACGTAGTTGGCTTCCTAGGTGAGATTTGCATATTGTAGTCACAATGAGTTACTTCTACCACGAGAAATAGTCATTCTGTATAAAATACATAGTTCACAGCACATTCAGGGAACATGAGACAATAAATTTTGAGATAAAATGTAATTTTGTGTCATTAACATGAGCAGGAATAGAATTTCACTCTATTTTACATGCCATATCAACCCTTGATTACAGTAAAGTCACAGTTTTCAAGTTCAAAGGATATGGAAATGTTACTTAAAAATACCTTCCTTCCCTCACTGTTTTTTAAACCATACTTCTTGTTTCCCACAGGGACTTCAGCTATTCTAGAACAGGATTAATATATCCTAGTAATAAAGAAAGCTATTTTCACTCACAGAAATAAGTCCTAATAAAACTTGTCATAATGACCAGCCATAGGTTTGTCTCTGCTGTAGTCTATGCTGTGCTAGTCTTTTTGGAAGTCCCTCACTAGGAGAAGCTGCTTTTTACACTGACTGTTTTTTTACCCAGAGCTGGTGATACAATAGCCCATTCACTGTGTAAATTATTTATATTCATCTACATGTTTCATATCATACCATGGAAATAAACAACTGCTTACTATAATAACTTTTATGCATAAAGTTTATCACTTTGATAACCACTGTTATTTCTTCATGGGCTTACTGTACGTTATTTTCAAAATAAGCTAGGTCTGCAATTAAATTTTTTGCTTGCTGCATTATGAGGATAGCCTAACTGTCCTGAAAGAGAAGTATTTAGGCCTGAGTCTTTGTCCTAGGCATGACATTTCTGCAGTATTACTGCATATTTGTTAAGGTAGCCTCACCATGAATCAGAGGATCCCTCTGTGCAGACCAAAATCTTTTGTAGTCTGAGGTGCTGGGGTGACACTCTTTCTTAGATGCCAAAGAAGGCAGGTGAGGTGTGTTCATATTCTGATGTTTCTATATTTCAGCATGGCCTTTCAATGTTGTGTGGCCTGCCACCAGCTTCAGACACAACCTGGGATCATTAGTCATCACGATGGTAAAAGAAGTGGAGATATACAGAAATACAAAAGTAGACCCATACTGCACACTGTTGATGGAGAAGAACTTTGTTTTGCAATTGAGATCCTAAAATGTGCTGCCAGGGCAACTACTATGATAAATGATAAGTTACTTTTGATCCAGCTTCTACAGGGAGATTTTCATTTCTGTATAGGTCTTTCTTGACAATGGCATAGGGCAAGGGGGGGCGGGGGGGCACGGGGCGGAGAGGGGGGAACAGGACACAAGCAGCTATCAAAATGCAACAGGTAAAAATGACCAGGCAGCCTACCCCTGAGGGTTAAAATACAGCATTTAGTCACAGACATGAATCAGATGCACTGAACTCCTTGCGGAAGACTTGAAAAATGTTGGGACTCCTCGACAATAAACTGTTACCCGGTATTCTGACAAACAGTAAGAATATGCAGCTGTTTATTTCTTTGGATTAACATCTGGTGGCAGTTTTCTATCCTCTCTACATCTGTACTTTTTGGCGTTGTAGCCATAGATTCTATGTACTGTCCTTTGGGTTTTTTTGTACCACTGTCCCTGCAATAAGGATCCCTGTATCTTCAGGATTATGTAGACTTAGGCACAGCTAGTCACAAGTCTCAAAGCAGTGACCTACAGACAATGTAAAGAAACATATTCCTTAGCAACTCAAGAAATGAATCGGGTAAGTTTGAGCAGGCTGCACCTTAAATTTTTATATTGACAGTGTCTGATCATTCCTATGGTAAACTGTGACAAATAAAAAATATTGATGTGTCAGAGAACCTTACAGGCATTGTTTTCTGAGACATTACAAAGTGTTATCTATTGACGTCAAAACTAGGAATCAAGCCAGGAGACAAGAAAACATTGTTTTAATCATAAGATTGTACAAACATGATTTTTTTTAGTATTATCTCTGTTTACTGGAGAAAAACAAATATTGCAGACAATGCAACGATGAAGAGTCATTGTTATGTATTACTAATTTCAGACACTTGATCAAATGTGCAGCACTGACTAGAAATCTGAGGCAAGGGTAATGACTACTCCTAGGTGAGTCAAAAAGTAAATTAAATGCAAAAATAAAGGACAGTCTCTAAGCTAATATAAGTCAAAACTGGTCACTCTTAAATTCGTATATACTAGTTGGTGATCTGTCCTGTCGACATGTTGTGCCAAATATTGTCTTCAATTTTGAGTTTAGATTTATGCAATCACATCTGAGTTGATGAAGTTGTATGGTATGTCAGACAAAGGAGAACTGACTCCTAGAAAGACTAACTAAAAAGATCCAGCAGTGCACATTTAGTATGTAACAAAAATTTTAATCTGGATTAATTTTCAAAGATCTAATATTTGGTCCTTAAGAGTAATTTCGAACTATTTGATTTTGTATATTGCAACAAATTTCTAGAACCTACCACAAAATTATGTTCTAATGAATAGGAAGCATATTTGTGACTCTAATCTGCTCTTATACTTTCTAAACAAAGATGTATAGAAAGTAACAGAACAGATGCTTATCTGTTTATGACTGCTCAACAGTGATAGATATACCAGCTCTTCTTTATTCTGCCAGAATTTCTGCATGCATATGTTACACCAAGAGCTTGCATGTGGACATATATGGGGATGTATTTTGTTTAATCTACTGCTCTCTTAATCAGAAGTTGCTATAGACTGCAATATTGTTTCAGTGAGGGTAAATACATAAGACACATCTAAAACTTCCTTTTTAAGTCTGAGACATTTGTTTCAGATATTTCTTGTGGTAGTAAGTTCATTTTCTCCTATTTGCTTTAACCTGTTGCCTTTTGAATGTATTTGTCTTCTAATAAATCAGTTCTGTATTTATTAATAAGCACATGCAACAGATTTTAGCATTTTTCAGACTATCCCCGTCTACTTTCCCACCTATCAACAATCTCATCCAAACCCTGGAACAGAGATATTCTGATGAATTGTGTGATTCAGTATTCATGTAAGTGTGTATGCTATTTTGCGTATAATAATAATATATGTGTAAAATTCAGAAGTGGATTTCTAATATTGAGAATTCATATTTTCTTTTTAAAAACAAGACAGCAAACTAATATATCAATTTATAATACTTTAGATTAGGAAACAGCAAGTAATTTTGGACAGAGCTCAACAAAAGCTTTTAGCACCTAAACATATATCTCTATAGCAAAGGACTTCATTATATTACAAAGTTAAGCATATGCCAAGATGTTTTGCTGGGAAGAATTGTTTGATGCCAGGACAAGTAATAAAAGCCTTTGAGGCTTCATTTGTTTACTTCAGGTTTCTGTGAGGAAGGAGAAGTTTTTCACAAGAGAAGATGCAATTTAAAACCTGTTTCTAGATCCTTACAAGGTTTTGTATGTTTGTTATTGCTTTGTTTCATTTTTGCATTTGAAATAAAAAAGAACAAACAGAAATAGCATTTAACCTGGCCGGATGTTGCTGTGTGTCCTTTCATGGTAATAATATATATAAATTTTTAGAGAGTGAAAAATGCAGCAGTTTTTCAGCTTTGCAATGTCAGGATGAATCAAATGTATCAATAGAGTTTTGTCAGAACCAGAAGCCAGGCATTATGGGAAGATTGATATGGTCAGCTTTACGCATTGTAATCAAGCCATGAGTCAATACAGATTAAATATTGACAGAGGTACTTTGACTAGTCTGAGGCTGCTTATCTTGTTACTTGTTATCTTGTAACACTGCTCATGTTATTCATGATACATTTCTGGACTCTAAAGATGCATTTTCATGTGGAAAAGAAAAAAAAAAAAAAGAAAAGAAAAAAATGCCCTGAGGGTGAAGAATAAAACTGATATTTGATTTAGCAGCAGCATTAGAGAGAGTTTTTAATGAGCTGCTTCATACGCCATTAACCCATTATAAGGCAAGAAATAAAGTACTGGCTTGGAAATGTCTTTGAGAAGTGACCATACCTTAGTTATGCTTGTATGGAACTGCACAGGTGACCAGTAAAACAGTGAAAAACCTGGTATCAGGGAAGATTTTACAGGAATTTTGAAATGGTTCATTCATGCACGTATCAGTACCTATATAAAAAAAATTGAAGGTCAAAATTTTACCTTCAAGCTCTGTCCTGAACCTTTCCAAATTATGAGTATGTAAATAACTTAATGCTATACTTCCATGATTATTTGCAGTGAAATATCTCTGGTTTCTGCAAAAAATGAAAGTCACAAAAGTTTACACTTTTTTTTTTTTTCTAAAGATAGAACAACTTGAAAAATCTATCAAAAATGGCACAGTGTAACCCCTGATTTTGGGCAATGTGCAGCAGAAATAAAACCAACATTTTTTGTCTTTTGGTTCCTTAAGGAAACTGCAAGAAGATAAGTCAGAATATTGCAGTCCTTGAATTGTCTTCAAATTATTACAGGATTGTAAATGTAGTTGAATTTGGGCTAGGCTGTGATGAAGAGTCAACAATATGCAAGACCCTTTCTTTGCAGAATATATTATGCAGTCCTGCAACATAACTCAAGCTGTATGACTAGAGACTGAATGTTGAAAAAAGCCACCACAGTAGTCACATTTCAAAAGAGGAATTTCCTATTTGCAAACTAGAGTTTCTTTTGATGTCTGTGCCTGCTTTAAATCAAAGCAGCATGTTTCAGGTTTACATTTACTTGATGTGACAACTACAGACCTGTAAGAGTGGCTTTCACTTCCTAAAAACAACAGAAATTTTAAGAGCTCAGCATAACTATCAAGACTACAACTCAGTAACAATACATTAGGTTATCAAATTACAACTAATTTAGGATTAGTTTAGCAGGTTAAAACTGACTGCAAGAAGCCAACGTTGTCAGTTTTAGATGAGAGAATTGCTAGATAAGTGTAACTACTAAATCTACATACTAGGATTTAATTTTTCAAGGCTAACACAGAAAGTAATATTTGAGTAACAATAAAGATGTAGGCAGGAATAACAGTTTAAGTGTTACATGCCTGTTGCTCTCAAAGACTACATTAATTAAGTTAAGGTCTACAACGCATTGGGAGATAGAACTTTTTTTCTTGAAAGTCATGCATAAAACTTTACAATATCTGTATTAATGGTAAGGCATGCATGACCCACATTTAACTCAACTTATTCATCCAGGATTTGTTGTCATTGACACAGCAGTAGAGTCACTCTGGAATCTGTCAGGCCTAAAAATTAATGAATGATGTAACTATAAGGTTTGGTGTTGCACTGAGCTGGAGTCACAGACAGAAGATTTTCCAGCTGGCACAGTATTTATGTTGCAGTTCATATGTAGGTTCTTCCAAAGCAAAGGGTAAATGCAAATTTCATCAGCTGTCAGCCACTTTCTGCTTTCTATGTTCTGTTTCAGTCTTGTCCTGATGGATAGACAAGACTTCATGTCAAAGTTTTCTGCAGCAAACAGGCCTTGCACACCTTAAGAGTGTCTTCCTTTTCTGTCTCTTCCCTTCTTGTCTAATACGTAACTTCTGCCAGTTTATATAGTTTATGTAAATTTATCTTTTAAAGCTTGAATCTGTGCAAATCAGACTTTAAACTACAGGTCCTATATTGCTGTAGAAAAACGATGCAATTGTTAAGAATGCATGGTCTTTTACTCTCCTCACTGTTTCTCTCAGATCTGAATTGCTCAATGTGGAAAACCAGAACAACTTCCACAGCTGGCTTATTTCATACTAGCTAGTAATGGTCACAAAAGGATCATTTTAGGCAAGCATAAATAAAATATTTTGCTTTATATTAGCATTGGCTATATTAATAAGACATGTTAATGCAAAGGAAATGAGCTGAACACCATCAACCCTCCCACCTAAAAAAAATCTCCTAAACCAGGGGTGAACCAAAGAACAGTTTGACAGAAAATTTCCCCTCCTGAGGAAGTTTAACAATGGAGCTACCATTCCTTAAGGATTCTGGATCCACCCTTAAGGGGTGGATGCAAAAAGTCTTGAAAAATACTATAAGCATAATACTTCATCAGATAGGAGTTTAGGAGTAAAATTAGTTTGCTCTGTTTCACAGTGGGTTCTTTTCAAGTCTCATAATGATCAAGGAAGAGTGGTTAAGAAGTGCTGTTGTTCGGTAACATTTTTTTTTTATGCCCTGCTGACACTTTATCTCCAAATCCAAGTCCAAATGCCACTTTCAATAGTGCAAGCTCAAGGAGAGCAAGAGGAGAAGCATGAAGGACACAACATGTCAGATAAGCATGAAGGTAAATGTCACTGTTGATCTTGATTAACCCCATCTTGTTTTCCTGGTTGCTTTGTTAGGCAGTGTTAGAAGGCAGAACCCCTTTGAATAAAAGAATTCAGACATTCATAAAAAACATCTTTTTGTCCCAGAGGCAAGCATTTTGTGCCATGTAAAAATCACACAGTTACAAGTAGTATGCAAATGAGCTGTGTCAGAAAGAACAAGAGAAGCTTTCTGATTCTCCTCCCCATCCCTCTAGGTGAAGGGCAGTGAGCAAGCAGCTGCGTGGTGCTTGGTTACCAGCTGGGGTTAAACCACAACACTGTTATGTCTCACTTCCAATCCTTAATTTTTCATAAAATCCACAGTAAGTGTTTCCCATCCCCCAAAACACACTAAGGCACATAATAAAGTTCTTTTTCTGATATTTCCATTGGAGAAAAATCTCTGCCCTGCTCTTCCTTGAATGCAGTTTTGTATTTCCTCCGTTCTGATGCACCTGCAATTGAATGAGACCTGTAATCACTACTTCACTTCAGTGTTACAATAATGAAGCAGCTTATACTTACATCATCCCAGCACCCCTGAAACTAACTCCATGGTTGTGCTCAGCAGGTCCTGGGTACCATGGATCCATGTGGCCATAACGCTGAAAACTGTTCAGTTGCTCTTACAACCAGCAGCTCCTCACCCTGTGTCATGCTGACCCTTGTAAGGACACCTTTCAGTTTATTTGGTGTTGGGAACCCAGGAATTGTTAAAAGACTTAAATATGCACAAGCACCCACAATACACATAGGAACTCTTTGGCCTCAGAGAAGGAGGAGCCTGAATATTGTTATTACTCAACCCTGGATGCAACTCTGGCTACCTGCACAGATTTAATATAGGTACTTTTGAGAAAAAAATTAACATGTCTCTTTAAACTTGTGTTCCTTTTAAGTTCGAAGAGAGTGGAGGTGTTTGCACTTTTGCTGGGCAAGAATTTGGAAATATGTAGATATCTCATGCACATCCATGCTGTCAACACCATGCACAGAAACTAAGAAAGGAAGTTGCTTCAACAGACACTTAAGGATTCTCACAAAGGGGGTCATTGCCAGCAGTGACTCTTTTTCATACTGTAACATTGAACACATAACTGAATTCTGTATCATACAGTAGCATTATGTATATAACTTTGTTGACACTTAATAAAAGTCCCTACTGGCTTGTCAGTAAAAACTCCCAGAATCTTTAACTCATATTAACACCAACTTCCTCATTTTGTGTATACATAAGCAAAGAACAAATGAATATGTCTAAATTTAAAATAAATACTTCCAGTGTAAAACTTTAATTTACTGTATTATTATTGCTGTGGAGGTCACACAATGAAAGAATTGGGTTTGGATTCTTTGTGTTGGTTGAGTTGCTTTTTTTCATCCTCACAAAATACTCTGAGGAAACCCTTTGCATGTTAATGAAATGTAAATGCTTTCACTTATTAAAGCAGAAATACTCTGAGCCATCAGGAAGATCAGTCTTCCAAATGAAACATGGATAATTGCATTAGAGTGGTTTATGTTCAGCTGAGCTCTGCAGATTTTATTGAGTTAGCTGTGTATTTTTTCAGCTCAAGAGAATGGGTACAATTCACTGGAGAAAAATCTCATTATGGGTTTATTTAAAACACAAGCATTGAATAAATAACTTCATCTCCCTGTCCTAAAGATGTGTTACTGATGCACTAATAGTATTGGGCTTATTTTTTTATCAGCAGGATTTATGGATTTTTCTGAGGTTCATGGGTTTATGTATACATCTGTTCCCATAATGTCATCATATATAGCAAGAGTAAGAGATGAGATAGTAAAACATGCAACAAAATTCAGACTCATAAACGCCCAGCAACAATTCCAAATATGCAATAAATTTGCTTATTAGGTAAGGCTGTTTTGGGAAGGGTTCTGTGTAAGACATAAAAATGTATTTTTAAGTCAGATCAACTTACTGTCATGCAAAATTTAAATTAGATTCCTAACACCAATGACTACTAGATGGTGAAGAAAATGTATTTAGAAAGTAACCGATCACCAGTCCAGCCAGGAAAAAAACAGGCCATCACACTTATTATAAGTAACATGTTATTGATTTTTGGATGGGAAGAGAAAGGAGGTCTTTTGCAAGGCTAAAGTTCGGAGTCTGTTAAGAGCTGAAAGACATCCAAAGAGGGGACTTGGGCATCAGAACACCACCTTCTTCTCTTGCCCTCTCATGTCACAATCTGAGGCCACTTCTAATGAAAACTGAGCATGCTTCATTTTTGCTAATGTACAATAGAATGTAATTGACTTTGAAAGATATATTAATCTGCTTATCTCTGTGAACTACTACATGTACCATTACAATAAGACAATTGCACTTACACTGGACTGAATAATAAGCCAAGATGTCCAGTAATGAATAATTGACCATAGTTCATTATATTCCAAAATAATTTCAAGCTGCTTTTTTAGTCTGTGGCAGGATTTAGGAGCTTGTAGGCTGTGTGTGCTTCGCTCATCACACAAGCCAAGCTTGTGACACTTGATGGCTACCATAACTTGTAACAGTTTGCTGCATATATGCATTTTAGTGCATTAGTAGTCTGCAAATAAAATATGCTTGTCATGATTACTTGGTTGTACAGCTCTACTGATGACCCCTTAAGACACCAGATAAAGTACCTTGAATCTGTCACAGGAGGACTTTTCCTGGGCTTAGGTGCTAACAAAGGGTTTGAAGATGAGTAATATATTCTAAATATATCTAATGCACAGCACCAATAATTTTTTTTTTACATGTTATGTGACTGAACACATGCAGGAATAAGTGCAAACAGAAAAACACTATGCCCTTATTCTGTTTTTCAGCCTAGCTGTGGAGGGCCCATGGTCTCAATCCCAGTACAGCAATGGGGGTTAAATATCTTGTTTTCACTTGCAGTGAGTCTAACATCAGAGAAGGGTTAGTATTAGCCCAGCAAAGGAGGTGATACCCAACAAACTGTATCACCAAGCCTGGGATGAAAGAAGGAACACTGACCTTTGCATCTGTTCTGTGATTTTTATTGATCTGCATCTACATCTATCCTCAAAATTCTTTTCTTAGACTCTTCTAAATGCAATTATCATATTAAGATTCAGTACAGGTATGGAAAGGAAGTATACAACTCATGTGCACATGGCTTGTTCAGAATCGATAAAAGGTAAATCTAAAACGTCTCCTGTTTTGTCATTAAGTCATTGTTTCTGAAGGGAAGAAAGTAAATCTGATCTTCCACTTTTCCGGAAGGTATTCTATTTGGGGCTGGATGAAAAAATACTTACCAATTTACATAGATTTCCCAAATCTTTAAAATTTAAGTACTACATATGTTGTCATAATCCTAACATGACTTTATAAAAGCAGCTATGGTTTTATATTACTTTTTGAGAAGAGATTTTGTGCAAGAATTCTTCTATTTTTCTTACCTTACAACTGTTTATTTCATAAGTCACAACTTGATGTTTATCCACATTCATTACATAAAGAAATTATTGTGACACAGGATGTTGCTACATTAGCAAAACAGGTTTTTTCTTGGGTGGTTTTTTTGTTTTTTTTTTTCCTTGCCACATCAGTGCTTGTATGAAGAAAGAAGCTAGCAAGCCCTCTGTTATGGTCACAGGTCTTTTTCTCACATTACATTTCCCAGATGCGTAAATACCTGGCAGGAACGTAATCATACACAGTAAGTGTAAATGTGTGCAGTTCACTGATTTCAAATGCTATTTGTCCCACTTAACTACAAAGCCAATTCTCGCTATCTGTTTATTAAGTACTCAAGGTACAAAGTTAATCAATTTTTTTATAACAGTACAAATAAATTACAAAAGCACTTCATGAAAGTGGTGGTGGTGGTGGGGGTTCGTTGTTTTTTTTTTTCCCCAGGAACTAGAAAGAAAAAGCAACAGAAAGGTGGAAATAAGCCCTGAGAAACAAAAGCTAGAATTGGATTTTTATTTCTACTAGGATGGAGAAATAAAAATGTGATACTGTTAAAATTCTAAAGAAAGTGGAGTTTATTTTATTTTCTTTTTCATCCTGTGCTACCTTGAGTCTGTCATGCTGTTGGAAACATGTTATTGGCTATGAAGCCAATACCTTTTTCAGTCAATCCCTTTTCTTCAGAACTGTGTACTTCCTATGGTCCAACAGAGCTCTAAGTCTCAGTTAAATGTATATTGATGAAATGATGTATTTTATTGTAAATGAAAACATAGATGTAAGTTAAGTCTTCATCCTTACCAGGTATTCTGTCCACAGCTGACACTTCTCCCACTGCTTCCATTCTTGTAATAGGGATAGATGTCCATGCTCCTCTCCCTCTATTTAGGGAAAAACTAAAAATTTGCTTTTCTTCTGCAGTGATCAGCCCAGTGTGAGTGTAAAAGGAAAAGCCAAGGGCCAGTAACCCACTCCCAATGCTGAGTTCCTTAAGGAGTCACAGGATGGGAAGTTAGGTATCAGTGCCCAGTGACCTCTTCTCTCCTCTAACCATGCAGGAAACCTGCAAAGAGTGTTCCTTATGCAAATGCCTGTCAAACAGAGGAAATGGGAGGAATCAGAAGAAGCATATTAGACTTGAAGCTCTAGACGAGCCTACGCACTGTTAGTAGTGGTATTGAAGCAGTATGATACATTAATCCATTCCTTACCCTCTCCTACTTTGGGATGAAATTATTTGCTCTCTGCTGCAGACATCAAATCTTCTGATGTTACAGCTGCTGTGGAGGCAGAACAACCATAGGGAGAATTGAATTGTCACAAGTGCTCATTCAGTTTAACCTCAGGTAAGAGGTAAAGCACAGGGTTGAAAAATAAAAATTAAATTTACAGTCTGGCAAGGAGAAAATTACTTATACCAAGTAGCACTTCAAAGTTTGAGTCAACAAGGGATCTGGAAGCAGTTTAATTATGCTGTCATTTTCACTGTGAATACAAAAAGACTTCTGTGGCATAATATACTAGATACATCTAGACACCAAGTCAGCAGAAACATCTCATTTTAGGATGAAGGTTGTATTGTCAATAGCAAACTTGCAATAAAGATGTGTAAGCACTATTTCAACTTTGGGACATGTAAGCTCCTAGTGGACCAACTTGAACTGACACATAATAATTCTACTTAAAAAAATGTCAGGTCACTGACTCTATATAGTCCCATTTTCAAGTCCTGTGAGCAAATTCAAGTATTTTAGGACCAAAATTCTGAGAAGAACAACACTTATGGAATCTGGCAGAGCAATTTTAAATTACATATATAAACTGTGGAGACTGCTAAGTTAAGTTTCCTCCAGAGAACTTTGCCATTAAAACTAATTCCCAGTAATCAAAAGTCCAAGAAACAATGTGTGTGAAGTATCTCTGCCTCCTGTGAGGAGAGCAGGTTTTGCTCTAGGGGAGATTTACGAAGCTCTATCTGGGAGAGAGATGCACAAATCCTATTAATGAGATTTCTATTCAGGCTTACCTTACCTTCAGGAATTTGAAAAGACACCTTCTCAATGACTAATTAACAGTGCGTTCAGGCTTCATCTAGTATATAATTTGTGACCAGCCACCAGCTGGATGTAACTCCATTCACCACCACTCTTTGGGTTTGGACATCCATCAGCTTTTAACCCAGCATAAAGTATACCCATCCACACCATGAGCAGCTAGTTTCTCTAGGAGAATGCTTTTCTACCATTCGGCTTCAAAGCCTCTAATTCCTCTCAAATATCATCAAATAATCTCTCTGAAGTTAATGAAAGTGGTCAAGTTATATTGTTTCTCTTTGAATAGGCTGAAGCTTTTCCAAAGAAAACAAGCCTCTGTTACTCTGTTGTTGTTGCACTACTTTTTGCAAAGTCCTTAAAATAATTTTTGAAGCTTTGGTTTGAATATACCCACTACTGCTAACATTTAAAAGAGTTAATATAAATATGGTAACCTCTTTCATGGAATATATGTAAATACTTGTGCATGGGCCAGCTATTCAGTGATTCCATTTTTCTCAGATATATTTCTGATATAGATTTGTTTTAATGTTTTTCACTTTTTACATACCAATATGAAATACCAGTCATTCAACCAGAGTGTTAGACAATCTCTGGGACAGTTGTCTCCACCTTCAAAGGGAAGTTCAAATACATTAGTCTTACTTTGATTACCTCTTGGAAACTAAACTGATTGTATTTACTCACAAGACCTAAGTTAAATGTAACTTGGTATAGCCTCTGTTCAGGAGTGGAACAGCAAAGCAGTAATGAGTTTATGGACTCACTTTGCCATCATGCACTCACCTTCACTATTTCCCTGTTGCTTATGTTAACTTACTTACCCTTCAGTCTTAATCTGAGTGCTCTCCCCATAAGTTTTGACTTTGCAATGGAGTGCTATAGTTATGGCAGCTTCAGGAAATGTTAAAAAAAAAAAAAAAAACAAAACCAAAAACAAAACCAACTGAATGAGGTAAAGGTTTACCAAAGTTTTATTGCCAAAAATGTTCTTAAGAAAACCAAGCCCTGTACATGAATCTGAAATGTCTTGAATTCCTGGGTTACATGGTTTAAAAATCCAGATGAGGGAGAATAATTTGTCATTTGAATTGTGAGTTTATTTAAACTCTAGAGTCAGAATTAAAGCTATGATAAAACCATTTTTAAGTAGACATAAAAAATTATTTTAAGACTTGTTAAATATCTTTAATTGCTTTTGAATCTCTATTAATGATCATAGTTCTACCTTAGCTAATAGCTTTTTCTTCGTTCTCTCATTCCTACTTACAGTACTGTTAATAGCAGAGGTTGGAGCAGGGTCAAGGCACCCATTTATGCTGATGCTTTGCAGAGTTGTCTCTGCCATGATACACTCCAGAGAGAAGGAATGAATCCTCAGCATGTCTCAGCTTACAACGCTTTCAGTATCTGATAGCAGTTCCATGTAAAGAAGAAGGATAATGTAAGGCATATGCACTGTTAACTTGATGAATTAGGTTCATGTTACTGCTCTACTGCATACGTTTTTTCGAAATCTCAGTAGCTATTATACATTACTGTTTTGGAAACTCAAAAATGCTTCATAAATATCTTACTTCTGTCCTCACTGATCCTCAGATCCTTCAAGGAAAATAGGAACATGTAACATACCAGATTGGACTAATCTGAGAATATTATTGCCACAGAACAAGACTGATAATTACAGTTTTTCTACAGCATCTTTACACTAAAAAAACCACATTCCTTTATGATGAATTCTGAATGCACAGAAAAATAGCTTAAAATACATTTTAAGTAAAGAATTTATCTACTCATATTTTTTCCCCAGATTTTTATTCATTGTTTCTCTGCGTGGTTGCACACACACACACCCCACCTACCCACCCCCCACCCCACCCCATGTTTTATTAGCTTGTTTACAGGGATATGATGGTAAACATTTATTTTTCAAAAGATGAATACACTTACTAAGAATGTCCTTGGTAGGCAAAAAACAAGAGAAACTTATGTGTATTAGAAGTGTTTTACTGTCACTTGTGCCATTGTGTTTAAAATTTATTTCCTCCTTCGTAGGACTGAGGTAGGTTGTACTGGCATAAACTGTTATGAGCACTGTGCAAAAGCTAAGAGAAGTCGCATTTCTATTAATCTTGCTTGTTTCAGAAGAAATGTGTGTAAAGATAAAATGTGTATTCTACAGTCAGATCACTTGACAAGATCACCATGCTGTGCATGCTGAAACACTAATGGAAATCACCTCCACTTTTGTATTCTTATGAATTATGTCTTCCTTGCTGTTTCCACATTGCTTGAAAATAATTAATTTTCTTTGAATGACTTCCAACATAGCAATACCTGACAGTATCATTGTCTAAATTCACTTTGACATCAATGTAAGGCAGTCAAAACCATCTATCCCCATACTCAGGAGAGAGCACCCAAGTGAAAGAGTAAGGTGCTCTGGGGTAAGGGAGAAGGAGATTCTGCACATTTCAAGGACTTAGAAAAGCCAAACAAAGCTCAGCCAGCTGGGCAGCTCTGTTACGTGATAATCAGTTTCACTGAGAACTGGTTTGTAGAAGAGGTCTACAGATTTTTTCCACATTCTAAACAGTTTGTCAAGCATGTCACGGAGAGCTATGTGACCATTTATGGGGAAACTAAAACCATCAAGCATTATTGCCAGTCTTACAGAAGAAAAAGATTCTCATGTAGCCACCAGACAGGAGTGTTGTGATAGTACTTTTAAGGTCATGTTTGAGCTACTTATTCCCACTAAAAGTCATGCACATCACACAACAGCTTCCGATACTCTGTAGTGGATAATAATGAAGGGTCAGAAAAGCCCTATCTACATCAAACTCAGAGATCTCAGATCATTACTCAGAGATTCCTGGGTTTACCATGAATAGGTTAGGTGGTCTTTGGTCAGGTGTCTACACTTTTTGGTTGCCTCTAGGTCAGGGGAGTGCTTCACCTAAACCTGAATCTAAATCATGTTGCAAATGACAACATGAATTTAAATTGAACTTGCAATGCACAGATGATCTTCTGTACTAGGTAGCACATCAGCTCACCTAGACTAAATAATGGTGTGGAAATCAGAAGAGTAACTACGTAAGGTGACTTCCACTTATGTAGTGCTTTTCTTGTTTTACTCAGTAAAGGCCAGCTTAGGTGGTCAAATTTTCAGCTGGAATCTTTAAACTCCTGAAAGGTAAATCTATTTTCCACCACAATGAGAGTGAAGTCATATTTGAAGGAAACATTATTTCAAGCCAAAAAAACCTCCTCCACTTTGAGCTACATGTATCTGAAATTTGTAGATGTCTGGAACAAGAGGAGTGTATGGACTTCAAGAAACCTGATACCCTTCATAGATGCTGCAAACTGCATTAACTAAAAAATATTACAAGGTTACAAGATAAGCCTTTAAAATGAAAAATATAGTGCATCTGATAAAAGGAAATGCATAAAAATTGCCCCTCAAGTCTTATGTTCTCTAAGGTGTTTTGGAACCTGCGTAGGATTTTGATTTCCCTTGAAATCCTAAACACAACTTAGGCACTTGAATACCTAGGAGGTTCTGGACACAAACCGGTAATAAATATGATAGATTTTAAAATTCTCCACAGAGAATCCTCAAGCAGCAAAAAGAACGTGTAAAGAAAATTAAAGATCTGGTTTTACTTGCCTTTGGGAGTTCTTTGGTGATTGATTTTCCATTTCTCAGGCAGGATTTTTATCTTCAGTTGTCTTTGTCCTGCTCTTCGACTTCGTTTCTTCAGATTTGCCCTTTCTTGTTTTCTCACTGTGTTGATAACCAGTAGACTGGATTACAATTTTAGTACTATGTTGTCCACTGTATATGCCAACCATAAAACATGTTAAAACAAAGCAGCACCTTACTGTTTCAAATATCTGTACCTTAGTAATGTTATCTTTAGGCACAGGACATTAATTAGTAAAACTCAGCTATAACCAAGGCATATTTTCAACAGGTAATAATTTTGCCTGCTTTGCATGGTTCCTCTTTGATACACTTCCTGTAGTTCTAATCTGTCATTAATTCTTTATATATTTTCCATTTTCCTTTCTACAGAATTTAGTATTCTGTATTTGATCCTTCATTTTGTTTTTGCATTTAATAATTTGTGGTTTCCCCCACAGAATCATACTTCAGTTATGTGAGGAAAGGAACATGAATCCTTTTTTTTTCTCTTGTGAGCTTGGTTTCCTTCAGTTTCAGAATTTGAATTGCCTTCTCCATTACATGTAATTTCTCACAGAGTGGATGGTAATAACATGTTTTCCATCAGTGAAAAAAGAATAGTTCCTGTATAAAAAATGTGGTCACTCCCTTTCTAAAATCCTTCCTTTCTCTCTATTCTCTCTTGTGTAGTTAAACTGTGTCTGTGCTCTGTAATTTTTTTTTTTTTTTGCCAGATACAAATGAAACAACAATTCATGTCTTCATCTCTGTGTGTCAACAGACTGTCCTTAAACTAGATTCCTGCTGCTCTAACTCTTGGCATGACATGAAACATTTGTTGATAAAAGCTGTGATAACATCACTTGAGGTGTGTTCCCTTGTACATGTCTGCTATGTGTGCTTGTGACATCTCTTCTTGTACAGCGGGAAGACCTAGCAAGGTTTTTGAAAAAATCAGACTTCATGTAAGAACATGCACTAAGGGAACTTGTCCAAAGCCCTGAGTCATCACCTGCTGCCTGGGTCAGCACTGCCTGACATCTGGTGAGGTCTGCTCCTGCTGTCATCCACAATTCAGCAGTTTGGCTGCAATCCTGTAAAAAAGCATAGCACAAGTCAAGCTTCACTCCACCAACATCCTCATCGTGACTATACATCTAATAGAGGTTGTTCTCATTTGTGTTTACATTACCAAGGTGGTAAAACTCAGAGTACAGATGGAAGGTTTCCCATTTGGTCTTTCCTGTTATTTCAGTGGGCAGGTTTAAATAGTTCCCCAAATCAAGTCAAATCAGAGGAGATAGTGATTGAGCTGTCCTACTTAGAAGGAAAAAAAGGATTTTCACAGTCTGAAAAGACCTAATTTTGGGGTCCTTTAGCATGCACACAAATAAAAAGGCATTGCTCTTTTGAAGATTACAAAGAACTGGCCATGAAAAACTTCACAGCTTGATCTGTTTTCTGACCATGTATAAAGCTGTACATACACACTGACTGTAAAGGCATTAAATGGCTGGGACAGAAGGCACAATTGGCCTTTTTTTAGGGATGGGTCAGTAAGAAACAGACACTTCTGAGCTGCAGTGCTGTGCAACTGTTTCCCAGCACAGTGCAGCAATACTAGACAGCAGCAAAAGGCATAAATTACCAATTGCCATCTTTTTTATCAGCTAAGAGAAAATTTTGGCAAATGTCGAGCTGTCTTATTAACACAGAAGACACAGAGGGCACCTCTACGGAATTACAGTGCTCTAAAAATTAACTTATTTTTAACCTATGCTGTATCCTAATCATAAATTGCTTTCATTACAATTGCACAGATATAATTTACGGATGTAAATTCATACGAATTCAAACTTGTCTACTTTTTCAAATGTGATTAAGTATAGCTGTTTATTGGTCCCACACATAACATAAAGCAGCAGGATCACAAATATAAAAAATGTGGGGAAAAGAAAGTAACATAATTTATACATAATGCCTAATTTAATGTACAAATGAGACTGGGACAGAGAAGGGGAAAAGTCTTTTGGACAGGTAAATATAATTAAAAAGTACCCTTCTGAAAAACCTTTGTTGTGAACAGTTCATCTGAAACCAGCACACTTATACTAGAAATTTGGTCTCTTATAACAACAAGTAACAAATTTGTGAAATATGATGTTTTTGTAAATTGGTCTTTATAACTCTACCTAAGAAAAGAGCAAATAAGAAATAGGGCTGCTGTGTCAACAACATCACAGAAATGTGTCACAGCCAGTTAACGTGGTTGCTTGCCAGAAAAGTAAACACTTTCTTTCAGTAGGATGTCAACAGAGGCACGAACTTTAGCATCCCACAGCCCTGGTGAGATTCTTGCTATCAGTCTGTTAGGATATATACAGTCCATCTTTTTCTGAATGTGCAATAAGCTTGAGTACATCCATTAAAACTATTTAGATAATTCAGCAAAGGAAATCTCAAATATGGGTAAAGAACCAGTGCTTCAATCCTTTGAGGGTTTTTTTCAGTCTTAACTACTGGATTTTCACTATAGTTCATCACCTTTTTTTAGTGTGTTCTGTCATTTTTTTTTACTCTGCATCTTTAAACATATTTGCTTATGCCATACTAGCCAGAGAAGTACATAAGGATGTCTACACTCCTCACCAGAACATCAGTGTACATACATCTGTCATTAGATGTACTGAAGGATGTAATTTCAAGAATCAGAGGAAGAGGGACTGAGCTCTGTTATAGTAGTCTATTGTAGGGTGCCAGTGCAGGGTTTCTTCCACTAGTGGCAAAACTGTTCAAAGACAATTCAGCTACTCAAATTTACATCAGCTGAGACCTGGGTCCAGAGATTTGAAATGTAGACTGTTGTGAATGGCACAGTGCAACAGTGAAGCAGCATTAAAATAGAACTGGCTTTCATTTTGTTGCTACAAATAGTCAACATTATCAACTTGTGCTATTAAACAATCATGAGTTGCTGGTAATGATGCTATGATGGAGAATAAACTGAGTTATTTTTGTTTTCTATTTTCACTCTAAGATTACACTTTTTTTTTTCTGTAGTGTTGAAGTGGAATAATAACATGTTTTTCAAGGAAAAGCAATCTTAGGTAATGAAAGTTCTTCAAAATTTAGAATAGTCTGTAAATTGCCAAGTAACATAAGACTTGCAATGATTTTCCAAAACCAGAAATGTCATTGGACGTCCAATGTATTAAATGATTGCTGAATAGTTCACAGAGCTGTCCCCGTATTTCTAAATATTGCTTATGGCTTGGCTTTGCTGAGTATTCTTTCAACAGCTTTTTTTTTTAAAACCTTTCTCTTATTCTTTGTTATTTAATATTTGCACTGTGTGGATTGTCATCTTAGCCAATAGATTTTTTTCCTTCATATTTGGAAAAACTTTTAAACTGAATAGTTAATGATGGTGCATAATAAATACTAAACTGAACAGCTCTGAGTATTCTTCCAGATTTTTCCAGTAGTGACATCCTGAAGATTTATGAAGGCTGTTATGAACATCTAAATCCATTCATTCAAATGCTTACAAAATTATATTTTGCCACTAATTACTAACCACTATTTCCACAAGTTAGTGAAAAAAAATCCATTTTTTAAATTGTATTGCAGCTTTGAAAAGTTCTGTATGAAATCACACAATCATAGAATCATACTGTTTTGTACTATAACAGGTTACAAAGCAAGCACTGAGAATGCTGGGGTATTGTGACAAATAGACAATACTTGTGTCAGCTGTTTTGACACTCAGTATGAGAATTTGCTGGGCACTTTTAATAATCAAGATTCTGGAAGCTTAAAAGTAAAAGTAAGTAAGGGGTCATAAACGTATTCGTAAGTATACACAGCAGCCTTCTCTGAAAGGTAAAGATTTCATGAAATTGTACCATTGGGGTTGTAAATCTCCTTCTATGCCTGAGATTCATCAGATCTTAAGTTCCGGTACTGTTATATTTTTCTAAGTTCAGGTCATTTAATAAGTCTAAGAACTGGGCTTGGATTTTGAAAAATTTGGTTGAGATGCTTATTTTTCCCTCTAATTTTCTTGTTTATATTTCTGCATGGCCTGAAATCTATGTTTCAAGTAACCTGGACAAAGCATAAAACTGCAATCAAATGAACTGGGATTTTTCTCTGATGTGCCACAGATTTCCTAAGTTAATATGGGCCAGACATCTTAATTGCATCCACACTAGACTCCCATGATACCCTAATGGCTTTACATTCTTCACCTTCTTCTGCTACTTTACTGCCCTCTGTCTCCTTAAGTGTCAAGGAACTGTAGGACATGGGCATAGGGACTTAACAATGGAGGCTGAAACTTCATGTTTGTTCATATGTATGGTTGTTCTTCTCTAATTATATCAGCTGTTGGACTTTTGTTTAAGATCATAATGAGACATAAAACATTGAAAATATGTCATCAGTTTCAACTGTTGTTTTTTTTTTTTTAAATTTGAATAGCAAGGCATGCTCATCTTGTACATTTGTTTAGTCAATTTATTTTAAAGAATATGCAGTAGGTCATTGCTCCAGTCCTTCTGAAACTGTGACTGTAACAGTCACAAACACAAATTCAGAACATTTGAGGCAATATTATTTTAGCTCTAGTTGTCATGAATTGTAAGCAGCAGCTTAAAATAGTGAACATTAACAAATATTAGTTAATGAGTTAGGTAGGGCAGAGATCTGCCGTGAGAATGAAGGTAGTTTATATAGAAAGCATGCAAAAATGGGCCAGATGCTATGTCAGTTAGATAAACTTTCTTCATAGACAGCTGCTCCGAATGCAAGAGACAATCAACTGCTGACAGCTGCTGTTATTTTCATAAATATTAATACCTTGGTGGCATTAGCCTTTACTTGAGATTAATAATTATATCGTAAAATGTTATAATCAAGAGAATGTCACTTCCACATAGTTTTACATTTAAAAAAATAAAAATTTCAAATTAAAGTAATAAATGTTCAAAAAAGGACTGAAATCATAAAGCTTAAGACATTACTGGCCTCTGGAACAACATAAAGCCCAGGCTTCCAGAGCAACACTTGTAAAGATTATGTTACTGCTGTATTGCGGTTATCAACCCAATCATAATTATTAGCATGCAGTAAGTATTCCTAGATGCTGAAGCCTTAATAGTCAGTTTCTTTGCTATTCTTTATTCATGTATAACCAACTGTTATTTCTATAGACCAGGCGTCCTCAAACTGTTTAACCAGGGGGCCGGCGCGGATGCAGCGGCAGGCAGCCATCTGCGGCTGCTTGGTTTCCCCCTCAGCTCCCGGCGGGGGGGCGAGGGGGTCTGTAAATATCGGGGGGTGGATTGAGGACCCTGGGGGCCATATCCAGCCTGCGGGCCGTAGTTTGAGGACCCCTGCTATAGACCATGATAGCAACATATACCAAATACATTCAATGTAAGTAGATGTGTTTCTAATTACTACTGTAAAGCAAAATAATTTATGTATTAGAACATCTGTACAAACAATACTGTTAATGAAGAGCAAGTATTCAACATGTATTAACCCTTTTTTGTAGGTATAGAGTCATTAGCTGTCATACCACAGCGTTTGTAAGGAGCAGCTTTATAACGAGACCAACAGATATAACCAGTTATGTACGATTATGCTTGAGAACTCACATTTAATTTTCCACATCGGCAGCTGCAAAACAGGAAATTTTAGTCATTAGACAAAATGGAGTCTCAGCTTTAAATTAATTGTAATCTACAGACATTCGTTATTAATGAGAAAGTTATTCTTGATATAGTTTTGAAAACCATATCACAGTTGGACACTGTGCTCCACATATACACATATATACTTTTGAATTTTCATGTTAGAAGTGTTACTAGTTAAAACCGTGATATGGTGTATTTGCTAACAAAACCAGAGGATGATACTGTGTGAGACCTATAGTGAAGGGCAACACAACTTTCTGAGCAAACAATGGGGACAGGAGCAAGTCTGGATGGAGTTGTGGTTAGAGACATTAAAAGACACTGAAAGTGGCTTGCAACTACAGCCCACCAGGCAGTGTTGCAAAAGTCAGCACCAGACCTAAAGGATAAAGGCAATCATGAGAAGGTCAGAGTTCTTGAACCAACATGGACAGGAACTTCACCCCATGGCTCTTGGTTGTGTGACAAAGGATCTCAGACAAGATATGTGACTTGGGACCTAGTGCTGTATTTTACCATGAAAATATCCTACTGAGCTGTAAGGCAGTCTGTAGGCTTCTTACAAGAAGTCTTATCTTAGAAGTGAAACCCAGCAGTAACCCAGAGACAACTCCAACAGAAGAAGGTGTAAAGTAGCTAGATACCCAAGAAAACCACCAGAAGGTACAAAGATAACACCTCAGCAATACTGAGGATCAGCCTGATGCCAAGAGCATATTTCCATGCCTAGCTGTCACGTGTGGACAGCAGAGACTCACTTGGTGCCCATACTGGGAGTGGCAAGCACGATATAGCAGTAGTCTAGCAGCATATTATTTCTATCTGTATGCTCCATGCTATGCGTATCAGCCAATAAATAATATTTCTGTACTCATGAGTTCTGCATAATGCTGTTTGTGGAGACTCATCACGTGGTTCAGGGAGTCCAAGTAGATGTGAACCAGTACAGAATGGATTAGATCTATACTTATGTATAGGTCTTCCTATAAAATTCCTGTGAAATCCTGACCATTCAGACACCGTACTACTAGAAATTTCCAAAAGGGAGTACAAATCTAACAGCACAAATACTGTAGAAGAGAAGAACTAAGACAGGAGGAAGGTGAAGGTGTCTTTACTATGCAAGTTAATGGTGGTCCTAGCCATGGCTGTAGAGCAGGATATGTGGAAAATCCTTCATGTACTATACCTTGACTCGGCCATCTTTAGGAGGCCCTTCAAAACTAAAGTTCCTGATCATCAGCATTTCAAAATTCTTATGCTTATGCATGGACTAGATGTTGCCTTACAAGTCTGATGAGTGGCTCGGATCAGGGGGAAACAGCCCTTCCATTGAATCACAAGCATCAGAGAGGATCTCCTTTCTTTCTAAACTCCTCAGAAAGAAGTCTAGGTGTGGGTAGACCCAATGCTAGTCTCAGACTTGGTCAATGGATTTAGGTATAAAGGATTAAATGTCCAGTGGTGGGGTGGAAGACAGTCCTCCTGTTGAGTCATGAGGTTCAGAAAGAATCCTCTTGCTTTTTAAACTCCTCAGAGAGGAGTCTAGGTGCAGCTAGAGCCAATCCTTGGTCAGCAGGTTTAGATCTAAAGGATTATATGTACTGCCACTCATCAGAGTTAACATTTGTCTGTCAAAGCCCAGTTGAAGAACTTTCACTGGGTCAATATCTGCCCATCAGAGTCCAGTTAAGGACCTTCACTGAAACAGTTTCACAAAATTAAAAAAAAAAAAAAGAAAAGATGATTTATTAAGGGGACAGGTGTAACAAGTTCAGAATTTCCATTTTTAAATACATTTACTGCAAAAATCAAGCTCAAGATGAAAGTATAGCACTTTTGGTAATATTGTCCTGGATTACATCCAATGTAGTTGGAGGAGCAAGTCTTACCAAAAGATGTCCATGTTTGGGAAGGAGAGCCAGGCCCGTTGACCTGTCCTGTAGTTAAAGATTTTGTTCTCATAGAAAAAAAAAAAAAAAAAAAAAAGAGAATTCTACAATGTCAGATTTTGTACTCGTGGTGAGGTGAGTCTAAGTTAATTATTGTGTGCTGACAGGCCCTTAACAAGGTATCAGCTCGAGGAGGTCAGTTGGGCCTGGTGGTTCAGGGGGGGATTTGGTACAGAGAAAACTTTCTGTTTACAGATGTGTGGGAGTCTTCCCAGCCCTCACTGAAGCAACACCAGGCTGTGAGGCCCCCACCTCACCCCAGGCATCGCTCAGTTGGTTGCTTGTTAGACCGCATTGGTTCTGTTCTGTGAGACAGACATTCTGTTCAAGCCAGACTCCCAAATTCACTTTGACCTGAATACAGTTGTCACTGTTAGGACAAGATGGGAGCAGGGGGAGAAGAGGGAAGCACACTGCCACATTAGATATAACAGGGGCACCTTAAATTTTATCTGACATGCACACCTGCCTTGTCTTGGTGGCATGGCTCTCCCTTCCAGGCTGAACAGCTGGGAATGTCTTCCCAGTTACAAGACACCCAGCTGCAATATCCCCATTCAGGAGACCATCAGACGCAATGGGGAAAAGCTGAGTGTGAAAGAGGGCAGGAGCAACTTCCCTTTGAGACTGAATTTCATGTTGTCATCTCAGGGGAGAAAGAACTCAGTATTTACCTGTTCCTACCAATCCTGTGCATTGTGTGAGGCAAGGAGAGGATCCAGCACCTAAGTTTGGCCTGTGCTATTGCTTCTGCTTAGTCCAAAGGATACACCTGTTTTAGACTTAATATTCATAATTTCAGCTTTTTCTGTAGGGTAACTATGGTACAGCAGTAAAAACTCACTGTTTTGGCATGCTTCTTTTTTCATAACACTTGGCCTGGGGTATCAGCAGTCTTTGACACTTGGTTCAGTTTTGTGAGATCTTGAGGCTTGGCTCAGCTTTATTTGCTGCTTTACTTAGCAACAAGATGGCTAAAGCTAAGACATACAACATAGAAGTCCAAACAAAAAGATGGGGCTGCAGGCAACAGTACTGGCAATATACCGGTTGTACTGAACAAAACTATATATGAAGCTCTAAGAAAACCAACAGTTAAAAGAGCAATCTAGGAAGTTCAGCGATCAGACCTTTCAAGGACTACCTGAAACTGATCTAGTGGAGGCCAGCGTTGTCCTGCCTGACTGATGGCTACCTGGCCACTAGAAGCTTATCAGGTTTCTTCAGTAGGAAGAGTGAACATACTCATATTTAGCCATTCCCCATGCTCCCCGTAGCCACCATTTATGTCTATCATTAGGTAACTGGTAACACATATTGCATATGACCCTGCCTACAGAGTCTATCTGAAGAGCAAGATGACCAGTTACAAATTAACTGATAGAGGAAAGGACAAAATGTGCATGGTTACTGTGTCTATTGAGAAAAGAAATCAAAGGTCTGGTTCCTAGAATTTATCCTAGCCTACCCCAGTCCTACACTGGAAAAATTTCTTCTTATCTTATACTTTATGATAGGATCATTGAAATTGCTTAAATATTTGCCTAAAGCAAAGAAATTAAAACAAATGTTTTTAAGACCTTAATAAAAATAAAATAAATTCATTTTTTCAAGACTTCATTGATTTCTTTTTCATGTTTTATCGTCTATGAAAGTTTTTATTTACTTATTTTCCTCAGGTTTTTACAAAGATAAAACTTAAACAGGTCTGTATTAACAGAGAGGTCCTGAATTCACAAACTTATACTCCTGTTTAGGTGAATCGCGTGCTGGAATTGCTCCAAAATGCAAGTCAAGGGAATGTTTAAATAATGATTTACCAATTTATGAATCAATTACAAAAAAAGCTAACTAATTAAAAAACTAAGAATTGTTCAAAAACGTTTTGTGATAAAACTATTTTTCTCCATAGCAGATCGTAGGTTGCTATGTTCTGTGTTTCTGACCAAAACAGCATTGAGAACACACCCATGTTCTAGCTATTACTGAACAGTATTTACACAACATTAAGGTCTTCTCTGTTTCTCATGCTGCCCCTTCAGTGAGCCCATTTGGGGTGCACAAGGCATTGGGAGGGAACACAGCTGGGACAGCTGACCCAGACTAATCAAAAGGATTTCCCAAACCATACGATGTCATGCTCAGTGATACCAGTTGGTGAAAGAACGAGGAATAGGAAACATTTGAAGTTAAGGCATTTGTCTTCCCCAGTAACCATCACGTGTGATGAAGCCCTGCTTTCCTGGAAATAGCTAAACACCTACTAGCCGACTGCTTTACTTACTGAACCATCTTTATTTCAGCTCACAAGTTTTGCACTTTTACCCTTACAATTCTCTCCTCCACCACACCAGGGATGAGTGAGCAGCAGTAGCCTGGGGCTCAGCTGCTAGCTGGGGTTAATCCACATCACACACTGGAGACAAACAGCAGCACTGAGTGTGCTGCTGGACAGATTTGAAAAAGAAATCAGGCTCTCGGCTCTTGTTTAATGTATTCATGGTAAAATGAGGAATTCACTTGAAAAAAGTGAATTTGACATAGGCAAAGACTCAAAATATCTTGAATCTGTTGACTTCAGCAGTCACAAACCAGCTATCTGACGTAGCGATAAAGACCAAAATTTATTGGTTGTAGAAAAGACACATTTTTCATTACCAAAGAAACCTATTAGCCATTAACATAGTTTGCTGTAGCAATAAGAAGTAACTTGAGTTACGTGATGGAAGACTACATAGGATGTATAATGACAATTATATTCTGTGCCATTATTATATTGGGAAGAAATGTAATATATAGATACTGGTTGAAAACAAATTCTGCCTCAGCATGTCTGGATACATTGCAAGAAAAAAACATGCCAGAGCCTCGTCTGAAATCTATTTTCAGTCCTGTTCTTAGATGGTGACCAAAACCAAAATGAGAATCAAAACTCATGAACAGAAGTTATCTAGCAAAGGGGCAAAAGAAATCCAGATAGAAATTTTGCAAGTTCAATCAATCTTTACTTGCAGCATAGGATGGAAAGAAATAGTAACTAAATCACAGTATCATGCCTTTCTAACTGAGGAGCACTGTAGAGTGCAAAAAACAGAAAGCTATTGGTAATGTAACTCTGTGCCCTATTTTGCTAAATAAAACACCCTGAGATCAGTTCATACTACACATCAGAAATGAAAGAAAGTAACCAGTGACTACTGAAAGTCAAAATTTCCAACAGACAAAACATAAGAAAGACAGAAATTCTATTTGTCAGGGCCAATCCCTTTTCTGAACATCTGATTTGAATAATTAATTTGAAAAAAAATTAAAACCAGCTTAAATATGAGTCTCTGTGGACTTCTTCTCAAATAAACCTTTTTGTTCCCCCATTTTCTAGTATGGAGAGGTTTTTTTGCCCTTCAAAACCAAAGTATTCTTAAAAATATATTATGTATAAAAATTAGGACAATTGACTAAAATGAAGGAATCAAATTAATTGCTCCAGAAAATGTGTTTACTTGGTTTGATATTGCCTCACACATCTGCCTTGTGCTACAGTATCTTGGTCCCCTGCTGATCATAACAGTATTTTGAAAGATTTAAGAATATTTTATTAACTGTAATGGTTAGAAATAAATGCTCATAGGTGAGTTGGAATACAGCTGTTCTGTATACATTGCTCCAAAAGTAGATGAAAAAAGACATAGCTAAGCTTTTGTGGCTGGCATTTCAGAAAGAAGTCTCAAAAACTATAATAATAAACTTTAATCTTACAACTATAATTAAAAAAACCCTATTAATAAACCAAATCAACTATAGACATAATACACTTTAGACATAATACACACTAAAAGTGTCTACATTTAAAAAATCTAGACACAGAAGTGAAACAGTCTTATCTGATGCAATATTCTGCAGAAGGAAATAACTGTGGAAGAGGCAGTCACTATTTAGCATGTTGTTTGTCTTTTCTTTTAGAAGGAATGTTGTATATAATATTGTAAATTTGTTATGTCTATTTACATAGGAAGAACACCAAACAAATAAAACGTTCTGTCTTTCGCTTTACTTATAAAGTACCAAATAGAGCTACTTCATTTACTATGTATAAGCAGCAAAAAGAACTTTACTTTGGTCTGAGAAAGTAATAAACACAAATTACAGGGCAGCAAATATGGACTTCTAATGGCATCAGTGTTGTATGGAGACACAGCAAAAGTGTAAAACCAGGCTTGGCTTTGGAAATAGCAAACAATGTAAATCCTATTCCAGATGGTAACAGTTCTTTAAAAGTTCAAAAGAAGTTATTTAAAAAGAGTGAAGAAACCAAACTAGGTAAAGCAGATAGCCCAGAGACAGCATTAGCAGATTACATAGTACAGTAAATCCAGGCTGGCAATGGAGAACATTATGTGACTTTGCTTCAGCTCATTAATGTCTTCATCATTGTTGTAGTATTATATCAGACCACTGAGTGAAAAAAGGAAATTATGCTTTATAATTTACAAAAAAACATGTTCCTTTAAAGAAAGGGTTATATTTTCACAGTTCATTGAGGAAGGAATAAGCACAGCTGTTGGAACCTGGCTAAGATATGGCTGATCTGCTTATACTTATTTCTTAATCATTTGCAACGTTGCTTCAAACATTACTTATTGCTTGAGTATGAACATGTCAAACAGAGCCTCCAAGAAAATTGTTTGGTATTGTGATTTAGATATTTCTTTATGTTTCAAAGGCTTCATGTACAACTTGTTAGATGTCAAGAAAAAGCTAAAGATTTCTGACAGAGCTTTGCATATGTGTCATGTACTACCTCACCAGCTATACCTCCTATACTGCAACAGTGATTGATGTAAAAGGTCTCCTGAACACATACAGTGTAATCTATAAAAAAATAACTTTATCACTTAAGAGGTAGGGCTAGACCCTCCAGGAGGATAAATCAGACCATTAACATGAGCTAAGCCCTGGACTCATAGAGTATCATATGAATAATGTGTCCTGTATTCTGCTAATTGTCTACTGTTTTTAAATATCCAGGAAAAAACATAGTCTTATGTAATAAAAGAAGGCAGTAAAACCTTCTGAGAAACCATCTATCAGCACTAACTGCCTCTATCACATGAAAGAAATGTTCCCAAGTTACCCAACAGTCATTCAGAGTATGACAAACAGAAGAAAACCTGCTGTATTTAATATTATTTTCTACCTTAAGAGAATACTGCAAAGACAAACTGGACATCCATTATAGTAGCAGTGTCACTGAAATAACAAATACTCTAAAGTGAAAAAAATAGCTACTGGAACTTTTGGGGACATTTCTGCCAAGGATCAACCAGAAGGCCTGCCCAATTTCTATTTCCCAACAGTGTCATCTTGCAGTGGACATTCAAAAACTTATACATAGAGTCTTATGTAGAAATCCTCTATATTAACTGACTCTACCACTATAACATCTGACTACATCATCTGGGGAAACATACATACCATTAATTCATGTGATGTAAGGAAGAGCAATTAAGTAAGAAGTGGTTAGGCCTTGTCAGGGATCATACATGACTCACCGCTTCTTTATCCTTCTCTAGTCCAGTACTTATGCACAAGAGCACTGTACCATTTATGCAAGTGCATCAGGCGGACAATAATCATAAATCTGTAGTGATAAGTCATTGGCATTTCTGTCATGACATTTTATAATTCTATTGCATTGTTACTGCTATAAATCTTATTTTGCTAATGAAATAAGTGTCTCTTAATAGAACGACCTTTTTCTCTGGGTGTGATGTTCAAATTTGTGATAGGTACTGTAGGGTGTACTTCTCTTATCTCACATGTGTACAGTTTAAAAGCCTCAAGTGATCTTAAGGTTTTTTTACTTTTCAAAAATGAAAATATTTTCAAGCTTAAAAATCATGCAGAAAGTGGCTGCTATGCAGAACAATTTCCATTGTAACTTGTTATTTCCAAGTTACTGAAAACATTTGCCTTTTTAAATAACAAGTTCCATATTCCATCTGTGTCCAAAGGGTAACACTTTAGAAGCAATTGAATAGAACCTAGTCCACTTACTGAGAGAAAATATCTGGTCTTTGTTTTTGTTTTGGATTCTTTGTGCCTACTTCCTTAATTGTACAATATCTCTTCTGATTTTCAAGAATACCATGAAATAAGTAGCTTTATGGGTTTGCTTTCAAAAATAAAAATGAAGAAATAAATGCATTTTATTGGTGGAACTTCATAACTAGTCATAAAAATAATCTATTATTCATAATAATATTTGTCTTTAAAGGAAAGGATTATGCATGTTCATTTCAAACTTGGTCTGCCAACTTTGCAAAGATGTTCTTTGCTGAATGTTGATTGGTTATGGGATCAGTAGCACAAATGTGGTTTTCCTCTCTCTTTCCAGTTGCAGGGAATGATGTTGGAAGAAACAGGAAGTGTCAGCTGATCAATGCTTGGCTCCAGCAGGATTTGGGGTTTTTTGGTCATGGGTTGATCTACAGGATGCCAGGCTTGCTAGTGACAAATGCAGTACAGCTGTCTCTAAGTGGGAAAAGGATCTTTGTACAGGAGTTAATAGGGCTCATTGAAAGAGCTTTAAACTACATTTGAAGGGGGAAAGTGATAAAACCAAGCTCGCTAGAGATAAGCCATGGGTAGTACAGCAATGTTTGAGGGACGGTGTGCTAGTGAGTTCCTTCAGTCTGATCCATGATGTGCTGAGTACACTTGAATATGTTTGAAAAGTACCTGTACTAGTTCTCACAGTGCCCTAGGTATTTCAGTGGGGGTAGGGGATGGAGATCCACATGGTAGCAAAGACAGAAAGGTTGTTGATAAGTTAGAAACCACAGAAGCACCCAGGAACAGTCACACAGGAATTAAGGCTTCATCCCCCAAAATGGTGGCAGGACCAACAGTCAACTGAAGTGCATCCACACCAGCACATGCAGCATGGGCAACAAACAAGAGTAGCTGGAAGAAATTGCACAGCAGGAAAACTATGATGAAGCTGTAATCACAGAAACATGGTGGGATGACTTGCATGACTGGAGTGCTGGAACACATGGCTGTAAGCTCTTCAGAGGGACAGGCAAGGAAGGAGAGAGACAGGCAAGGAAGGAGAGGTTGTGGGGTAGCCCTGTATGTTAGGGAGTGATTTGACAGTTTAGAGCTTGATGATGATGATAGTAGGGTTTACTGTTTACGGGTAAGGATCAGGGGGAGGGCCAACAAGGCAGATATCATGGTCGGAGTCTGTTATAAACCATCAACCATGAAGAGATAGATGAAATATTCTATGAGCAGCTGGGAGAAGTCTCACAACTGCTGTCCCTTGTTCTCATGGGGGACTTCAGCTTACCAGATGTCTGCTGGAAATACAATAGAGCAGAGAGGAAAAAGTCTAAGAGGTACCTGGAGTGTGTGGAAGATAACTTCCTGACACAGCTGGTCAGGGAGCCAGCCAAGGAAGGTGCCCTGCTGGACCCGTTGTTTGTGAACAGAAAAGACTTGTGGGAGTTGTGATGGCTGGAGAACATCTTGGGCGTAGTTACCACAAAACCATAGCTTTCAGTTCTCAGAGAAGCAAGGATGAGGATCATCAGAACTGATGGCTTGCACTTCCAGAGGACAGACATTGGCCTGTGTAGAGGTCTGGTTGACAGAGTCCCTTGGGAGGCAGTCCTGAATGGCAGTAGAGTGCAGGAAGGCTGGACATTCTTCAAGAAGGAAATATTAAAAGCGCAGGAGCAGGCCATTCCTATGGGCCAGAAGATGACCTGGTGAGGAAGAAGACCTGCCTGCCTGAACAGAGAGCTCTGGTTGCAACTCAGGAAGAAGTGGAGAGTTTATGACCTTTGGCAAAAGGGGCTGGCAACTCAGGAGGACTACAAGGAAGTCATGGAGTTATGCAGGGAGGAAATTAGAAGGAGCAAAGCCCAACTAGAGCTTGGCTACTGCCATAAAAGACAATAAAAAATGTTTCTATAAATATATTAGCAAAAAAAGGAGTGCTGAGTAGAATCTCCATCCTCTGTTGGATGTGGGGAAAACCATAGTGACAAAGGCTGAGGATAAGGCTGAGGTACTTAATTCCTTCTTTGCCTCAGTCTTTAATCATAAGCCCAGTCGTTCTCTGGGTGCCCAGGCCCCTGAGCTGGAAGACAGAGACAAAGGTGCAGAATGAAGACGCCATAATCTAAGGGGAAATAGTGACCTGCTACACAATTTTGACATGTACAAGTCTATGGGGCCAGACACCATCCACCCAAGAGTACTGAGGGAGCTGGTGCGGGAGCTTGCCAGGCTCTGTCCTTCATTTATGAACAGTCCTGTCTAACCGGGGAGGTCCCAGAAGGCTGGAGGTCAGCCAGTGTGGTGCCCATCTACAAGAAGGGCAGGAAGGAGGATCTGGGGAACTACAGGCCTGTCAGCCTGACCTTGGTGCTGGGGAAGGTTATGGAGATCATCCTGAGCACTATGACACAGCTTCAGGACAAGGTGATTAGGCACAGCAGCACGGGCTTATGAAAGGAAGATCCTGCTTGAGAAATCTATGACAAGATGATCTGCCTAGTGAATGAGAGAAAGGTTGTGTATTTTTTTTACTTGTACTTTAAAAAAGCTTTTGACACCATTTCCCACAGCATTTTCTTGGAGACACTGTTTGCTCATGTGTTGCACTGTTGTACTGTTTGCTGGGTAAAAAAACTGTCTGAGTGGCTGGGCCCAGAGGACTGTGGGGAATGGAGATAAATCCAGTTGGCAGCCAATCACAAGTGGTTTTCTGTAGGGCTTATTACTGGGGACAGTTCTGTTTAATGTCTTCATCAATGATCCATATGAGAAGGTCAAATACATGTTCAGGAAGTTTGCCGATGACACTAAATTGTGCAGGAATGCTGATCTGCTTGAAGGTAGAAAAGTTCTACAGAGGGACCTGGTCAGGCTGGAGCGATGGGCCCAGGCCAGTCGTGTGAGGTTCAGCAGGGCTCAGTGCCGGGTCCTGCCCTTGGGTCACACCAGCCCCACGCAGCGCTACAGGCTGGGGCAGAGCGGCTGGAAAGGGCCTGGTGGGAAAGGGCCTGGGGGTGCTGGGTGACGGCCGGCTGGGCAGGAGCCAGCAGTGTGCCCAGGGGGCCCAGGCGGCCAGCAGCACCCTGGCTGGTGTCCCCAGCAGTGTGGCCAGCAGGACCAGGGCAGTGACCGTCCCCCTGCACTGGGCACTGGTGAGGCTGCCCCTCCAATGCTGTGTTCAGGCTTGGGCTCCTCACTACAAGAGGGACGTAGAGGTTCTGGAGCATGTCCAGAGAAGGGCAACAGGGCTGATGAAGCTTCTGGAGCACAAGTCTGATGAGGAGAAGCTGAGGAAAGTGGTGTTGTTAAGTCTGGAGAAAAGGAAGCTGGTGGGAGACCTTATCACACTCTATAACTACCTGAAAGGAGGTTGTGATGAGGTGAATATTCAGCTTGTTTTCCCACTGACAGGTGATAGAACAAGAGGAAATGGCCAGAAGTTGCACCAGGGAAAGTTTAGATTGGAAATTAGGAAAGATGCCACCACTGAAAGGGTGGTGAAGCATTGGAAGAAGCTGCCAAGGGAGATGGTGTTTCCACCTGGAGGTATTTAAAATCTGTATGGATGTGGTGCTTAGGGATGTGGTTTAGCAGTGGACTTGGCAGTGCTAGGTTTCTGTTTGGCCTTGACAGTCTTAAGGGTCTTTTCCAACCTAAATGATTCTATGATTTTTTAATTCTATGGGATTATTTTTTTTTTTTATGGACCAGTATTTTAGCTTTTTACTTCATAATTAGCTGGCATCTGTAAGAAAAAATATAATTATTTTATGCAAATGTGTAGGGGTTAATGCAGCAAAGTATACACTCTGATGCTTTTCATCATTGACATTCATTGACATGAGAGTCAAATGAGCAGAACAGAGATCGAAAGTTTGAGTACCACTTGCTAGCACGTTATTTTTGCAGGGCTAAGTATTACAAAGAGAAAAAAGTTGGGAAAAATTTATAGAGCAGGTGTAGGTCAGCCAGTCTTTACAGATCGTGGTGTCATCTTCTGAGCTGTTGTTTTCTTATTCATGAAAAAACTAGTGACAATTTTTTTTTTATTCCAAATCAGCATCCCAGTCCCATGCTGCACTTTGGACAAAGGACTTAACCTTGTCATTTACAAGACACTAGATGCAAATTCTCAGCTGCAGTGGTTATCTGGTGATCAGCATGTCTTGCTTTCTCCCTTTCATTAGTCCACAGGGTTATTAGTACCTTGCAGCCATAGTTTGAACAACTGGCTGCTGGCTTCACTTTGAGCAACATACGTTCAGCCCTAGCAGTAACTGGCTCCTCCAGTAGACATTGTGTAGATGTATTTCCACACTACCGACTTGATGTCTAATTTTGTGGTGGACCAGATTCCTCAGAAAACTGCTTCTTTGGCTCTGCAACAAACTATTCACTGGCAGTAAGAGCCCTCTTTCTCTGTTCACCTGAGCTGTAGTGTTTTGGTGCAAGCAAACACCTTTGGCTTTGACTTGTCTTAATGTCTCTTAGGCTGCCAAAGCAGTTTGTAAACACTGGGAGGAAGCTGTTATTTTGTGATCTATCACTTTTATGTTTGTACAGCATATGGCACTATAGGACTCACCTGACAGTTGAATTTAGGGGTCCCGAAATATAAGTGTTAAGAAATAATACGTTGTATCTAAATCCAACAATGATAGATGGAGACACTTAGAGACTAGCCCCAAATCACACAGTTATCAGTTGGCCCTGGGAAAAGAATTCAGGTATTTCAGACTTCAGTAAATTCTGATTACTGAGAAGCAGACTATTCCTTCCCTTGTTCCTGTTCAGTTTGGCAGTTTGCTAGGTCTTTGACTGTATTAATTCATTGATTGTACTTGCTAGTCATTTGGCTGTAGTAATTTTTTAATGATGTCTTCTTTATTTCAGAAAGATTTTTTTCACGTATATTTTTAAATGAGACTGATCATTTAACTCTGGGTGTACAAAAAGGACAGAAAACATCATTCATACCACTTCTCTGGTTTTCGTGGCTTGCTGGAGGGGGGAAATAAATATCTGAAGCACTGTCATCTGTAGATTTTTACTTCCCATATCTCATAATTTCAGTATAGTGCTACTAGGACTAAATAGAAAAGTATTCAAGTTAGTGCAACTGAAAAATTCTTTATAAAAATTAGACTTTTTGTTCCTGCATTTTTAAAAGAAGCGTTAATTTGAAATCTAGGCCTGCACACCAGAACTATGTTTATCTTCAAACTCTTTTACAGGTTTTCTGCCCTTGTACAAAAAGTCGGATACCTCAGTTGAGACCTTTGCTCTGCAGTTTCCTAGTCTGTAACATGAAGCTAAAAGTTCAGTGAGGAAACCTGGGAGTATAAAAGTTGTCATTATTGACGTGTATCAGCCAAGAGAACTTTTAGTTCTTTTGATTTTACCATGGACTCCAGAACAGTGTAAAATACAGATTTTCATTTACATATACTTAATAACCAGTCTTCTATTTTCTGCATCTAGTAAGAATTTCCTTCTATCATGTTTTCCTTCTTTATTTGTTTGGATTTTCTTCCCTGCTTCTATGTTCTTTTAAAAAAGCAGAAATCACATATGATTCTACATTATCAGATATATAACAGTTAAGTGGCATTTTTCCCCCATTCTGGACCTGAGTCTTACTTAGCTGTGTGGGTTTTGGCACTTTGCAGTAAAACCCTTATCACTGATCAATTGCAGGTTGCTCAGTTAGGTCCCAAAACACATTTCTCAGAGGAAAATGCAATTTAAGAAAAAAAGAAAAAGATGAAGTTGAAAAACTGTTTTGCTGAGCCTGACCTTTATTGTTTAAATATTAATTATACTTTGGGCTTCTTCTTATTTACATACTCAAGTGCTTACTTGGGACATAAATGGTACTGTACGGTCTCGAGGAAGCCACAGAGCAGCTTTGCTAAACAAAATTCCTTGTAGCTGGTAATTTCTGGCAATTATAATTATGAATTCTTGCCACAAGGAAAGGGGGAAGGCACTGCTTCTTATCTCTGAAGGTTGCTACTTATCTCTGTAAAATGAAGGAAAATGTCAGAGATGGTGGCTCTGCTGAAAGGATCATTTCTGGGAGGAAAAGAGCTGGCAAACATTAAAATTGCTATATTGGTGAACACTGTAGAAAACAAATGTCTGAATGAGCTCCTCAGTTTATGATGAGTGCTAAAGATTTTTTTAAACATTCTGCACAGTTTATTACAATGTAATAAGTGTAGGTACTCCTCTTAGAGCTATTACATTATCAAAAATCTTGACGTTTAATAGTTTTGCTTACAACTACTGCTGCCTGTGACTACAGATCATAGAGCGAGGAAAGAATCACATTCCAGAAAAAAAAAAAAATAAATCCCTATCATTTGTAAATTCCTATTGTTGGCTTGTGGGTTGTGGGGTGGGGTGGGAGGAGTACAAGTGCTCACTTTCCCTCTCATGTTCTTCTGTAAAGCTAAAACAAAAATTAGAAACATTTTGTGCAAAACTTTGGTTTAACTTTCCTATTCCAGAGCAAGCAAATTATACACATCATGTGTGGTAGGTTGACTTCAGCCAACACCTAGTCGCTCCCACCCCACACAGCAGGACAGGGGAGAGAGTAGGAAGAGCAGAAAACAGAAAACTCATGGGTCAAGGTTACAACAACTCAATATGCAAAGAAAAGAGGAAGAAGAAAGAAAAAAGCCACCCCAAACCCCAAGAACAAATGGTAAAAAAGTCATCACTCACAACCTCCTACAATTAGACTGATGCACAACCAGTATCCAAATAATACCTACTTGCCCTAAAAAAATCCTTTCCTCCTTGCTGTGCATGGTATTATACAATATGGAATATCTTTTTGGTTAGTTTGGGTCAGCTGTCCCAGCTTTTGCCCCTTCCAGCCCTTTGCCCACCCCCAGACTCCTTGCTGGAGGGTCACAGTGAGTGTCTTGATGCTCTGCAAACAATGCTTAGCAATAGCTAAAAACATTGTGCTGTTACCAACATTGTTTTGGTCACAAAATCAAAGTATAAGACCATACGAGCTACTATGAACAAAATCCATCCCAGCCAGACCCTCATGAGCATCATGAGCGCTCTTAAATTCCAGTAATGTGTCAAATTTTGGGTGTATTTTGGTTTTGGGGTTTGGGTTTGGGGTTTTTTTGTTTTGTGTTTGGTTGGTTTTCCTTTTTTTTTTTTTTTTTTTTCCCCTGTTGTTGTAACACTGCTTAACTTGGAAGCACCATATTAATGAGCTCTGGCAACACTGTTGTGCAGAGGAAGAACAGGGAGGAAGACAATACTGAAACAGCCATGCACGCTCGTATGTTTTTCACACTGCAGGTGCAATTACAAAATCAGATCACTGTTCAGTGTGCTTTCTCTGACTCTGTTCTGAGCTGGTGATGTATGATAGTAGTGTGCATTTTTCAGGTGAAGTAGCAATATGACACCATACTGCTAAGCCCATGTGGTTTCAGAGCAGGAGCTACATGATTGTCCTCTGTCTGGATATATACACCAGCTTCTCTAAGAAATCAGACTGGGATAGAAGTGTTTCTGTATTTCTGGTTTTACCTTGGTTATTAGGAACTAGACTTAACGATCCTACAGCATACAGTTTTACTTACTGAAATCTCAAGCTCTGATGTTATCTTTTCTGGCAGCCAAAAAATGAGAACAGATGTTGTTAAGTGAAAAGATACAGCAGTAACCTGATGAAAACAGGATGGATGGACACAGGCGTAGTAAAATGAATTGCTTTCATTGGCGTTTTGCTTTTGAAAATAACATGATCAAACCCATGCCAAAATTACCTCTCTAAAGTGTCACAAACAAGCCATTCCACTTCCTCTACACTGGTTTCTTTGGCAGTTTTGGAAAGGGGATGGTGGAGGACATGCTAATAGCTCAGCAAACTTGGGCTTTGCTCCATCAGTCAGAGTATTGTGTAAATGTACAATGAAATTAGCCCACAGCTGCTGGCAGGGAATGGTGTGTAGAAAAGGGTTAGGAGAGACTGTGATCATTGCCATCTTGGCTGACCCAGTGGGAAATGACCCAAAGACTTACAGTGCTATAAGTCTTTGCTGGAGAGCCACAACACTGTACCTCAGGCTGTCTGCCATTTTCCACTGAAGCTCAGACCTTGGTGAAGATTTGGAGCATGCCTCCAAGACTGCTGTATAGCATGAATAGGGCTGTGCTGGAGTAGCATTATAGGGTGCCTAAAGGATGGCACATAGATAGTAGATAACAAAAGATACAGCAGGAGCTCTCCTGGTTACTTCAGTGCTGTAATTCTGTGGGTTTTTTTTTTAATTATTATTATTATTGTTGTTTTCTTTTGTTCCACTTCTGTACAAATCTGTTGCAGATTGGATGTGCATGATTAAAGGTTTTCAGATCTAGTCAGAAATTCAATTTAAAAGCTTTGAAAAAATAACTGAACAGAATTTTGACAGAGTTTGTTCTGTGCCTGACATGACTGCATCAAAGCACTACATGGTAGAGAATTTTAATCGCTCATAAAACAGCTGAAGTGTGCTTTTTCTTCTTCACTGACTGAGGCTTGGGATGCTTTACAAAAAGAGCTAAAAAGTTAAATATCCACATATGTTACCTTGTTTTCTTTCTTTGGTCTTACCTGTCCATATAATTTTGTGTGTGTGTGTGTGTGGGGGGGGGTCCAAACCACGCTGAGGCAAAAAAAAGTGTTTCTTATTGCGAGGCAGCTTTTGTCCTTGTGCAGTTTACCTGCCTGCATGTTAATAATGATGCTACAATACCCATACTTTATCAAATAATCCTGCACTATCCCCAAATAGTATACACAATTGTCACTGATTATTTCATAAGTCTAAATATTAGGTAGAAGCCTAACAGCAATTACTGTTACCGTATAAAAGTTGCTGTGCTGTTCAGTTTTTCTCCCCATGCTAATTTAGACTGCACTGAATATCTGCCACTAGGCATCAAACGCATGCATATCTCTGGCTGGGCCAGATGGAGCTTCCTTCTCCTGTTACCATTTAATTTCGTATGTCAAAAGGCTTTTTAAAAACCAAACCAAACCAAAACCAAATACCGTCTTGTTACTACTTTTTTGTTAAATATTTTTCCTCAACAAAGGAAAAAGTCAAGTATGTGACACCAATTTCTTCCCACAGGAGGACACTTTTCCATTTGAAACTTTTACATCCCCTCCAGCTCTATGATATTTCTACCATCTGGAGCACTGGAATAAGTTCTGAAGGGAGATGTCCTTGAAGATAAAAGATGTCAGCCACAGGAACAAAAACATTAACATCTACATGTGAATCTGACTCTGAAGTACCATATTTCAATATTGAACCTCCAAGACCTTATACTGGAGGACCCAATGTTTATAACCTCATCCTTCTGTAGTCTGTGCTGTTTCCTTGATTGTCAGCCAGACACAATAAGCCTTCTACAGTCTATAGATGTGGGATTATCTTTTTAACAAGATTTCAATTTTTTTTTTCATTGAAATTGAGAAATTAACTAGGCAGCAAACAATTTTTATTACAATGGTTGTGCAAATTCTGTTCAGACTAAGGAAATACTACAGGAAGGAAAAGGAGATAAATATCTTCAAAAACATGAACATCAGTTCATATGAAACTTTAGAAAATGTCAGAGACACAAATGGTTCAGTGAGAAATGGCATTGGATCACTGCTTTGATAGATGGTTTATAAAGAATCCTATCACTGAGTGGACAAACGCCAATACCTATGGAAGTAAAAATTATATGTGCAGTTCAGTGTTGTGTATGTAAACTAGAAAGTAGCTGTTGCCAGCTAATTTGGACTCGGTTATGTATGATATATATGCAGAGTTTAATACACAAAGTAAGAGTCATTCTGTGATGTAGACAAAGCACCAGATTAAAGGCTTACAGTATAGGAGTACATGAAAAAGGTCTTGCCCAGCCAATCTTTCTTTAGCTTGGACAGGAAACATCATGTTCCTTCCATGGCCACAATATCTATGCATTAGCCTTCTCCCATCTCCCTTTTTTTGTAATGGTGTTCTGGGGTCTAAGACATAAATGTGGATTACATGTTACATACATGAGAGGTGAAGAGATTAATACTGTACAAATACACCCTTTCTGTATCAAATTTCCAATGGTGCTCCCATCTGGCAGGTATACCTTCAAACCATGCAGGCCTCTGTACCTTGCTCGCTCTTGTCTGTGCAATTTGGCCAGCTATAATTAAAAGGTATATAATGTGAAAACACCAGTTAAACTACCCCAGTAGATTTCCCACACTATAGTGAGCTACTAATGAAGCAATAAGCCCTGGAGACACACACACACTTACACTAAGAAAACCAACATGAAAATAATGTAGATTTATTTTCTTTTCATCAGACATTGGTTTGACACAACAAAATTTAAGACTGTGATTAGCAACACAGGTCAAGCCTGAGAAGACTAAGGTAAATATGACACAGCATCAAATGGCAAAACCTTGCAACCCTCTGGTTCTAATAGAAATATGCCTGTGCAAGACAACCAGCAATGTGAATTCTGCTAGAACTGCACTTTCTGCTGGTGACAATGTACCAAACATAACGTTGTAATGGATGGGTGCTATGCATAATGATAATTCTGGGAGCTGAGGACAATACACCAAGTATGACACGCAGGTACTGTGCACAGCTGTGCAAAACTCCACTTGGCTTAGCCATGGCAAATTTTTGTCACAAGTATGCATGCACATGAAGATAGCTGCTGTATGTGCTGTAGTGAAGTAACAAGGTCTCTTTGGGTACGTAAAGTGAGGGGGTTTTTCCCCTCATTTTTTCTGCTGTTAAGCAGAAGAAAAATTATCTCCTTTTAATGAATCAACAGTTCATCCTTTCAGCTCAGGATCAAAGTTTCATTCTAAAGAGGTTTTTCTTTACTCTTTTCTGCTTCTTGCTTTTTTTTCCCTAAGGGTTTCATTAAATTATTTAAAGTGGTATGTTCTTTATTCATGAATGAATTGAAATGTTTTATAGCTGAAATTACCATAATAGAATATGTACCTTGGAAAAATCTTTGGATTTGGCAAGTAAACTAGTGGTTTCTCAGAGTTTCTAGAAATGTAGTTAACAAATTTTTCCCTGGTTGAGTTCAAGATTGCATAAGTGTTTCCTTTCCCAATTACTGACTATTCAAGAAAAGCTGATGATAAGAACAATTTCAAATGATAGATGAAAGGAAGTAGTGGGAGGCTACTGTATGTACAAATGAAAGAGCCTTCAAGAAAAGGAAAACATACTGAAGTATGATATCTCTGACTCTTCCCCACACTTCAAAAGACTGTTTCATGAGAGCACAAACTTAGAAGAGAAAGATACTTTGCAAGAAGTCTTTGTCCTGCCCTTTGTGCAGTCATATAACAAGATGTTACTGTATGTATTTTTGCTGTTTGAATTGTTAGGTAACCAGAGATCTCTATATCCAGTACTAAAAGGATCACTCTTCTAATCATACTTCATTCATATAGCAATTCAGATCATATTTATTTTTCATAAATCTGTAGTGTGGTGGCAGACCTCAAAATGGATGTTGCTACGACCAGTTTTTCCTTCTTGTGCCTTCTTTTGTTCTGGGCCAGTAAATAAGCACAGGAGGGGGAAAATCTGAGAAGGTACTGCTATTTTTTTTTTTTTTCCAGAGCAGTTCAGTTGTAATTATCTAGTAGTTATATGTGTGTGGGAAATGTTCAGAAATTTTGGGTCATTCTTTCTGAGGGCTAAAGAGATTTTATTCAACAGCACTCAACACTGGGTAGAAGTGAGCACATGTGAATCACTGTTATTTTTAGAGAAAAAAGATAGTGGAAAACCCTAATTTTGATGAGTGAGTACTGTTCAAAACAAAGGTAGAAGGTATGTGAACTCCCTGTCTAAACAGCTATGCATTCAGCAACCATCAAGTAAGAAAACAAGTGTAAAGTGGCGGCTGAGGCCAATAGGCAGGTTAAATTAAACACTGCTTTGTATTAAACTTTATGTTGGGAACAATGTGTTTTTTATTATTCTTTCAGGGTTCCATTAAATGAACAATACTGAAAAAGGTCCCATGTTTAGCCATACCAACACTTCATTTGGCAAGCCTTGGAACTTCCATTTCAGAGTCCAGCATACTGAGGATGGAAGCGAGGAAGTGCTGTGTACATTTTAGTCAGGTGAGGAATCCCCACAAAGCCAGTCTTAATCCAGCTAGCATAGGCAATGAAGTTAGACATCTAGTACCCATCCAACTAAGTGTACAGTGTATGCGATATGGAGATACTCGTGCAAGTATATGCTTTGCAGAAAAGAATATTTATGGCTACCTCTTATTGTACCTGGGAATTTGACAACCAGGGCCAGACATACAGTTCAAGAGTAGAACAGTTGTAGAGCTGAGGCCACAAACATTTTTCTCTTCCCTTTAATGGCTGGTCAATGTTGTGCAATGCACTCAATGTGAACCAGAAGGATATCCTTTAATCCCTGATCCTTGTAGGATGCCCATTTCCTTAAGTCACTTTTCTATCATTTAACCTCCCTGATATTCTGATATTGATGTGACAGCCCTGCTTCTTAGTTTTCTTTTTGGCCTTTTATAAGCTGGTTTTAGGAAAACTGGATGAGTAATTAAATAGTAAAGTGACCTGAGAAAATCTACCACTGGGAGCAGTGAGGCACAGAATGAATGATCAAATGTTTTTAAATAGTATTTTTGAATTTTCTTTAATTATTCTAAAAATTATGTGTAGAGAGAATCACAGATTATACTGCAGGAAACTTGCCACAAAACTCCACACAGAAATGTCCCAGAGGTTTCTCATTTTAATAGAAAGCACAGTTAGAGTAGGAAAAGATATTTTCTCTTCTGTGACAGTTTAACTGTCAGGCTTGTATAGAAATGCCAGATAAAAAACCTCTCCCTTTTAAAACTCATGCTGTGTTCTGCTTGAACGTCCTGTGCTATGTTACATTCCTCTTCCATGCTATGCAAAGGAAATGTTGTCTAAGGATGACTGGATAAGAATAAGCGTAGTTGCTATTTGTCCTCCTCTTCTCAGGGTTTAACATGTGACAGATTCAGTATCATTCAACTAATCAAGTACAAAACTGAAGTCACACAATATACACAGACCATTTTGGAAACCTTTACCAGGTTTATCACCACAAATATACACTGTGAGCACCCTAACATAGATTATTTTTTTTTCTATCTAGAACTAAATCCAGAGTATTCCCTGCTCTCCCTCTTCTAATTATACTCTTCTACTTCCTTCAATAAATTATTTCAATAAACTATCATAATAGTATCTTATACAACATTACTGTAATACTTCTGGAAAGGCAGGGGTTTTTGGGTGACTTGAGGTTCACAGAAGGTATAAAACCCAGTTAAGATAACAGGAAATACAGAACAGCTTCCTGAACTTTGAACATTTTGCCTTCCTCCTTTTCTTTTTCTTTGACATTGTATTTCGGAGGGTTTTTTCAACTAGTTAAAAAAAATTTCATCATTAAAGCTTTTTTC